>NC_080071.1:53289889-53624961 GCF_949987535.1 Balaenoptera acutorostrata | reverse complement strand
GTTAAAACTGTAATATAATTTATTTTTGGATCTTGTTAGTGGTGATACTATTTTCTTCTTGTATCATACAAATTCCAAATTCCTTACAATTTCATGAGCAAGCACACACAAACACAGACACACATACATATCAATTCTAAGAACTATATCTCTCCTACCTACCAGTGTCTAAAGGAAATAAAATAATAGGCTCATCTGTGAATCGGTGACAAGGACATGCTTCTAAAACATTTAAATTTTCCTGTACAATCTTTTAAAAGAATGTTATATATTAATGTATTGGACAACTGTATCTTTATAGGCAAGGAAATTATTAAAATCATCTAAATGCTGTGAATTAATTGAGAACAAATCATAGTTATAAACATACAGCTAGTTTGTTAGTTGAACATTAGTACTAGAACAAATATCGTATATTAATGCACATATGTAGGATCTAGAAAAATGGTACAGATGATCCAGCTTGCAAGGCAGAAATTGAGACACAGATGTAGAGAACAAATGTATGGACACCAAGGGGTGAAAGCGGCGGAGGGGGAGTGGTGGTGGGATGAATTGGGAGATTGGGATTGACATATATATACGAATATGTATAAAATAGTTAACTAATTAAGAACCTGCTATATAAAAAATTAAATAGAATTCAAATTAAAAAACAAGAACTCAAAGGGAAACTTTAATTTTGTTTCTGTACTCAATGAATGTCAGATATTTGCATTGTGGTCCAGATAAACTCAATTCATTTTTCTCAATCATTAACTCACATCCCTTGAAACAAATTGACTTGTCTTTTAAGTTGATATGCTGCTTAAATGAATGGGATTATTTGTCAAATATCATAGATAAACAATCTCTGTAAAGGTGAACTCTGAAGATGAATCAATTTTTTAAATGAGTGATTCATTAAAATTCAAATTATCTTTTTAAAAATAAATCCAATTCTATTATTTGGTTCACTTTTCTCAGCACCTTTTTGGATGTGTATGAATTAATGGTGGTGGTGACATTTCTGTTTTGTGGTTAATATAAGTGATTTATATATTTTTGAGTCTAAAAGAGGCATGGCTTTGTTCAAATTTGCAATAAAAAAATTATCCACTACAAGAATTATAGTGAAATAAAAAAAATCTCAGAAGAGACATACGTTTCCCTAAGACTCACAAATAGTCTTTATGTCATTATCCATTTATTAAATTGGCTTATAAGTACATTTTCAAAGCTCAGATGAATGATCTGCTTGCAGTATTAATCCCCCCTGAATATGTTTAGACCAAAGCTTTATGACCTCTATTTATTATGGCAGACAGTGCTACCAGAAAATATCCACTTCTAAAATCTTATTACTGTCAAATTCTTTATCTAGACCAGTGACGACATTCTCGCATGAGTGAGCATTAAAGCTTTTGCCTTTTAACCTCATGATCCTGGAGCATAAATCATTTATAACAGATTCAATTCTTTGTGTCTTTTCAGTATTATTGGAGTCTTATCTTTCTTTCTGGTCTATATTTTCAATTTAATGCCAAACACTTTCTTTCTTGCCCTCTGTGTCTCTGTCTGTCTCTGTCTCTCTCTCTCTCTGTCTCCTCGTCCCTCCTTCCATCTCTTGTCTTCATTTTTTTAAACAAATAAGGATGTTAACCTTTGTGGTGAAATAAATTATGTGCAATATTCTTATTTCTTTTGTATATATTTCAATTTAAAAGGATACATACTGAGTGTTTGTGTTTCTTTTATGTCAACATTTTTGTAATCATAGGAAAAATGAATAAAAGTCTTTATTTTGCTTTTGGTACCATAAAAAAATTCCTTCATTTAAGGAAATATATATCCCTACAATTGAGAAAATAGACAACCTTACACAAACAAAAATATAAAACAGAGATGAACCATAATGTTTTTTCAAATGAGTGGCTAATTCTTAACAGGAACACAGGCACATCCAATTTTCCCTTCATGTAAAAAGTAGTTTTTGCCAAAGAAAATGACTATATTTGGATGACTTAAATATAATCACTAGAAAGTATTCATATTCAGAGATCCTACATTTTATACCTTTCTATAATATAAAAATGTACTAAAATGTACTACACTAAAAGTATAGATTAAGGGAAATATAATTGTGGTAATACATACTATTATACATTATTATCATATATTATTATATGTCTGTATTGTATATTATCAAGCTCTATCCTGCTTTATCATAACATAGTAAAAATGAACTTATTCTTTGGTACTTGACTAATATGTGATTCACATTGTTCACAATAGTACCTGTATCACTCTTCCAGATAAAATCACTTTTTTCTCTTCTCAGTTGTTTTCCATTACAATCTATTGGTAGACAGAGATGTGTTCTTTCTTTATCTTACCCTTCCATCTTGTCCACAGACGCATTTTTACAGTGTTTTTCTTGCAGGCAGGCTCAAGAGCTGCACATTCATTTAACAAGTATAAGAGTTTTAAAGTAAGTCAGACAGAGGAAGACAAATATCATATGATATCACTTACATGTGGAATCTAAAAAAAAGGCCACAAATGAACTTATCTACAATACGAAATAGAGTTACTGATGTAGAAAATAAACCGATGGTTACCGGGGGGTTCAGTTTGCTGTACACCTGAAATTAACACAACATTGTATATCAACTATACCCCCATAAAAATTTTAAAAAACATATATAAGAGTTTTAGAGAATGATTTTTCATGATGTTATTACAGGATATATGTTCTCCAGTTTTATTTTAAGGTTGGACTAGGACTGTAGGGAAGAGTGGTGAAGCAAGTGAAATGCTTTCAGACATTTCTCAAAGGATCTGTAGAAAATTCTTCTCTTCTCATAATCAGATGTGAATAAAGCTATTCAAAGAAATGTACTGTTTCATATAATCATTTCCTTGATAGTTTCATGCTGGGTGAGAAGCACTATACATTTTATCAATATTGTGGATATTTGATCATAACCAATTTTGAAAAATATGATTTTAAGAAGCAAATAACCTCTAAGTGGTCATCTCAAATTATTTTGATCTTATGCATATAAGATAAATAGCATTTAATACTGTTCAAAAGTAGAGATTGCAATTAGCTCAGGTTTTATCCACAAGACTCACTCTGTATTGAGGAATTCAAAATCTATATTTCTGGACCAAATATTTGTATCAAAGTTTGTCCTAATATTTTTATGCCTACAAGTTAGATACATTTGGCTTTTGTTTCTTTAAATTCAATATAATGCCATTAATATATTCATTAATTCATCACCTAATACTTAATGGAAACTTACTAATGAGTAAACTGTTATTCAGACATTTTGGCAAGTAACAAGATGACTGCATTATTTTAAGCCATACTTGATGGGCTAAAATCTTGTGGGCTATGGAACTATCTGTAGCAAAAGGTATATGAGACTGGCACTGTTGGTGCAATTTCAAAAGGCCGAGTTTTGGCATAAATCTGGTATTGCCATCAAGTGATATTCAGTTATTTTTGATATTCTTTTAACTTTGAGTATTAATTTCTTTCTGTGACATTTTGGTGTGTATTCCTAATATTATCTCTTCTTCCACCCCTCCCTGCCTCCCTCCCTCTCTCCTCTCTCTTACACACATACAAACACACACGCACATTGGCCTTGCAAGAAGACTATCGTATTTATTAATCTATGTTTTTCAGTTGCCAGATTTGGGTTTTTTTGGCTCTTAACTCTGTTTTTTCCTTCCATTGAGCTTTTTTGGGGGAGGTGAGTAAATTTTTATAATAGTTTCTACAGTTGAAAATCTGTTTTAAATTATTTTAAAATTTTTACATTGTTTACAGTATTTTAGTAAATGATTTCAAGATTGTATATTTCTTTTGATTTCCCATTTGCTTATTGCTCTTAAAATTTATCTTGCTATTTGTTAAATTTCTTCTATTCTCTGATGTTAATATTTTCAATGACTTAAATGAGATATATTCCCTATACTGTTATTCTCTTATCGGATTTCATTCTTCTTACCATGAAAATTGTTGAAAATTTTTTAAGTGTGTATTTTTCAGAGTTGAAAAAGAGCCCTTTTGCAACTTAATGTGCTAACATTCTCTCTCTCCATCTCTCTCTCTCTCTCTGTCTCTCTCTCTCTCTCTCTCTCTCACACACACACACACACACACACACACACACACACATGCTTTTATACTGTTTATTTTTCTCTCATGTTTGTTTTTTACTAAAAATAAATATTGAAGATTTTTCCACATCAGCATATATAGATATGGCTCTATTTTTTTAAGCTGCATTGTTTTCCATTGTAGATAGCACCATAACAAATTCTTTCCTCTACCCATTATTTTGACATTTTTGTTAATATTGAAAACAGAAATAAAGTACATTGTGAATATGTTTATAAATATGAATGGCATTATATACATTGATTAAATTAATAGCAGTGGAATTGCCAAGTTATCCTATAAAATGTTTCATCAAGTTCTACAGCAATATGAGGATGCCTGTCTCCAAATTCTCACAAGCACTGAGCATTACCAAGCTTTTAAATTTTTGACTATATGGCCAATACAAAATATAACTTAGTTATTGCTTCTAATTTGAAATTCATAAATTAAAAATAGTTGAGTATTTAAATGTTTCATGGTCTTCCTATTTTTTTCTGCAAACTATTTATAAAATTTATCTTTTAAAGTGAATTTATTTTCCAAAAAAAGCTATGGAAAAAAATGCACACTTGATGTTCCTGCCTAATTACTTCCCTGTTTTCATTTTTTAAAAATGTAATAAATATAACAGCTATTAAGAGAAATCTCTACGTTACTTCTCCATTACCTTTTTGTTTACCATACTTTTAGGTCTGTGCTTTGATTTAGCTTTACACTTTCAAAACACAGAGACATAAATAACTATTTAACCAAGGATTTGGAAGTCAGAAGTAACAATAATTTTAAATTGTATATCATCATGAAGTAAAACATGATTTTGCTATATTTCACAAATATAAATCACACATGCATTTGCTTTAAAGGCAATATAATTTTAGTAAGCAATTTCTGTGCTTTAATTAACAATTTTATTTATGATATTTTTCCCTCAGTTTTTTGATAAATTAGTTTTTCTGTGACATAACATGTCATACATGCCATGTATATACCATACATATCATGGAGATACCATACATACCATAGATACATATAATGTGGTATGACATGGTATGTCATAGACAAACTAGTTTACCAAAAAGCTGTTATTGACACACTAGTCAGCAGAAATGTTTCCAAAAAAAATCCATTAGGATGACTAGAACATTGGAAAAAGGGGTCTGACATTTTTCAAGCAGTCATATCTATATATCTATCCTTAGGTCTGTCTGGATTAAATTTCCTGCTCACCTGAAAGAAATTTACAGAGATTTCTTCATCATGCAGAAAATTCTGAGGCTATGAGTATAGAAAAGAAATGCACCCCGAATAATTTTATTTGTTCCCATTAATTGTGGAATGCTTTGAGAATCTATGAATAAGTATAAATCATTTTTATGGACATATCCCCCAATAAAGGATAAAAGGATATCACCCTGTCAATGAAAAAAAATTATAGTTATAGTAGCTCAATATAGGATTTGAACTCTAAAGGGACCCCTTGTTAATCTGCAGAGAAGGCCAAGGTAGAACAAACTAAAATAAATATTCTAGGATGCACTCTGACTCACTGATTTTCCTTTAGTAACAGCAAACTGTACTATTCAACATCTTTAAAGTGATGAAAAAATCTATCAACCCACAGTTCTACATCTAGTGAAAATATGCTTCAAGAATAAGTGTCCCATCCTAAGTGTTAAACCTAAGTGTTCAATGATGGATGGATAAAGAAAATGTTGTATATATATATAGAATGGAATATTATTCAATCATAAGGAAGAAATCCTACCATTTGTGACAACATGGGTAGACCATGAGGGCATTATGTTAAGTAAGTTTAACAAAGAAAGACAAATACTGTATGATCTCACTTATATGTGGACTGTAAAACAACCAAACATAAAAACAGAGAACAGATTGGTGGTTGACAGACGTGAGGGGTGGGAGGTGGAAGAATTGGATGAAGGTGATCAAAATGCACAAACTTCTAGTTATAAGATTAAAAATTTCTGAGACTGTGATGTATTGCATGGCAACTATAATTTACAATACTGTATCGTGTATTTGAAAGTTGCTAAGAGTAGAGCTTAAAAGTTCTCATTATAAGAAAAAACTGTAACTATGTGAGTTGATGGATGTTATCTAAACTTATTATGGTAATCATTTTGCAATATATTCATATATCAAATCAGTGTATTGTACACCTTTAAATTATACAATGTTCTAGGTCAATTATATCTCAATAAAACTGGAAAAAAAGCTACAACAATCAAGTCAGTCTGGTTTTGGCATATGGGTAGATACATAGATAAACAGAATGGAACAGACAGTGGAATAGATCTGCAATATATGGTCAATTGATTTTCTTTAAAGACACCAAGTGAATTAAATAAATAAAATATAGTCTTTTCAACTGGATGATAGAACAACTGAGTATATGTATAGGAAAAAAAACCCTCAGCCCCTACCAACTATAACCAAATACAAAAATTATGTATGTTATACATATAATTTATGTATAATTAATTTTGTATATAACATTAAAATGAGTTAAAAATAGATTGTAGACTTAAATTGAAAAAATACAACTACAAAATGTTTAGAGTAAACATTAGGAAAAATTTTGTGACATTAAGTTGGACAAAGACTTTTAAATTCAGCAAAATGCATAAACTATGAAAGAATGAACTTCCATAATCTAAAAACTTGCTCTTCAAATGGTAAAGTTACAAAACAGAAAATGGGAAAATTACCTTATTTTAAAAATCAGGAATATTCCAAAATTACTAAAGGACATAAATTTTAGGGAGTCAGATGAAAGAATGCTTACTGCAAACACATGTGGCTGTCTCACTGAGGGATTTTATCACTGGCAATGGAAGCCTAACATCTGTCTGTCCACAGAGCAAGGTGGAAGCATCAGTACCTTTCAGAAGCAGCCCTTAACCATTGACTAATGTGCAGTTAATGGATAAATACACAGCCTTTTTACTTCTCGGTTAGGATAACTCTGAGATATTTCCTATAATTTTCTCCAGAACTCGCCAGTAGATTAGCTCCGGTTACCCTCAGTGGTAACTGGATTGATGATAAACCCTTTACTGACTTCCTCCTTTCTCTTGTCTCACTTGCCCAAAACGCTGTCTTGTGTTTCCTGTGTTAACCATCCAAGGTGTTTGCACTTAAATTCTTGTCTTATTATCTGATTCTGGGAGAGCACAAAGCAAAACACACATCTCTTTGCAATGTCACAGCAATGGAAACAGTAGTAAATGATAAGTTTGTAGAGGGTAAAACCTAAACCAAACTCAAACAAAAAGGTTTCCATAAAAGTATCAAGGACTGGAACAGCATCAGATATTAGAGCTTCCTGAAAGTCTAGAAGATAATTGTGCCATGTCTGGGAGGTCCTTGGGGAAAATAATTTCCAATCTTTAATTCAATCCTGAACTAAGGTATCAACTAAATGGTAGGGCCAAATGCAAATATTTTCTCACATACAAACTCTAAAGGTGTTATTTCTTATATATTATTTTTCATGAAACTGCTATAGAAAGTTATAGGAAGTCACGAGATTCAGGAAAGAGATCTAAAAGATGAAATTGATAGACTGCCTAAATTTTTAAGTAAATAATGAATAATATTTTTATCCAAAATCATAGTTGAAAATATAACTTCAGAATATAATTTGCAATATTATGTTACTGCTAATGTGTAACAACTCAAGAAAAACGCTTTCCTTCTTCATCAATGATACAAATTAATAATTTTATACAGCTATATTGTGAACTTATTATTAATATACTAAGCAATTTTTGGTTGGTTTATTTTGTGTTTATATTATGTTGCACCAAGGTTTTTTAAAATTTCTACACATCACTACCATAGAAAAACCCCTAGTATTTTAAGACATGTTAAATTCAAGTTATAAATATTTGTTTTGTTTGGAAGTTGTCCTTTTATCATATTAAATTATTAAATTTAAATAATTAAATTCAAGTTATAAATATTTGTTTTGTTTGGAAGTTGTCCTTTTATCATATTAGATATTTACTTAAGTTATCTCAAGAAAAAAAATCATGCAAGATTGAAAACTTTAGGAATATCATAAGAGCATCTGGTTGATCATTAGAATCTAATTAATTACATATATGGTGACTACCTGTAAAAAGTCAGACACTGTATGATGCACTGGGAATACAAAATTGAGAAAAGCATGGTCCCTACCCTTAAGGACTTCTGAAATTGAAGAGACAGACACATGAACGTTTGCCTAATCCAATGTAATCAGAGCTAGGTAGAGAGCTGTAAGGATTGTCATGTAAAACCACAGAAAACTGCTTAACCCTGCTTTAAAGAGGAATCGATTTCAAAGAGGAGGCAATGCTTGATTTAGTGTGTGGGCAAAGACTTTGCAGGCAAATAGAGAAGTTATAGGATGGCAAGTCCGCTGATTTCATGGCACCACCGTTCTCCTCTTAGTTCCCTCTGGTAGATGCTTCCTCACTTTTCTCATCAGTACAGGACTGCAGGCACAAATTATCGTTAGAACAGAGCCTGCACATAAGTATACACTGAGTTGCTTGTCCTGGACTAAATAATGGCACATCAGCACGAAAGTCAATATTGGATTCAGAGTTCTTCAAGTTATTCTCTAAGTCCGGAGGGAAGGTAAATGTGCACAAGTGATTATAAAGGATGCTCCATATTACTCTGTAGCCTAACTGTGAAAATTAGGAGTCATGATCTAAGTCATAATTTGGAGGTGTTGTATAAGGGAGAGACAGGGACAGATTTGCATTTTATAAAGATAATTTGGGCAGCAGTTTAGATATTGAATTGGAGTGGGGAGAAATTGGAAGGAAGGAGATATGTTAAAATAATCTAGTGGCAGATGATGTGAACTGAACTGTTAGTGGTTCTGGATGGAAACATTTCACAGATACAGATTTAAAGGCTTGTTGTTGATTGGCCTGGAGTGCCTTAGGTATGTTGCAGTAGCAGACTGGACTCCTGCAACAAAAAGACCAAGGATAGAATCCTGACTTTGATATTTACCAACTGTAGATTTTGTACAATATTCATAATATTTTCAAACCTCAGTGTCTTCCTTCATAAAAGTTAAATAATGTGTTTTAGTTCATAGATTTGTTCTAAGAATTTCATAAGTAAAATAGTGTCTGGCATGGAGCAGGCATTCAATAAAAGGTTGTTGGAACAATAAATGAGCAATAGAGAGGGAAGCAGGCAACTAGCTCTGAAGTCAGAGACCTTTAAAGATTTATTTCTGATTATTTGTTATTTTCCCACTTACTGGCCTGACATGAATGGCTTATCACATACCTATTCTCACATAAATGCTTACAGAACAGCCAAAAGGCTGTTCCAGAAATACTACCTACTAGTCTATACTTCATCTACTTGTTTCTTTGTGCTTCATAATGAAGAGGCCTTTTCTTTAGGACGTGGCTTCATTTTTGGCTCACATTTTTTTAGACCAAATTGTTGATTGCTTGGATTTTGTACTGGTGTCTCCTTTGACGTTGTTTCTGTTCCTGACAAACTCAGCAGCTGGAACCAAGTTCTGAAATGTGGGTAGGAGGTTCTCCATTTTGAAATGCCATTTGGTAAAATGATCTTTTCTTCACTCGTGGTCAAAACAGTTGAGCTGAATATTAAGGAGTAACCTTAACTTTTTCCTTGTAGAGCTGGTTGAGAAATTTAAATGGAAAACTCTGAATTGGGTCTGCTTTTGATAAGTACTATCAAATATCTTAGGTCTCAAGCCTTTCATCTACTTCTCCCATTAAATTCTATCAAAAGAAGAATTATCAAGAAACTAGAATTTGCAATGGCATTGCTTTTTTAGCTCTCATATACAATTAAGATCAAGATGAAGGAAAAAGAGAAGATAAGTCAGTACTAGGGTAATGTGGAGAGGAAGAACAGAATAGCCAAACTTTTACTCCTGTTATTAAGGTATATTCTTTGAAAAAGGCAGTATTATATAGTAACCACTAACCAAATGCAACTGTTATTTCTGATAAAGGAAATTTCTTATAAAAAAGCAAAAGGATTTTTCTGAACTCTAACAAATAATGGATTCCAAATGAATCATAACATATTATGTTAACATATAAATCACACCATAGCATCCATATTTTCGAAAGAGTTTTGAGTAAGTACAGTGGTTATACATGACTTCCGCCTCTCTCCTGTGTCATGTTTGGCAGCTGTTTTATATAAGGCATCTCTCTCACTTTCAGTTTCCAGAAGATATGCTTCAAATGTTTATCTTGACTTTTTTCAAATAATGTTTCAATATATATTTATTTTAGGTCAAATTTCTTTTAATTTAAAGTTAAAATCCTCAGCATTTATTCTAATTGAAAATTCCCTCAAACCTACCAATGCTACTCATTTATTCACTATAAAAAATGATGTAATACTTAATGTATCCATTCATGTAGTTTTGTTCCTTTATAAATCAAACATGCAAACACAATGAATAAATAAGCAGTCAGTTGGTAGATTCATGGCAATGAAAGGGGTGTAGAACATTTGTTCAGCTTGACAGGTACAAACATTTCTCTACTGATGATTTATATAAATGTCCAAGGTGTATTCATTTTACTGAGAGAAAAAAAATTGCAGAAACCATAAAGTGCAAGGAAAAGTGTGTGTTATTGGAAGGTCTGATATTATATATAAGTTATAACATGAATATTTCAGAGTGACTTTGATAGTCCTACAACTGTAGTTTCTCAAAAAAGAGAGCCTAGAATAGTCTCTGTGATTATTTAAATACAAGTCCAACCCAAGGTTACAATACATTATCTTTATAGTTTTCTGATGCTTGAGAATATAAATAGATATATTTCTAAGACTATCAAATTTCTAAAACCATAATATAAAGCTTACAAAAATCTATGATATGGGGAGAAAACATATACAATCATGTCTCCTTGATCAAGTTCAGGGAGGAACGAAATTATACTTGCAATACAAAGACCCCTGAAAGGAAATATCCCGATTTCCTCAATAAAAGTGCTAAAAGCACTGAAGACAAAACTATCTTTTGACTGTCATATATGTTACTTCTATAATTTGTATTGTTAGTAGAATGTTTGGTTTCTGTAAAACTAGGAATAAAATGATTTCTATTAAACATGGTAACAAAGAGAAGTGCACTTTTGTGTATATTTGCTTGGGTTCCCCTTAGAAAGCACAGCTTGAGACAAGGCTTATAAATATGATAGCTGGACACAGAATTAAAGGAGAGGAGGAGAATGAAACAAGAAAGGAAAGAAGGAAAATACAAGAAAGTTTTATTAAGTTGGTTACACTAAAGGCAACTGGTGCTGATTTCCTTTAGGTGATTATGAGGAGTCTTATAATACATATCAGAATGTTCTGCTCTGAAGGGCAAAATATAGAGGCTTTTATCCATTAGCTTCAGTCCTTCAAAAGTCAACTGTGGCCTCAAGGACCTTAAACCTTCAATACTTCTGGATTGTGCATACATCCTCTCTTTTAGGTTAATCTAGGTTTGTCTGTGGCTCTAGTAGTTCAGAGTAGTGAGAGTTAAGTAAGTTTTCTTCACTCTTCCCTCTCTCCTTCTTTCTTAGCCTTCCTCTCTGGTCATGGGACAGGGAAAAGAATAAGAGAAAGTCATGTCTACCCATTTAATTAAGTAAGGTTACAATCTCCTCCATGGTTGACCCATGTCTACGGCTAAATGTGGACACAAAATGGCTCATTCTTGTGCAAACCCCCTAGAAATTGGTGATATCTGGCAACCACTTTCAGCTGACAACCCTCACAACAGCTTTGTACAACTCCACACAACCATACTAATGTTGTTTGAACAACATGTAAGTCCTGATCTCATCTACTCTCTTCAGTAAGTTCTTGAACTCTAGGACCCATCATTTTTATCACTTGGACCTTGAGAAGTACTGGGATCAGTGGTGGTAATTCTCCCCCTCTTCTATGTGGAAGTTCTCAATTGTATCTCTTGCCAAAATTTAGAAGTTTAGCAGAATGAATGCTGTTATACTCCCCAGATTACCCTCAAGAATGAAGGGCTATTCCTGCAGCTGCTGAGAGTATTACTAGAAAATGACCCCTAGTTCTCAGTCTTCTCAGGAATTTTCAGGTTAAATGCCTCCTATAGGTGCAGCCTACATTCAGTAACCTCACAATATGAGGGTATAAAAGCCTAGCCCTTCAACTTAATTCAGGTAAACTGTGAAGAGCCATCAACTCCAGAGCTCTCTATAGAGTTGACTGAGTCTTTATCGTAACCGGTAACTGCATTATTATACAACAACTCAACTCATTCCTCCCTCTACCCATTCTTAATTCTTTGCCCTCACTTCCACAGGTGTTGGTCTCAAGGGTGCTCCCTAATAAGTGTCCTTCTACCTGCAAAACTTGACCTGAGGAAGATGGCAAGGACCCCTCCACTCTTGAGGGAAGGGAATATCTTCTTTTTGGAGCACAGTTTTCCCCCAAAAGAAATAAACTTCTCTCTGGGATGGGGGTGGAGTAGGGGCTAGTGAATTCAGTACCAGTTATGTATCTCTTAAGAAGTTTTACAGAGTGGAGGTTGTTTCTCATCTCTAGTATTACACTGAACATAGAATTGGGGAGTAATGTGTTTTTTGCCTCAGATTGCAGTTAGACCCAATTACTAGACAATAGGAAAACTCCTCTCAACATCTGGTTACATTTGACTTTTTTCTCTTCTTCTTATGAGGGCACCAGCTGTAAGATGCAAGTTTAAGTTTTATCTGTTTTTCTTCTTCAAGACAGCAAAAAAGTTTACTTTAATTACAATTAAGACACTACAGTAGCTAATTAAGATGAGCATATTTATCTAATGCATGATGTATACGTATATACATGTATTCCATTTAAGCATTTATGTACTTAATAACATCCATTAGCAACACAATTGAATTCTTAACTTTCACTAAGCATAAAACCTAAAGCAGTTGCTTATATTTTCTTCAGTGAACAAACAAAAATATACTATTTCTTAGCCTACCTTTCAGATTTTCACTATAATATATTACTGCTCGGTTGCTTGTATGTTTAATATTACATTGCTTTGTCTTCATTTATCCTCCAGTCACTGAGGTGAAAATTCTAACCTAGAGCATACTAATTACTTGGCTTATTAGCTTCACATTATATCAGTAATGGGGTGATAGCCAGCATAATTACTATGACTTGAAAAATTACGTTTTGCTTTACTATCATGAAATCTGAGATATTCTCAGTTTTTTACAACTCTTCTAACATTGTTAAACAGAATTTTCATGTTTAACTTTTGAGAAAAAGATTTAAGAATATTTTCATTTTGAAATGTCCTTTTAATATTAGAATAAAATCTATATAAAATAATAAAAGTAACACAACTGAAATTTTGATGACATCTTTTATCTTTTCAACTCTATAAGTGTGTTTTGTGGGGATTAAGACTTTCTCATTTAATAACGTTTTTTGTATTAAGTTGAGTGATTTTTTAGGTTGTTATACATCCAATTCATTTTAGATGTTAATTTAAAATTCTTTCATCTTAAGTAGCATATGTAATACGATGTGAAAGTAATCTACTTAGAACATACCATCAGTTTATTTCTAGAGTTAGTTTCACCATACGGCTGAAACCATCACCATCAACAAACCACATATGCTTTTCCTAAATCTGTGTGCTTGCTTAATTGAAGGGGATGGGATATAAGGTAGAAGTAACCATTCTTGCCTTACTAGAAACACCAATCTATTCCTCCATTTTTTGGAGATGATGAAATCATTAATAACAGGAAGAGATTTATTGAAAACAATCAACTACCTATACTGCGTAAGGCTCTTATGTTTATTAGCTTCTTAAAGAAAAAGTTGAGAAAAAGTCAGGGGTTTTATTTTTCTAATTAAGTGTTATGGCTGAATCTCACTAGGAATAGTTATCAATTTTGTGTATTAGAATAGGGTTTCATGCATTCTTGCAGTGACTCATGCATCCATTTATTTTACCCTAACTGTTTAATATAATGAATATGCTGGGTAACAACAAATCTGACAGCTGCAGCAGAATTAGTCAAGTGAGAAGCAAGAGAGTGGCGGGGGGGGATTTTAGTTAGATGAAAGAAGCAAATATTCCATATATAAGAATGAATAAAATTGGCAAGATTAATTAATTGATTAATTACAAATACTTACTGCATTTTCATTTTGTACGAGGCATTTTTTAGGTGTTGGAGATATAGCAGAAAACTCTTAGGCAACATACTTAACAGTTTCAAAGTGAAATGGAAGAGGATGCTTATAGGGCATTGTTCTGTACTCTAGTCATTCAAAATTATTCAGTGCATTTCTACTATAAGTCAAGAATTCTGCCATGTAACAGGAATATAGAGATGATCAGAACAATGCTCTCATCTGGCAGAGAATTTTACTTACCTAATCCCCATTGTTGGTCAGGACTCATTCACTACATCTGATTGTCCACATGGATCTCCTTTGTCTCGCTTCAAAAACTTGTATAATTTTAATAAGATGAAAGAGACAAAGACAAACAAACAAACCATAAAAATATGTTAAGTGGCCTGCTAGGAGAAATATAATACACATAAACACAGGCAACTAATTTAGTGAGAAGGGTCAAGAAAAATATCCAGGAGGAAGTGATGAGCCCTGAGGATGAGACAGTATTGGCCAAGCACAGCTATAGAGACAGGTTCTTGCTGTGCCCTAGGAACTAAAAATAACCTAATATGATCAGAAGTCTTGGAGACAGAGGATGTGGCAAGAATGTTAGCGGTCTCACACCTCTGTGTTTGTCTTTAAACTGATGCTACCCATTTAAAGGCCATCAGTGATTTTAGGCCTTAAACTTGAGTAAATACAGCCATTATGGATTTTTTACTTTGGCATGTCATTATGCCTTATATTAGCTTTAGCAATCACTGGCTACAGAGAAATTAGCAAATAACAGGCTTGGGGGAACAGGTAAATACCTGCCATGGAAACCTTGGTAAACACAGTCACAGGAGCCTCGGCTGCAACAGAAGACTTCAAACCATGTGCTTTTTCCTAAAATTTCAGATGAGAGAGAAACAGGGGTGGGATAACCTTAAGAGAAACTTCTGGATCCAGTGAAGCTACACTATTGAAATGGAAGGTATTTTAATAACACTATTTCCTGTTTTCACTGTGATGCTCAGCCAGCTTTGCAAGCTACATCTTTAAAGTTCAAAAACAGCTGAGTTACACATGATCTATGGCAGAATAAGGATATTCTGGCATTAAAATGTTAGTTCAACATATAAGTTAAGTTGTACTAGATTAGCAGTAAAATTCCATTCCTATTAATGTTTCAAATTTCTTGCAGGTTGATTAGGATAGCCTTAACCATATGGTGAAAAGTTGGCTCTGGATCTGTTAACTTTAGAAGCCATGATTATGAGTTTTCATGTCAGAGCTTCATATACAGAAAGGTGGTTAATTTTTAAAAAGAAATAAAGGCTTATATTATTTTTTAAAGTGTATTCCATTTTCATGAATTTTGTTAGAGGAACAAAATAATTAAATTCCTAAATTACTGCAAATCCAAAGGCAAAGAAGGACATTATATAGACCTATGTCTTGAATAGGCAATGTTCATTATCTCACACAGAGATCCCATTAGTGAATTGGGGATTATATTTATTCAGAAAATCAAAGAGGAACTAAAGCTTCTTGGGAAAAAATACTTCAGTGTTAAATACCAGAAATAGTCATTAGAGAAAGTGAGAATTTTCCTTCTCAGAGAGATTTAGATCTTAGACAAAGTAGAGGGCTATGAAAGAAAAAACAAGATCTCGAGGGCATGGTAGATGAGTGTAAAAAGGAAATAGATATGCAGCCAGGGCTATGTTCTTAGAGATAGTAATAGAAAATGGTGAATGAAGTGTTTGGTTGTTGCTAGATCAGAATTAGTGTCTCCACCTAGCACATAAAATGAAACAAAATATCAGAGAGTAGAATGCAGTGACTACACTGGAGGGAATCAGGATTCTAATTCTCTTAAAGCTGGACAAAAATTTCTTTCTCAAAGAGCAATTCGGTAACAATCCCTAATTAGGTCAATAGAACTAAATGGCTAACAATTGTCTGATTGTTGACCAACAGACACCAATTTCAGCCAAAGGAGTGGATGTGATTGCTCAGGGAAATGTTTCCAGTGAGAAGAGTGGAGTTTACACAGTGATTCCAAAATCTGGGGGTAGTTTACTGTTGGAAGCATAGGTCTAAATGTTTCACTTTAATTCTTGGATATCACAACAATCCTATGAGATGGGTACTACCATTACGTTATTTTACAAAGAAATATAGTAAGTTTCGCAAGTTCACATTGCTTACAAAATGTCAGACCTGAAAGTCAATTTAAGCCAATCTGGCACTGGAGAATATAGTCCTACTTCAAATTCTAGAGAGGGACCCTGAGCAGAAGTCTGCAGAACACTAATGGAAATGGAAATGATTGGAAATGGAAAGGACATGTAGTGATTTTTGATATATGTTGAAAACATAGCACTAAAATCAATTCTTGCAAATGCAAAGGGCAAGTATTATGTGCTCAAAATACATAGTCTTCCGATAATCTAATTTAACAAGGATCTCATGATTAAATTCTTAGGTTTAAGTATTGTATAAATAGCATCTTTCTTGGGTTAACTTCTCTACATTTTTCTCTTTGCCAAGTTTTTCATGGGAGTTGTGAATAAAACAGTAAGACTGCATTATATAGCAGGATTCAGTAGGATTGTAAGCCTGCTCATTAAGGCAGTTCTAAGAGTTTTAGAAACTAAACAAAAGGGTAGTTACATTGAAATTTTATTATGAAAACTAAGTCTCTTACCCTACATAATTTTTGAAAGGGGCATCTCATCTCTACATGTGGGTGGGATGCCAGGATATTTAAGGCCCAAATCAGAATTTTTTTCAGGAAAAGACTTTTCATCTGCAAAACTACCAAGATTAAAGTGGACCCCCAAATTTCACCATATAGAGATTATTTTAACCCAATATTTATAAGTATTATAGCAATTAAACCTACCATGGTTCGTCCATTTCTAAGCAATGTTGTGTTTTGCTTGCTTGTGCTGTATAAACTTAGACCACATTTGTTTTAGAAGTGACCTAAACTTAATGCCAAATAAACATCCTTTCCCCTCCTTGTAATATGCATTCCCACCTATCATGCCTGTCAAAGTAGTTGGCAGGTGTTATATAAATATTCAGATACATAGGAACTATGAATATTTATGTGCTAAAGTTGCATTTATTTTTACATATCTTATAAATAAATAGGCAAAGACCTGCAAAGGAGAACAATTTAGTCATGTCAGGTGCTCTATAAATAAATTTATATGTGTGATATGGATTGCATATTAATTCAAAAAAGAATGCTGAACATTTTTATCATGAAGATTACATAATCAAATTATTTTTTAAAAATCTGAATCTAATAGTTAAACTTGGTTAACTGAACAGAAATCGATACTTAAAAATTTGTCTCCATAAGTTAAGAGATTATTGCTTGCATCTATGAAAAAGATTAGAAAAGCTAAATGTCTTGGTTTTTGTTTCCTTTTATACATAAAATTAAACATTACATAAAATTAAATGGAGGTTCGAAGGGATGGAATTTTGTGGGAATAGCATTTATGTGCAAAGAAGTGTGAATCATCGTTCCTGTGCTCTCTATTCTCTCATAAATTGACAGCATGATATATTACCAGCTCATTTGGGTAGAAGATGTTGATGATGGTGCCCAATTCACTAATGGGATCTCTATTTGAGATAATGAACATTGCTCAAAAGCTAACATGCTTTCTTAATAAGAAAATTTAACTTCATTGTTGTCAGGGTCTTGGCACTCTTTTTAGCACAGTATTTAAGGACTTTGTGTCTTTATTTGAAAAGAAGACAAAGATCAATAAACTGGGAGTCTCTATTTTTCTTATTAGATCAAAATATCAGATGGAAAACCAGCAAAGTAACTCTTCAGTCCTTACACAAGGGTGTCTATTTCCAATGAAGACTCATATAGGCCGTAAGAAATTACTTTCCTCTATACCCTACAAAACAATCTTCATCTGCTTTCAGTCTCATCTGAATTCAGACTACCCACATTATGTGCTGTGGATGGAACTTCTGGGGAAGGAATAATAGGAAATGACAGGACAAATCTTGACAGATCTCAGCATTTAAACATATATCATTTTTCCAGGGAAGTTCCTTCCTGTAACTTCCTTGATATCCTTTGTGTCTTATAGCAGCTAATCTATAAACTCTACCAGATCTTATTAGATATCTCAGCAAGTATTTCATCCCTGTGTGTTAAGGATTAATAGATTTTCAAATTATTTACAAAATTATATGTATATGTTATTTGATTTTTACATGGAAACATAGTTGTAGTTATAAGCATCTATTAGAAAATGGTATTCGGGCATGAACTTCTAACTATGCAGAAACAATTTCCAATTCCTATGTTTTAAGAGAATAGCCCCTAATTTTGGTGAAAATCACACTAACACTGGAGATCTTGAGCATAGTTTTCAACACGTATGAACTGCCTAAATGTAATTTTCTTGGAATTTCTATTTTTATTTTTCTGGGAAAATGATCTACAGACTTCAACAGATTTTCAAAGGGTAAATGGACCAGAAAAAATTAAGAAACACTAAGATGATGTTCATAACTACATGAAAAACTAATTTAAGGTCTATTGGTATAATTTTCATACTCAAGCCAGCATATTTTTTATTGTCTAGTTTACTGCATATAGCTTAGAGTTCAATCAACAGGAATTTATTTCACATTAACTCAGGAGATAGGACTTTTTACCACAACAAGTAGAATGCCTGCTTAAAACATTTTAACTTGATTACACAACAATTCATAATAGAAAGTAAGAAAGCTACCTTTATTGTTATTGTTGCTTAACTTTTACAATAGAAAACCATTTTATAAAAGGTGATGAGGTGGCCTGGTTACCTATTTGATGTATTGTATCCCCTAGCTAGTGCCAGCATTGCTTCCAAAGGAAACTACAATTCCAAGTATGAAATAACTAACTTAAATTGAATTTTCTGAAGAATCAGTCTGTTCATTGGAAACTGTTTATTTCCCATGACTTAAATGGTGTTCTTATGGACAATAAACCACAGAATGTGAATAGTCTTACTGAAATGTTTAAGAGGGTCACTGAAATGGTGTAAGAGAAATGCATTTACTTAAGAAAATGTTTTGTTTAGTCTTTGAGAATTCTGCAAGTTGTTTTAAAAGTGCACATTTCACTTTAGAGTTATAGAAGTTTGTTTGGTAGATCCTAATGGAATGCTTTATTACCCGTAGTATTTACTTTCATTTTAGCAATAGAAGAGTCAGGACATGCTTTTAAAGATGCTTGAGTCATAAAACCATGTCCTATTCAGTCTGGCTCATAAGGTCATATCAAAGTTAGTATTTACTCTTTGCTCAAAATGTTATATATTTATAATAAATACAAAGTTGTTCAAAATGCCTGTATGGATTATGCTTGAAATGTATCTTAATTTTTGAAAGATACGTTATCCAGGTATGGAATATTTTGGGTTTATCAGGGTGATAGGTTAGCATATACAGTAATCTTTCAATTGTGTTCTTGGACTTCTTACAACAAAATCTAAAATGTCTCATGCAGAAATAATATTCCAAGGTAAACAAAGTTTGAGAAAAGCTAGGATAAACAAAATGAAATGGATGTCTTTTTTCATAGCCTTTAATTTTATATATTATATATAGCATATACAATACATGTTGTATCTCTATTATGTATTATATACAAACATATATTATAATATAGTGTTGTATATATACTCAGTCAGCAGCTTCCAACAATGCAGAAACAATTTCCAAATCCTGATGTTCTAAGAGACTAGCCCCTAATTCTCTTACTAACACTTGATGTCTTGAGAACAGTTTTTAACATCTATAAGCCTCCTAAATTAAGTGTATTTTGGGGGGAATTTCAATACTTATTTTTCTGGGAAAATAATCCAGAAATTTCAGCTTTCTAACCAAGGTATCTTTCTTCATAGAGTACTTATTATCATTTATTAGAACCAGGTGCCCTTTGAACCTTACTTGTGAACTCTAACTTGCACCCCTCAAAGGTATTTTTGATGCTTGCTCTTGTTGTTGCTAGTTGCAGGAAGTGATTACTTAGAAGCATGGGGATGGACGTCAAATAATACTTGCTCTAACCTAACATCATCTCATAATTTACCTGCAGAGAGATACAGTTATATTGAAATAATTAGGAGGACCAAACTTGGCATTTACTTTAAGTCTAGCTTGTTATAATAATTAATGTTAGTAATGCATTTCCTTAAAAAAAAAAAACTCATCAGGCACGAGAAATGTACCACCTGGATGTTTGAGGAACCAAAATGTAGTAGAGTTTAAATAATATTAATATATTATTTTAATTTAGGGAAGCCCAGTTAAAAAGAATTTCAAAATTACAATTATTTCATGAGCAACTATTAAAGTGAAAATCAATAAAATTGAGTAGGCAAGAAGGAATGTCTTTTGGTATTGAAATTTTCACTGACCAATGTTATGAATCATGACTAGGCTACACAAAAGTATTATTTTAGAGACCAAGAAGAAAAAGGTTAACTGAGTGGTCAATTGAAACTAGCAGAGAATTAAGAAAACCTGTCTAGGGAAAAAGATGATGAGAAACAAATGTATATTGTGTATAAACTTTTCTTTTTGTTATCATTTTAAGAAATAAAGCATGATAACTTATATTTAAATATATGGTAACAATGAGACTCAGTCATTATTTTGGATCAAAATCAAATTATTGTGTTGAACAGTAGGTGTGTTAGACAGAAAGGTAAATGTATCATTAGCCTGAGTAGATTTTAAATAGATAACTACTTGTGCACATTTATAAATAATTTCTCACCTTCAGAAGTGGAAAAGAAATACATAAATTAATTACAGTTTCAAAATTATATATACATTACTTTGTTAAGAGTCTTAGTGGTATTCTGGAAATTAAACCTTAGTTATTAATTACATCAAAATAAAGTCTTTAACTAAATAGTTTGACATCTAGAAAATAAGATCTGAGATTTCCCTGTTAATCTTCACTTCACTAAGACCATGTACTAAGCTACTATATATATTTTTTGATAGGTTGGATTGCCACTTCAGATTTGGTATATAATTCAGATTGAGCACAACAACCAACAATAATAAAAGTCATGGAAATTTCATTGTTGGCTTGAGAATTTGAGATGGTAGCTTATCTTTACACATCCAGCATCCTTGAACCAAATTCAAGCAGTGAAAATACATCAGTATGTTCTTAGGGAACATAACAGCACCAATTTAAAGGGAAAAAAGACTGATAAAGATGACTTATGACTCAAGTTAATGGAAAAAAGTAGACTTATTTTTTAAGACTAGTGAAATCCATTCTTGAATTCATACCATTCACTGTAAAAATAACTAAAACCACTTTGTGTCAAATCTATGTTGTTATGCTTTCACGAGTCTTAAATTTGATAAAATAAAAAAATTTCTGGCAAAAACAAAATAGATTATAATAGAGGAAGCATTAACGACACTTTCAAGTACCTATATTTACATTTGATAAGCTGCCATGGATACACTTTGATTTTTTTAAACTTCAGTTTTCATAGCATATTGAATATTGGAATGTTTGTTAAAGTTTCAAAGTTCATATAAATATAAAATACTTAAAAATTATTTAAGAGTAAATTACTTCTTTGTAATTTGTGAAAGGTATGACATAGATAAAATTATTTAAAATAATATATTAAGATTATTTAAACTCTACTACATTTTGATTCCTCAAACATCCAGGTGGTACATTCCTCGTGCCTGATGAGTTTTTTTTTTTAAGGAAATGCATTACTAACGTTAATTATTATAACAAGCTAGACTTAAAGTAAATGCCAAGTTACAAAGTCTAAATACTGCTGCATTGAAATTGCATTTGTTACTTTATAAATAGCATAAACATTATGAGACCATGAGATGCAGTCACTGAAGAAGTTGAAAATAAGAAAAATTGGGTTGCCCTTTGAGTTAACTCATAAAATAATCTGTGATAAAATCATCCTGTCTTCTTGGAAGAGAAAGAGTAACTGAAGTGGAAAAAACCCTGATATTAATGTATACAAATAATATGTTGATCAAAAATGTGCCTTCATAAGCATAAACAACAGAAAAAACAAAATTCATAGAGGACATTTTGACAGTGCTTCTTTGACTTGGATATAAGTTATAAGAAACAAAGTCACTTAAATAGCATGGAGGAAATAATTTTGTTTAAAGTACTTAGTGATGAGTACAAACTCTCTTACCTTGCTTCTCCTTGTAGAATGACTTCTTTGTCCTTACTGTACTAACCAGCACACCCTCTACTCTTTATCCTTTCTGCTAACATTGGCAGGTATACTGTTTCAGTTTCCTTATAATTTCCTTATAATTCCTTATAATTATAATTCCTTATAATTCCAAAGTAATGACTTTATTCCCACTCCCATTTAAAATCCTGAGAAAGAAAACTAATTCATCATTTTGAACCAAGACACACATGGTCAGAGATGGTTGGCCAGCGTGGAGATCAGTTGTTTGGGATCAGTTGTTTACTCTTGGTCCAAAACAGCTGAGGCCAGTGGTGAATCCAGAGACAACCACTTTGCAACAGGAAATGTGGTCAAGACACATATCCTTAAGACTTACAAGGGCCTGGTAGACAAAGATCAACCTTTCCACTTCAGTTTCCATTCAAGCCTTGTCCAGGGAAGAGTGTTCTCTAGTGAAAAAAAAAAAAAAAAAATCATGTCTGTCTGATTGGAAAGGCAAAAACAATTCATATATATTGGAAGTCTGACTCAGTCTTCTTTAATCTCATCCATCAAGCTTGTGAATCTTAAAAGTGATTCTTCTCATTTATAATCCATGCTTTCCCTGCAAACTTCTGATTGTAATGTGTGTCCCCATGTAGCTTATCTACTGGAAGAAAATATATTGAAAAGCGATATGCTGGTCTGGTTTACTAGGCATATATGTCAATTTATAAATTAATAAATAGATATACTTTTATAAAACTGTTTCTTATAATGTTTGTTGTTTTGCACTGATATTACCGTGCTCTGTCAAGTATGAGAAGCTCATAAATTCAAGTCACTGAGCCTGAAAATTAAGTGCCAGACATTGCAATGAGACAAATTTACGAAGACAGATGCCAATTGGAAAGAACTCTTGACAACCAGTTAGCAAGCTGACCTTCCCTAGCTGATTGACTTTCTTTCACATGTTTACCAGTCACTTTTTCCTGGTTCATTTTTATCAATGTGATTATACAGAATAGACATACATTCTCCTGTGCACACACAGACATAGAAATACATTAAAAAAACACTTACTTTGGGCTTCCCTGGTGGCACAGTGGTTGAGAATCTGCCTGCCAATGCAGGGGACATGGGTTCGAGCCCTGGTCTGAGAAGTTCCCACATGTCGCGGAGTGACTAGGCCCGTGAGCCACAATTGCTGAGCCTGCGCGTCTGGAGCCTGTGCTCCGCAACAAGATAGGCCGCGATAGTGAGAGGCCCGCGCACCGCGATGAAGAGTGGCCCCCACTTGCCGCAACTAGAGAAAGCCCTCGCACAGAAACGAAGACCCAACACAGCCATAAATAAATAAATAAGTAAAATTAAAAAAAAAAACAAAACACTTACTTTAAAGATTTATTCTTTATTGCAGAAATTAAATTTCAGAAAAATATTTTATGACAATTTTGTGAAAATAGATTTATTTTACATCAATAAAGGAATATGTTCAGCTTCTTCTAGATCATTTATTATCACTTGTTATAAAAACATAATCAAACTGGCCTAAGTTTCCTACTTTATGATGTTTTGATATTACTCACAGGACACTCCTTCTGAATATTGCACTAATTATTTCTGACACTGTAATATTTATTGTAATATTGACAACTTTTTGACCTAAAACTAGTTTATTTGCTTTTTTTGTGCAGTGGTATTAAAAGATAGGGAAATGGTAATTGGAATTCTGCCAATGTTATATATAATGCTTAATTTCTGCTCTTAATATTAGTTTGATTCAAATGAAATTGTCAATATTCAAATTTTATGACCTGCAAAATGGCAATTTCATATGATTTAGTCTAATAATTCCAAACTGACATTGTATTTAGAAGGATGGCATTGTTGAGTACTCCAATGTATTGCATTGTGCTTCTTAATGCATAAATGTATAATTATTTGCTTCTAGCCAGTTTCTTTGAGGACTGCTTTACACTTCCAAACATGTAACACTGTACTTAAGAATATTGAATCTGGAGTAAGAACTGCTGTCAAGTCCTTGCTGCACAATTTAATATGTGTGACCTTAAATTAGGACAGTAACAATAAGAAACTCATGGGATAATTATGAGTGTCAAGTGAGATAATTCATGTAATTACTTAAATTGTATTAGGTAATATTAAGACTTTAATAAATAACTTTTTTTTAAAAAAAAGATTTATTTATTGATTGATTAATTGCTATGTTGGGTCTTCGTTTCTGTGCTAGGGCTTCCTGTAGTTGCGGCAAACGGGGGCTACTCTTCATCGCAGTGCGTGGTCCTCTCACCATCGCGGCCTCTCTTGTTGCGGAGCACAGGCTCCAGACGCGCAGGCTCAGTAGTTGTGGCTCACGGGCCTAGTTGCTCCGCAGCATGTGGGATCTTCCCAGACCAGGGCGCGAACCCGTGTCCCCTGCATTAGCAGGCAGATTCTCAACCACTGCGCCACCAGGGAAGCCCCATAACTATTTTTATATTTATCTTTCTGTGAGAATACTTTTCTACTCTCAGCAAGTTACAATTATACAATACAGTGTTATTGACTATAATCACTATGTTATACATTAGATTCTCAGACTTTATTCATCTTATAGGTGAAAGTATGTACCATTTTTCCAAACTCTCCCCATTTCCCCCACCTCCCAGCCTCTGGCAATCACTTTTCTACTGTCTGTTTTTATGGGTTTGACTTATCTTTTTGAAGATTCCACATATAAATTATACCATGCAGTGTTTGTCTTTTTCTGTCTGACATTTCACTTTACATAATGCCCTCAGATTCCATCCATGTTGTTACAAATGGCAAGATTTCCTTCTTTCTCACGGCTAAATAATATTCCATTGTATATATATATACATACCACATCTTCTTCATCCATTCATCTGTAGACAGACACGTTGTTTCCATTTCTTGACTATTGGGAATAATACTGCAATGAACATGGAAGTGCAGATATATCTTCGATATCCTGTTTTTCAATCCCTTTGGATATATATCCAGAAGTGGCATTTCTGAATCGTATGGTAGTTCCTTTTCAAATTTTGGTGGGAAACTCCATACTATTTATTATTATTATTATTAATTGTTTCTAAAACCTCAAAAACCACTTCCTATCTTCTAAAATAAACAATATAAAAGCATAAGAAAGCCTGCTAGGCAGAAATCTCAAGATAAGTTGTGAATCCTTAACTTCAGGATTGTTTAATCTCATGTAACTCATACACTATGCAGATGCTTCTATGTAAAAGTGATAATCAAATGCATAAGTATGTTAATAATCTAAGTAACTTACTCAATCTAATGTAACACATAGTTATTGAGACCTTGCTATGTGTAAATCACTATTCTAAGTGGCTGAGGTATGAAAAGAATGTTCCAGAGATGTCATAAATAAAGATAAAATATAAGTTTGCCTAGGAAATGTTCAAATTGCAATGAGTATTCAGTTTTAACTATAATCAAAAATCTGTGTAGATTTGTGATCAAAACCAGCACTGGAGATGAATATGAGAATCATGATCAACAGTCAGCCCAATCGAGACTTCCACTGACTGAAGTCTCACTGCCTAGCTGACCTAAAGCAAGACCTGTCCAGTTGAACCCAGTCAATCCACAGTGTCATCAGAGATAATAATGTATTGTTGCTTTAAGGCCCTAAATTAGGGTTATTTATTATGGAACAACAGATAACTGGAGCATCAAACAATTATTTTTGGTTGTTTTTGCAGCAGACAATAAGCACAAATCAATAATCAAAATTATATTAAAATGATAGCAGTAGTAAGGCTATTTATTTTTTGTGTTGAACTTAAATTATTGAAATAAAGCCAACAAAGTTTTCAGGAATAAAGCTTTTGTTAAACTATTCTCTTCAGCAGATAAATCATGAATTTAACTGTGCCAAGAAGTTCTGTTTTGGTTTCCTATTCATTTCAAATCATTTGTGGGACAGGTTAAGAATATCTAACTTGGAAGTTGTCTACGTATTTTGCTGTCTCTCACATGTTGCCAAAACCTAGGCACTTACTTGATGTGGAAACTTATGGTGAATGGATTTCTGCTCAAAGAGTGTCAACTTCTATGCTGATCAATTAGTCTGACCCACACTATGTCTATAGGAGGTTCACACAGTTTGCTTGTTGGTTGCCCTGGGTCCTCCTGATAACAGCCAAGGGACGTCTCTGATGAAGTGCTCTTTTCCCTAAAATAGAGCATGAATTTCAGGAGACAGTAACACCCAGAAATAGGAAGAACATTATTTGTATCAAATGTAGCTTTGAGAATTTTAAATGTATAATTGGAGTCCATGGACTGGCCAGAGACATTTTTTAATAACAAAGGCACTGGCGGCGATCAGCGCAGACACCAGAGACGGGCATGGGATGCTAAGGCTGCTGCCGCCTCCACCAAGAAGCCTGTGAGCGAGCACAGGTCACTATCCACACCTCCCCTCCCGGGAGCTGGTGCAGCCCACCACTGCCAGGGTCCCGTGATCCAGGGACAACTTCCCCGGGAGAACACACGGCACGCCTCAGGCTGGTGCAACGTCACGCTGGCCTCTGCCGCCGCAGGCTCACTCCGCATCCGTACCCCTCCCTCCCCCCGGCCTGAGTGAGCCAGAGCCCCCAAAGCAGCTGCTCCTTTAACCCCATCCTGTCTGAGCGAAGAACAGACACCCTCAGGCGACCTACACGCAGAGGCGGGTCCAAATCCAAAGCTGAACCCCAGGAGCTGTGCGAACAAAGAAGAGAAAGGGAAATTTCTCCCAGCAGCCTCAGGAGCAGCGGATTAAATCTCCACAAACAACTTGATGTACCTGCATCTGTGGGATACCTGAATAGACAACGAATCATCCCAAATTCAGGAGGGGGACTTTGGGAGCAATGATATATACATTTTCTTCCCTTTTTCTCTTTTTTTGTGAGTGTGTATGTCTATGCTTCTGTGTGTGATTTTGTCTGTATAGCTTTGCTTTTACCATTTGTCCTAGGGTTCTGTCTGTCCGTTTTTGGGTTTTTTTTAGTATAGTTTTTAGCACTTGTTATCATTGGTAGATTTCTTTTTTGGTTTGCTTTCTCTCTTCTTTCTTTTTTTTGTTTTTAATTACTTTAAAAAATTTATTTTTAAATTATTTTTTATTTTAATAAATTTATTTTATTTTACTTTATTTTATTTTATCTTCTGCCTTCTTTCTTTCTTTTTTTTCTCCCTTTTATTCTGAGCCGTGTTGATGACAGGCTCTTGGTGCTCCAGCCAGGCGTCAGGGCTGTGCCTCTGAGGTGGGAGAGCCAAGTTCAGGACACTGGTCCACAAGAGACCTCCAAGCTCCATGTAATATCAAATGGCGAAAATCTCCCAGAGACCACCATTCTCAATGCCAAGGCCCAGCTCCACTCAATGACCAGCAAGCGACAGTGCTGGACACCCAATGCCAAACAATTAGCAAGACAGGAACACAACCCCATCCATTAGCAGAGAGGCTGCCTAAAATCATAATAAGGCCACAGACACCCCAAAACACACCACCAGATGTGGACCTGCCCACCAGAAAGACAAGATCCAGCCTCATCCACCAGAACACAGGCACTAGTCCCCTCCACCAGGAAGCCTACACAACCCACTGAACCAACCATAGCCACTGGGGACAGACACCAAAAACAACAGGAACTACGAACCTGCAGCCTGTGAAAAGGAGACCCCACACACAATAAGTTAAGCAAAATGAGAAGACAGAGAAACACACAGCAGATGAAGGAGCAAGGCAAACCCACCAGATCTAACAAATGAAGAGGAAATAGGCAGTCTACCAGAAAAAGAATTCAGAATAATGACAGTAAAGATGATCCAATATCTTGGAAATAGAATGGAGAAAATACAAGAAACGTGTAACAAGGACCTAGAAGAACTAAAGACCAAACAAACAGTGATGAACAACACAATAAATGAAATTAAAAATTCTCTAGAAGGGATCAATAGCAGAATAACTGAGGCAGAAGAACAGATAAGTGACCTGGAAGATAAAATAGTGGAAATAACTACTGCAGAGAAGACTAAAGAGAAAAGAATGAAAAGAATTGAGGACAGTCTTAGAGACCTCTGGGACAACATTAAACGCACTGACATTCGAATTATAGGGGTCCCAGAAAAAGAAGAGAGAAAGGGACTGAGAAAATATTTGGAGAGATTATAGTTGAAAACTTCCCTAATATGGGAAAGGAAAGAGTTAATCAAGTCCAGGAAGCACAGAGAGTCCCATACAGGATAAATCCAAGGAGAAACATGCCAAGACACATATTAATCAAACTATCAAAAATTAAATACGAAGAAAACATATTAAAAGCAGCAAAGGAAAAACAACAAATAACACACAAGGGAATCCCCATAAGGTTAACAGCTGATCTTTCAGCAGAAACTCTGCAAGCCAGAAGGGAGTGGCAGGACATATTTAAAGTGATGAAGAAGAAAAACCTACAACCAAGATTACTCTATCCAGCAAGGATTTCATTCAGATTTGACAGAGAAATTAAAAGCTTTACAGACAAGCAAAAGCTAAGAGAATTCAGCACCACAAAACCAGCTTTACAACAAATGCTAAAGGAACTTTTCTAAGCAGGAAACACAAGAGAAGGAAAACACCTACAATAACAAACCCCAAACAATTAAGAAAATGGTAATAGGAACATACATATCGATAATTACCTTAAATGTAAATGGATTAAATGCTCCAACCAAAAGACATAGACTGGCTGAATGGATACAAAAATAAGACCCGTATATATGCTGTCTACAAGAGACCCATTTCAGACCTAGGGACACATACAGACTGAAAGTGAGCAGATGGAAAAAGACATTCCATGCAAATGGAAATCAAAAGAAAGCTGGAGTAGCAATACTGATATCAGACAAAATAGGCTTTAAAACAAAGACTATAAAAAGAGACAAAGAAGGACACTACATAATGATCAAGGGAACAATCCAAGAAGAAGATATAACAATTGTAAATATTTATGCACCCAACATAGGAGCACCTCAAAACATAAGGCAAATACTAACAGCCATAAAAGGGGAAATCGACAGTAACACACTCATAGTAGGGGACTTTAACACCCCACTTTCACCAATGGACAGATCATCCAAAATGAAAATAATTAAGGAAACACAAGCTTTAAATGACACATTAAACAAGATGGACTTAATTGATATTTATATGACATTCCATCCAAAAACAACAGAATACACATTTTTCTCAAGTGCTCATGGAACATTCTCCAAGATAGATCATATCTTGGGTCAAAAATCAAGCCTTGGTAAATTTAAGAAAATTGAAATCGTACCAAGTATCTTTTCCAACCACAACACTATGAAACTAGATATCAGTTACAGGAAAAAATCTGTAAAAAATACAAACACATGGAGGCAAAATAATACACTACTTAATACCCAAGAGATCACTGAGGAAATCAAAAAATACCTAGAAACAAATGACAGTGAAAACACGATGACCCAAAACCTCTGGGATGCAGCAAAAGCAGTTCTAAGACTGAAGTTTATAGCAAAACAATCCTACCTTAAGAAACAAGAAACATCTCAAGTAAACAACCTAACCTTACACCTAAAGCAATTAGAGAAAGAAGAACAAAAAAACTCCAAAGTTACCAGAAGGAAAAAATATCATAAAGATCAGATCAGAAATAAATGAAAAAGAAATGAAGGAAACGATAGCAAAGATCAATAAAACTAAAAGCTGCTTCTTTGAGAAGATAAAGAAAATTGATAAACCATTAGCCAGACTCATCAAGAAAAAAAGGGAGAAGACTCAAATCAATAGAATTAGAAATGAAAAAGGAGAAGTAACAACTGACACTGCAGAAATACAAAGGATCATGAGAAATTACTACAAGCAAGTATATGCCAATAAAATGGACAACCTGGAAGAAATGGACAAATTCTTAGAAATGCACAACCTTATGAGACTGAACCAGGAAGAAACAGAAAATATGAACAGACAAATCACAAGCACTGAAATTCAAACTGTGATTAAACATCTTCCAACAAACAAAAACCCAGAACCAGATGGCTTCACAGGCGAATTCTATCAAATGTTTAGAGAAGAGCTAACACCTATCCTTCTCAAACTCTTCCAAAATATAACAGAGGGAGGAACACTCCCAATCTCATTCTACGAGGCCACCATCACCCTGATACCAAAACCAGACAAAGATGTCACAAAGAAAGAAAACTACAGGCCAATATCACTGATGAACATAGATGCAAAAATCCTCAACAAAATACTAGCAAACAGAATCTAACAGCGCATTAAAAGTATCATACACCATGATCAAGTGGGGTTTATCCCAGGAATGCAAGGATTCTTCAATATATGCAAATCAATCAATGTGATGCACCATATTAACAGATTGAAGGAGGAAAACCATATGATCATCTCAATAGATGCAGAGAAAGCTTTCAACAAAACTCAACACCCATTTATGATAAAAACCCTCCAGAAAGTAGCCATAGAGGGAACTTTCCTGAACATAATAAAGGGCATATATGACAAACCCACAGCCAACATTGTCCTCAATGGTGAAAAACTGAAACCATTTCCACTAAGATCAGGAAGAAGACAAGGTTGCCCACTCTCACCACTATTATTCAACATAGTTTTGGAAGTTTTAGCCACAGCAATCAGAGAAGAAAAAGAAACAAAAGGAATCCAAATCGGAAAGGAAGAAGTAAAGCTGTCACTGTTTGCAGATGACATGATACTATACATAGAGAATCCTAAAGATGCTAACAGAAAACTACTAGAGCTGCTAATCAATGAATTTGGTAAAGTAGCAGGATACAAAATTAATGCACAGAAATCTCTTGCATTCCTATACACTAATGATGAAAAATCCAAAAGTGAAATTAAGAAACCGCTCCCATTTACCATTGCAACAAAAAGAATAAAATGTCTTGGAATAAACCTACCTAAGGAGACAAAAGACCAGTATGCACAAAATTATAAGACACTGATGAAAGACATTAAAGATGATACCAATAGATGGAGAGATATACCATAATCTTGGATTGGAAGAATTAACATTGTGAAAATGACTCTACTACCCAAAGCAATCTACAGATTCAATGCAATCCCTATCAAACTACCACTGGCATTTTTCACAGAACTAGAACAAAAAATTTCACAATTTGTATGGAAACACAAAAGACCCTGAATAGCCACAGCAATCTTGAGAAAGAAAAACGGAGTTGGAGGAATTAGGCTCCCTGACTTCAGACTATACTACAAAGCTACAGTAATCAAGACATTATGGTACTGGCACAAAAACAGAAATATAGATCAATGGAACAGGATAGAAAGCCCAGAGATAAACCCACGCACATATGGTCACCTTACCTTTGATAAAGGAGGCAAGAATATACAGTGGAGAAAAGACAGCCTCTTCAATAAGTGATACTGGGAAAACTGGACAGCTGCATGCAAAGGAATGAAATTAGAACACTCCCTAACACCATAAACAAAAATAAACTCAAAATGGATTAAAGACGTAAATGTAAGGCCAGACACTATCAAACTCTTAGAGGAAAACATAGGTAGAACACTCTATGACATAAATCACAGCAAGATCCTTTTTGACCCACCTCCTAGAGGAATGGAAATAAAAACAAAAATAAACAAATGGGACCTAATGAAACGTAAAAGCTTTTGCACAGCAAAGGAAACCATAAACAAGATGAAAAGACAACCATCAGGATGGGAGAAAATATTTGCAAATGAAGCAACTGACCAAGGATTAATCTCCAAAATTTACAAGCATCTCATGCAGCTCAATATAAAAAAAAAAAAACAAACAACCCAATCCAAAAATGGGCAGAAGACCTAAATAGACATTTCTCCAAAGAAGCTATATAGATTGGCAACAAACACTTGAAAGAATGCTCAACATCATTAATCATTAGAGAAATGCAAATCAAAACTACAATGAGATATCATCTCACACTGGTCAGAATGGCCATCATCAAAAAATCTACAATCAAGAAATGCTGGAGAGGGTGTGGAGAAAAGGGAACCCTCTTGCACTGTTGGTGGGAATGTAAATTGATACAGCCACTCTGGAGAATAGTATGGAGGTTCCTTAAAAAACTAAAAATAGAACTACCATACAACCCAGCAATCCCACTACTGGGCATATACCTTGAGAAAACCAGAATTCAAAAAGAGACATGTACCAAAATGTTCATTGCAGCTCTATTTACAATAGCCAGGACATGGAAGCAACCTAAGTGTCCATCAGCAAATGAACAGATAAAGAAGATGTGGCACATATATACAATGGAATATTACTCAGCCATAAAAAGAAACGAAATTGAGTTATTTGTAGTGAGGTGGATGGACCTAGAGTCTGTCATATAGAGTGAAGTAAGTCAGAAAAAGAAAAACAAATACCATATGCTAACATATATACATGGAATCAAAAAAAAAAAAGGTCATGAAGAACCTAGGGGCAAGCTGGGAATAAAGACACAGACCTACTAGAGAATGGACTTGAGGATACGGGGACGGGGAAGGGTAAGCTGTGACAAAGTGAGAGAGTGACATGGACATATATACACTACCAAACGTAAAATAGATAGCTAGTGGGAAGCAGCTGCATAGCACAGGGAGATCAGCTTGGTGCTTTGTGACCACCTAGAGGGGTGGGATAGGGAGGGTGGGAGGGAGGGAGACGCAAGAGGGAAGAGATATGGGGACATATGTATATGTATAACTGATTCACTTTGTTATAAAGCAGAAACTAACACTCCATTGTAAAGCAATTATACTCCAATAAAGATGTTTAAAGAAAAAAAAGAAATGATTTTTATTTTAATTGTTGTAAGAGTAAAACAACAACAACAACAACAAAATAACAAGAGCACTTTTTAAACAGAAAATTTTCTGTTTTCTAAGGTAGGGATGATCCACTTTTTAGAGCTCCTTCTCTTTTTTTCTCTCTCTGTCTCTGTGTTTATACACACACACACACACACACACACACACACACACACACACACACACACACACCCCTCACATCATTTATCTTATTCGACATATATTTTTAAAATAAAATGATTAAAAGCGAGCAAAATTCTTTTTTTAATTAATTTTTATTGGCGTATAATTGTTTTACAATGTTGTGTTAGTTTCTGCTGTACAGTAAAATGAATCAGCTATACATATACATATATCCTCTCTTTTTGAATTTCTTTCCCATTTAGGTCACCACAGAGCACTGAGTAGAGTTCCCTGTGCTATACAGTAAGTTCTCATTAGTTATCTATTTTATACACAGTAGTGTATATGTGTCAATCCCAATATCCCAATTCATTCCATCCCTCCCCTTCCCCCCTTGGTGTCCATACGTTTGTTCTCTACATCTGTGTCTCTATTTCTGCTTTGCAAATAAGTTCATCTGTATCATTTTTCTGGATTCCACATACAAGCAATGTTATATGATATTTTTTTTTCTCTTTCTGACTTACTTCACTCTGTATGACAGTCTCTAGGTCCATCCATGTCTCTGCAAATGGCACAATTTTGTTCCTTTTTATGGCTGAGTAATATTCCATTGTATATATGTAGCACAGCTTCTTTATCTATTCCTCTGTTGATGGACATTTAGGTTACTTCCATGTTCTGGTTATTGTAAATAGTGGGGAGCATGTATCTTTTTGAATTCTCGTTTGCTCCAGGTATACGCCCAGGAGTGAGATTGCTGGGTTATACGGTAGTTCTATTTTTAGTTTCTTAAGGAATCTCCATACTGTTCTCCATAGTGGCTGTATAGAGAAAATTTCTTAAAATGATTAGACTGCTGATAGAGAATTTTTTTTCTTTGTTTTAACTGTATACAGGCTCATATCTGTTGACGGCAACTGACAATTGTGGTATGCTTGTGGTATGTTTGAAAATTGAATAGTAGAATTTGCAACACATTAAAGTTTTGCAAAGAAAAGAAAATTTCTGATGTTTCCAGTTAAACACCTAACAGAGCTGCATGAAATTTGGGTTTATTTATTTATTTCATACATTTTGAGGAAAGAATCTTAGTTAAAATGGTCCTGCTTCTCTTTCTTAGCTTCTGTATTTTATGTTGGATTATTGTGGTGTGTTATGTTAGCTAGCCTTGTTATTTCATTATGAAAATTAAGTAACATGCCTAGTTTTGCATCTTTTCTAACTACATATATAAGGACTTTCAGGTAACACCTAAAGGCAACCTTCTAACTGATTTGGTAAATAAGGGTAACAAGAGTTTCTTAGTAAAGTAATGAAGTACAAATATAGATCCATTTGAAAACGACTTGATGAGCATGACTAGTCTCTCTCTCTCTTTCTCTCTCTCCCCCCCATTTCTCCCTCCCTTTATAATAGAGTGCAATTCTTTTCAAGTAATTTCTTTTTTATACTAAGTAACTATCATAATCAGTTTTCATAACATGTTAAAAAAGTTGTATTTTCTTGCATTGACACTGTGAGACATTTATAGCAGGATTGTTTTCCACAGGGCACTTTAATTTTTTCGTGTTATAATGAGGAAGAGAAAATCTATTTCTCATAGAATACTGATGTTCTTATCCTCATTCTTTACTCTCCCTCTCCTACCATCAGGAAAGGATTAGGAGAGCTCACTACAATGAGAACAATGAGTAGAAGAGTGAAAATAGAAAAAGCTCTTAATTCAGAATACTTGGGATTTAATACTCCATTTTATTTTTTCCTTGTACAATCTCTCTGGGATCCTGGACCAAACTATTCACTATTCATACCTTATCTATATAGAACTTGATATGTATATAGACAGGAATGTAATAATATGTATACATAATATGTATAAAAATAAAAACTCTTTTTGACCTCAAAACTAAATTTCCTTAGAACTTCCCATTCAACTCAAAAATAAAAAGCATAATCTTGCTGCCTCTAGGAAATATATTGGCCAAACCCAGAATCATTTTGATTTAGCCCTTGTCTAGCTCAAAGCTTATTCTTTGAAATCTCTCCTCTTCTCTCTCACCAGGGACAGTGACAAATGTTGACTCTGCTGTGTGGTATGATCATGTACGTCGTCTGCTTCTGTGCATTGGTGAGGTATAGAAGCAGGACCTCTTCCCCTAATCCTTAACGCTAGCAAATATTCTACACTGTTTATGCCCCTGGGTGGCTACTTGAGCCCATGGTCAGCCTAGGACTCACCTAGATAAACTAAGTCCCATCGACAGGCAAGCTCACTTTGAGCTGTGCCAGTACTCAAAAGCTGTCCTCTCTCAACTCTGGAAGCACTAAGTACTTCTGTAGATGTTGCAGGTAGAAAATTTCTCCTGAGAATCAAGACTAGTCTCTGTGTTCAGAAGCCATCCCCTAACTACTTGGCAGCCTTTCACACCCTAATCCCCTAGGGAGAAGATGCCATTGTTATTCTTTCTTTAACACGTCTTCAAATTCTACTCTCTCATTCCTCTTGTCCATTTTGCTATCTAGTCTCTCAACAGGAAGTTGGACGGTATAAGGAAAGAGGATGTAGAACTACCCGTGGCTTGCACATCTCTTTAAATACTTGTGTTTTCTACATTGCTAGATCTCTAGTTTAATCTTGCAATTTATTGTCTCGAGTCTGTTCTCATTGGTTTATAGGTGGAGTGTATGTGTGGGTAAGGTGGGAGTGGAGGGAACCCTGGGGACTATGAAGCAAAAATCTTTGTCCTTTTTATTCCATATCTCAAGTTATTGCTGAAAGTAAACATTTTGCATCTCACTTCTTTACAAAAATATTCTACTGTGGTAATAAATATACTGTGGTGGCACACCTGAAAGCAAAACCTGTCATAGATATTTCGATTCTAGACCACCTATAATTACTAGAGCAAGGTACACTGTGTTCAGTGTTCTTTTAGATGACTATTTATTGTACAATTAAAAAAAAAAGTGGTTTCCATAGCAACCTTGTCTGCAGATAGTTTCAGAATAGGCTTTTACAGCTTCGAATCATGAATATATTGTATCCGCTTGGAAAAAAAAGAATCAGATCAGGTTTTACAATTAATTTATATTCAACATCAGGAAGAACTGTTTCTTCCCAAGGTACCTTTCACATACACAAAATATCATTAACAATAATGCTTTAGTTTGTAGGAGAGAGAGAGAGAAAGATTGATGATTGATTCTTCCCACTTCTCCCATCAGCTGTTCTCTGATGAGGAATTATAATTTTGTCTATTTTCTTAAAAATCTGATTGAAGTATATGTCAAAAAAGATTGTGATGCCTCAAATAGGTATTCCCAGAATATGCTTATATGTGGGCATGTCTGGAAGCTATACACTGTATTTATTGATATTTTCCTTTTGTCTAATGAGCACTTATTAAGCATCTTCTAATAACAAGCACTGTGTGGACCCTGCAAGTAAAGCAATGAATATGATGCCGTTGCTGCACTCTAATTACAAAAATCTGGGAGTGGAGTAGACAGTTTATAAAAAAGTATGATAACGCGGTAGTGCTGGCAAGACAGGATCATGATGGGTTCAGAGAGAAGGAATATCAGTCAATCTGAGTGTGTAGGGAAGAATTATTGGAAGGGACAATACTATACTGTGTTTAAGGATGAGTAAGAATATTTCATCAGTTAGAAAGAGGTTGGGCAAGATGTTTCAAGTTGAGGGAATAGTATGAGGCAAGGTATGATACCTACAGGAAACTAAATGCAGAATGGTGCATGATTACTATTATATGAGGTGTCAATAAATTAGCAGATGGGGTAGAAGTAAGGTTTTCAAAAGGTAAAGACAAGTAAATATTAATATGTAATAACTGAATATATATAAATATCTTTATAGGTTTTTTGAATTGCTGCTCTAACACAAATTTGGTTACATAGTTTAAGGAAAGGCCAAGGGAAATTCTTTTAAGCTCAAAGAACTCTTTTTATGACTCCTTTTGCATTGACACAAAAATATTGATTGTAATAGTTCAATCCTTCATATGTCACAACATAAGAAATTAGAAATACTACTCTAGCATCCAGGACACTGATAGCCTTCCAAGGTGAATTCTTGATGTCCTTTCCCTCCGTTAACATCCTCTACATTCTGCCAGTGAGTGAGACTATGGGCTGTTCCCTTCGGTTTACGGCTTCTCTCACCTCTCTAAGACACAAGGGGCAGCAGTAAAAAGAAGCTTTGATGTTTATGTTGAAAAGTTACACATGCATGTGTTCCTTGATATTATCTCAAAAGAAAGGTAAAAATAAGAAGTACTAAATAAATAAATAGGAACTTGCCTGACAGCTGTAACCAGGATTGTGACTGGATGGAACTGTCCGTCATCACTAAGACAGTCACTGCCCAGCTCATTAGAGTTAAGCATGAATTCTTCACTAGGGCACACTTTGTGATGACTCAAGACTCCACCAATTTTCTCCATTTGAACTGCAGTGTAAAACTTTTTCTTTGACAAATATTTATTTGACTCTTATTGAATGGATTTGGGAATATTCCGTTACCAGTTTTAAGGTTTCCTAGCTTCATTTGAGAACAAAGGAACTGAAATAGATAATTTATAAATTACATGGAATAAAATGGAAGATCTAAAGTTCTTATCATTCTCAGTAGTTCAGATGTCTTTCCAGTACATTCCATTTCTTGAGACCATTGTCATTGTGTGCCCTAATTCATTCTTTCTTAGAAAACCATTTAGGCCTTTCTGTTACCTCCATGACAACTGTGTCTCTTATTATTTTATTTAAAACATCAAGACCGATCAGTTGTTTATCTTTTCCTTTGATTTCTTAATTAGGTCATTGAATTTTTGAACCATCTCCCTAGAGCACAAAATTTCTGCTTCTCCAAATTAACTTTTCTTTGTCAGTTACTTACTATGGCCTTTATTAGGGTGTCAGTCTTTGGGTGCCTCAAGAAGTCTAGTATTGCTCGTTACTAGAAACAACAACTGTTTTCACTAAATTTCACTCCCAGTAACTACATCTGAAATACTATATTAGTTAGGAAACAGAATAATGAACAAGATAGAAGAAAAATACTCTAGATCAATAACACAAAGTTATCTCTTTGGAAATCCTCTGTTTCAAATCTGTCTCTAGCTATTCTGAAAATCAGTTTACACACATATAAAATATGTCAACAAATGCGTAAGATATTTTGCATGCCGTATATAAGTAAGTCTCAAAATAGTGCTGGTGATATTAAGTGGAATCCAAGTTTTTCATTTTGCTTTTTTTAATTATTTTTTAAATGAATAAAGAAACTGCAATTCAGAGAGATTGAATAACTTGCCCTCTTTTGTATATTTAATATGTGACCAAGAAAAGATTCAGATAAAGATAACTCACACTTGAAAGCTTAAACTCACACTTCTTGCTATTTTTCACAGCTGCATTACCACAGTGAGGAAATTTCGCACAAAAATTTTTGGTGGGTTTCTCTTTCTCCTTTTGAGATTTTGCTTTAATGAATGCCCATATTTTTACTATAAGATTTCAGACAAACAGCATTTTTCATGGAAAATTTATGCTTTAGGCTCTGAAATGATCTGAGGCCACGTTATTCTCCTTCAGGGTTTGGTTCAAGAGCCATTCCCATGATGACACACTTTGATGTACATTAAATTTATTCTGTTTTTAGTGCTGTTTTCTGATTTCTTTTAACATTGCCACCAGTTCCATTTTAATTAATTGTGCTTGGAAGTATTCTCAGGGACTCTCTAGAAAAGTGTGCTTCCTTAGAACTAAGTCACATTATTTTCTAGGTCATCAATTATAAGGAATCAGAAGATATATGTTCTGATCCCTGGACTGTCACTAATTAGCTGTGTGATTTCAAACTTGGGGGGAAAAGAAGTCATTAAACCTCTCTGAAACTTTCTGCCTTCATTTGTAATATAGTGACTGGACATAAAAATGTTTAATTCCTTTCCAACCTGAGTATTATGTAAATCTATGAGATTTTCCTTATACTCAGCCTCTTCTACATGGTGTCACATAATCTTGGTCCAAGCCCCTATCCAATATTCTAAGGATTTCGCCCTAGAGACTCAGTCTTCTTACATCTATAGGGGACAATCTTGGCAGACTTTTCACAAATAAGAGCAGAGTGGATTGTACTGCAGTGGTCAAATAACTAAGGTTGGACAAATTAGATTTTCTTGACAAAAAGGATTTGGGGTTGAGATTCAGAGAAAAGCAGTTAGCTTATGTAAACATTTTAGGTATTCAGGATAGTATTAGTCCCTCTTTCATTTATTCTTGAAGACAAGCCACACTTGTCTTCTGGCTATTTCTTAAACATACCAAGAATACTGGCACCTCAGAACCTTTGCACTTGTAAATACCTCTGCCACTAAGGCATTTCCTTCAAATATATATGCAGTTTACTCCTTTTTCAGAGAGGTACTCCTTCACCATCTTATATAAACTATCACTTCTTATTCCATAAAATCCCATCCTGTTTTCACATGTTATTTTTCTTCATAGGACTCATTAGCATATTCTTATAGTATCTGTCTCTCTTCTTCATAATTTAAGCTTCATGAAAGGGGATAGTATCATCCCTTGTGGTTTGCCTGCATCTAGCCTTCAGCTTAGTAAATAATAACTCTATTAAAACCTCCTCAATACCCATCCAATCTCTACCAAAATCCTGAGTGCTGTGTCTGGCACTTCAATTCCTTCTATCGTGGAATTTCTTTGAATACTTTTAGTCAACTAGTAGGAAAAATTATTAGAATTAATCAAATACTGAATCCAGCATTTCTGGCAAGTGCATGTATATGGAAGCAACACTGATTAAAAACTATTTTCCTCTTCTAGATTAAGCTCTTTCAGAATCTATTGCCACACATACTTCTCAAATTTTTGCTCATCTAAATTAACAACTTCATGCAATTCTAATGTGTAAACCTTTGGCTTCAAATTTGAAAGCAGTGTCTTACCTTTGAAACTGCTCACCTGACAAGTGTGGTTTCCCACAAAATGAGACGGGGCTTGAATCTGCAAGCAAAACAAGGTGGGGAGAACAAACATCCATCTACCAGCTAGAGGAATGCACAGATTTATTAAATTTGACAGCCGATACAGCAGCTGAACCATTCATTGTTCGGCTGTCCACATTGCTAGGTAATGAGAGACAGAGCTTTTTCTCTCTTACCCCTCTGAAGGACAGTACCGTAGGCAGGGTGTCCAGAGAATTGTGCTTTAAATGTCCCATAAACCAAGTGTGTTGTGACTGGCCTAATTTACATTCAATAAAATGATAACTTCTCTCTCTGTTTCTTTTTCTTTCTCTGAAGTTGGAGAAATAATCTAAGTAACAGAGCCAAGATCAAAAGTCATAAAAATATCTAGCAAGTTAGCCAGTCATATATTAAAAGGGAAAGGTGTCTCAGAACCTCAAGAATCTTCTATCAAATGGTTGGAAAGAGGGGAATGGAGTAATGGGTAATTACTATCATTTTAACCCTTTTATACTTATCTTTACATTCAGTATACAGTCCCTTCCCTCATCCACTTATAGAGTACTATAATAAAAGGTAATTTTTTTGACTATTCAGGCGGGTAAAATTTAAAAGTTAAATATAAACCACCAAAATTACCTTAGAAGTTATTCCACTATATGCATTATCAGTTTGGAAGTTGACTGTATACTAAGACCTCTGTCCTAAGTAAATAGTACCTTTGTTTAGCATTTCCTTGAATAGTCAGCTGATAAAAACTAAACAATAGAAAAGCTGATATTGAATTTAACATTTCTTGTGGCTAATAGGCCTTTTCTCACCAGTAAAACACTTATAAAATTTAGATTAGAGCACACAAAAATCCCTAAAAATATAGATAACTGTTAAATATTCTAAAGAATTGTGGAAATAGTGTAACAGAATTGTGAGGACCATGAGCAATGGTGTCAGATGTGATCTAGTTGAAGTCCCAGCTTGGCCAATAGCTTGCTGTGCAGATCTAAACTAACCATTTAGCTTCTTTAATACATAGTTTTATCAACTGTGCAAGGTAGGGGGTCACCAGTAATTACCTATTTCCTAGGACTGCTATAAAGATTAAATGAGAATGTGCGCATACAATACATATCACATTGCCTAAGCAGTACGAGTACAAGCACTAGTTATTACTACTATTACAGTTTTTGTTGTTATTAGTGTTTTGGTAACATGCAGGACAATGAAGATTTCTAAGTAATAGATTGGGGGCATCATCGATTTTTCTAGACAATAGATTGCGTGAGAGTAGCTAGTGAGGGAAATGAAGGCAATTATTTTATAGAACCTTTTATACAAAATGACTTAGAAAGATCGTAGAAAGGATTGTCATTGGTTGCTGTGCATCTTGAAAGGGTTTCTGTTGTTATTTTGTTGTTTGCTTTTTGGTTTTTCATTTCTTTAAAGACAGATGAGTTTAAATGAAGGAGAGTTTAGAGAGACTGGAAAATCAATAAATCAATGGAATAATAGAACAACTTCATTGAGTGTATTGAAGAAGGCAATTTTATACAAGTTAAATAATTAACCTGAGAAATGAGCGGAGGTATCTTTGTTGTCATAATAAGAAAGAGAAAAGAAAATATGGGTGTCAATGTGATAAGTTCATAAGTTTAAAAACAAATGCAACTTCATTTTCTCTGTGAAATAGTAGTAGTAGTTATTTGCATAGACTCTCAAAATAATAGTTACTGGATATTTCTAGTCAAATGTAGACGTACGGGCAAAATGATTTTTAGGAGAAAAGTACTAAGTCATTCCCTTTAATGGTGTATCAGTGAGTCTAGCCATTTCCCTACACCACAACCAGACAGCATTCAGTAATCATCAACTTATTCAATAAGAATTATTTGTTTGCTAAATAATGTTTTAGACAGAGGTGAAGGGTGTATTTTCTGCTCTTAAGGGGTGTGAATAAAATGGAGGGAAACCGATAATAAACAGGGCACATAATAACTGATAGATTTTCTTTGTTTCTTTCTTTCTTTCTTTCTTTCTTTCTTTCTTTCTTTCTCTCTTTCTCTTTCTCTCTCTCCTTTTCTTTTTTATCTATCTATTTAATCTATTTAAATATACTATGGATAATGTAGGTAGATATAGAGAGGAGATAGGTAGATAGATGATAGATAGATAGATAGATATCAAAAGATAGATGATAGATAAAAGATCTAAATTATATGTAGATATACATATATATCCAAATACTTTTGACTGTAACAAAGAAAGTAAAATAGGATAGTTTGCTATAGAATATAGGGTCTACTTTGTTAAAAGATATAGTCAAGGAAAGCGTTTTCATTTTTCTGTCTCAAAATCAATGGGAAATAAAAGCTATCTACTTGATTGGCAAGAGTTTCCTCTCTAGATTTTTTATTGTTGGTATATGGTAGTAGAAACATATAAAGGTGGATGTTTTTTTCCTGCTGCTTATTTATATTTTGCTGATTTATCAAAATAGTCTAAAGAGGAGATTTATCACATTTTATTTTTTAGAAAAATAATTTGGAACTAATATAAAGATGAATGATGGAGGATCAGGAAGAGAAGAAATTAGGAGAACACTTGGAAATCTCATAATTGTGAATAGAAAGGATAAAAGACAGAAATAAAATATAGGATTTGGGAACTGGAAGAGAAGTTGAGCTGGAGAAATATTTAGGTGGTAGAAATTGTTACCATACTTCGTATTTAATTTCTGTGTACCTAATATCTATTAACAGTCTTCTCAAGGGGCTGCCCAGGCATTGGCAGAGCATGGTTATCTGGCAGAGCATCCCAGAGAAAGTTATCTCAGGGATGTGCATAGTTATTGCTACCCTAATCTCAGCGGAGACTGCCTCTTCAGCAGCATCAAACCTGTTTCCTTTACAAATCCAATTTCAGTTCTCTTAAATGGGCCCAGGGACCAGTAGCTAGAGCTCAGAATTCTTTTCTAGTTAAGCATGCTTCTACTTAAAAATTATGCAAAGCCTTATAACTAAATGATACATTTAAAACTTTCTAAAAGAGTTCCATTTTAAAAGTCTGTGGAGAGTTCTGAAATTATCTTTACACATGTATCTTTGTAATTTGAGTTCTAAATCTCTAAATTTCCAAAATACAAATTCCCTCAAAATATTTTTTCCAGGTTTCATTTAAGGTTATAAATTTTACTTTGAGCTATATTTCTTCTGTATTCCCATTAATTTCTATTTTTGTTCTGGATTAGTCTCCAAGGATGGATGTTTCTTGGTAAATATTCTTTAAATATTTAACTAAATCAAAAGTTTAAAGTAATAGCAGAGTTTTCTATAGAATTGGTAAACTCTAAAATATTTACAAAGTTTCTGTTTTTGATTTTTTAACATCACAGTAAAAGTTTAAAGTAATTGTTATTCTGGCATTTATAATTTTAAAATAAATACCCCCAATTTAAAACTCCCTTATACACAGGACACAAATCAACTTCTCAATTAGCATATATTTAAACATTTTTTCTGATTATAAAATAATATACACTTATTACATAAAATTTAGAAAGTACAAGCATAATTGAAAACATTCATAGTCCTTTATGAAACTCTCTGTTTTAACCTATTTTCTTTTAACAGCAAAATGTCTACATGATGACAGTGCAAGTGGCTGGGGCTGACATTGATGGGTTAAGCATGGATTAAAGCAGAACAAACACAAGGACAGAAACGGAGAAGCTCCAAGGGTGGAGTTGGTGTAGAGGCATGCACATCTGACCTTCAAGTATTTAGGGATAGCTCTTGGGGATGGGACTCCCACAGAAATATTAAATGAAGTAAAAATTTTTAAGAAGCCATGTCAGCCTCAGACTTGCACTTCAGTTGTAACCAATAAATCGACGTCTCTTTAATCCACGTGCTGGGAGATACTCAGGAATATTTTGCTTTCATGCAAATATTAATTAATTTGTCTAAGAATGGAATAAACTGGGAAAAGATAAGGTGCCAAAGCACCATAGCACTAGTGGGTACCTTCTGATGAAGTTAAATTTGATTCACTCAAAGAGAACTCAGGAAATCCAAATGTTGTTTCTGCCAACACCCACAGTCCCCTGAAATTCAAATAATGTTGATAACAATAACAACAGAAATATACTAATAATTGATTTATATTCCCTGTACTGTGAAACCTCGGTGTCTGGAGAGTTGCTCCCTGCTGCTATAGGTACAGACAGGAATTACCTTTTCACAACTTCTGGAGGGTGAATGACTTCAATTATAATTCAGTTATTTTTCTTTCTTTCAGAACACCCCTTTATTAGGGATGACAGACATTTATCTCTTTTGTGAAAAAAACACACATTACACACATATATACACTAATATGTATAAAATAGATAACTAATAAGAACCTGCTGTATTAAATAAATAAATAAATAAATAAATAAATAAATAAATAGAAAAGAAACACACATTACTTTCGTCTTCAGTCCTTTACTGTCTCAAGCTTCAATTATTTTTCTACTCAGTTTTTTTCTTAACAGCTTCTCAAACAAGTTTAGGTAAAGAAATAATTCTATGTATCCAGCTAGCAAGAAAGATGTCACCTTATCCTCTTGTACTTGTTCAACTCATGCTCAAATAGGGAAATGCAGGATTGACCCTTCTCTACCTGATTAGCTTTTTTGTGTTTTCAAATTTACTTTTCTTGTAAGTCAATTTGTAATGATTTCAGTATGGCATAGCTAGTTTGTGTGTGACTAGAGTTTAAAAATAATTTTTCTTCTTGAATAATTAAATTGCAATATATTTCATTATCAATTAATACAGGGCTCTGGAATAGACATTCCAGACATTCCATTCACAATTCACAATTCACATTCACGTTCACAATTCTTCATAGCAGTCTCCCGCACACTAAAACTTAAAGACCAATTATTGTGAGTTCTAAAAATGACTCTTCTATGTCTGATAACACAGGAGTGTGTTACAGTGGTGCAAATAAGTCTATTCAAACCTAAGTTAAAATACCTGAAAGGGAATATCTGATTAGATTGACATAGGCTGACCAATGAAGATTAATATTCTACAATATAGAAGTAATTTAATTAATGTAAATATCTTCTTTCACTACTGGCACCACAAATGCTTCTTTGGAGGAATTAAATTTAAGAAGAAAATAAGTAAAAAAAAAAACATGAGAAGATTTTCAGTACTACAGAGACAACTGAAAAATCTAACTGAAAGGAGAGAAATTACAGCAACATGAAAGTGTAACTGAGGAAAGAATTAACTTCAATTATAGACAGGGTTTTTTAATTTAAATTTCAACTGTTTGACCATAGAATTTCCTTGATAAACAACATTTGTACATTTCCTTCTTGTAATTTCAATTGTCCTTCATTATTATTTATTTTGTTTTATTTGAAATCCAAAGTTTTAAATGCCTATCATAACCAAAACCTGTCTTCCTATTTCCATTTTTTTTTTTTCTGAACCAAAAAGACAAACAAAAAGGTGGCTCTGGGAAAGGAGGAAAACATTTTTTTTTCTTGAGTCCAGATTCTTATGAAATAATAGGGGAAAGTATATTTTTTATCAGGATCCATTTTGTAAGAATCATGTTTCATGCTTCATAGACGAAAAGCAATACAAATAGCAAATGAAAGGCTTTGGAGTATGGGATATCAATTTTTCCTACTATTGCTTTAGTAAGTTTTGGCATTTCTAACATGTAAGATCCCTGTTTGCTAAAACTTCACAAGCTAAAAACCAAATGATGATTTAAAAATGAAAAAAATATAAGATAACTTTAGCAATAATTGATTACCATGGAATCAAATCCAGAAAATTATCACAGATGTTTTCAAGAGAATATGTTAGGTAACTATCTCATAACAAAACTTTATAACTTTATATACTTATAACATGAACATTATAACTTATGCCTTGTTAATTATAATCAAATCATTCCAAACTTTATTAAAAAAATAATAATGGAATCGATGATAGGTGAATATATCATTTAGAAATCTATCCTCTAAGTAGCTTATTTCTTAAGGCAATATTCAAGATATTTAAAGTCATATCTACTAATATTGAAAAACTCATGCAATTCATCTTATACTAATTTACAAATATATATTTACATATAATCTAATGAAGATAGTTCACATGAGTCTATGGATTACTTTTGACTAATACTGAAAATAATTAGCATATAATTTATTGCTAGTTGATATGTGAGTTGGTATGATTATACATACAAAGAAGTTTACAAATCTGATTTTTTCCTTTTAACATTTTCCTGCTTTTTAAAAATCATGCCTGGAGCAACGTGATGATATATACTTTTTTCCTGAGTTTTTGAGTAAAATTTTCAGCCAGTCATTCTGAAGAGAAAAATGATTTTATGGTTTTCAGCATAACTGTCAATATTATCTCTATTCACGTAAGTTGTAAATAAGCATGTATTTCCTCAAATATATATTTTCTAAGAGATGTGTTATGAAGGGATGTGGCACTCACAAGAAATCATGACCTTGGTAAGAAGCAACAGGCTACATGAATGGAGGATGAGTTGCTTGCACAGGAGCTCTGAACTGGCAGCTTGGAAGGACAGTTTGGCACAGAGATTCTTTCCATCCAACTTCCACGAAGCTTGTCTGCAACAGGCCATATGAGGTCTCAGGCCTTTAACCCTCTAGCCTTTGCCTCCACTCCCGCTGGGGAGTAATAATTGTTGAGAACCAAGCAAAATCTAAGAAATGAAGTCCTCAGAAATTAGCACTGCAGCATCTGCCTCCAAAGATCTCTCATCTCTGAGGGACAATCTGCACCACACAGAAGAAACCAGACTCCAGCAGAAGTTAGAGTAGTGATAGCTAAGACAGGGAAAATATTTTAGGAAAGTGAATGGAAAATATACTCCATGAAAGAAAATACAAGCATGACCAAGAATTGTAAACAAAGGACTTGAAAGTAGAAAATATTTAACAAGCTAGACAAAGAACTTAGTAAGGACAAGAGAAATAAAAACATGAGCTATAATGAAAGTGTGAATTAGAAATAAGAATAGGTGGCAATTTTGTGAAATATGATGAAAACTGTGCACTAAAAATAAGAATGGGTGACAATTATTCATTGATTATTGCATTAACTTGAGGAGCTCCTTTGCTTTTCAATTATTCGCAATTAGTATGGATCCAGGGAAATATTTTCAGTGTTACATGCTATTGTTTTTATCCTACTAAATTGATTGTTAAATTATTTTCTTTAATTTTGAGAATAACAATTATTAACACTTAATGATAACTTATAGAATAGACATTGTTTATATGCTTCATATCTAATAGCTCAAATTTTAGTGTGTGTATTCATCACAACCATCCCATGAAGCAGACACCACTATTATTCACATCTTACAGATGAGGAGACTAAGGTCTTGACAAGTTAACTAAGTTTGCCCAAAAGTACATAACTTGTAAACATCTATGCCAAAGTTTTCCCTGGCAATCTGACTTCAGAGACAATGTTCTTAACACATATTCCATGATAACCCTAAAATAACAGACTGTCCTTAAAGAAACAGTAATTAGTGCACATCTATAATTTTCTTGTTACTATATCATTTTAAAATAATTACTAGTTTTTTTTACCACATTTAAAATAACCGTCTCCTCAAATATATATTTTATATATTGAATATTACATGGCTAAAGTCAGAGAAATGCATGTAGTACTTTTTACTGTGACAAATACCCAAAGCTTAAAGATTAAGCAATATTAAATATTAACATGAACTTGAGTTGGAGTACATGGATTTTAAATGGACATTTCAGATTATTTTCTTATGAAAGTCCATTGCTAACAATAATTCCCATTGGCAATGAACTAGATCCTTTTAAAACATTTATAAAGAATTCTAAATTAAATGTCATCCACATCAGCAAGTGCTAGATTTTATTTTTGTTAATTTTACTAATTTTGACTAGATTCTAAAAAGGAAAGGCACAGGGTTTTTTTGTTGTTGTTGTTGTTCTTTTTAGATAACATGCACTAATGTGCATGTTAATATATATATATATTCCTTACAAATAACTAATTTTATATGGTATTTGTTTATAATAAAACACCAGTCATGAAGAGGTTAACATTTTCCTAAACCTGGGTGATGGTTTCTTTGGCTTCTGGCCTCACAGTAATGCCTTGCACTGTGCTTTTATCAGTCATCTCATGAATCCACAGATTTAACTGTTCTATCTTTTACATAAGTTCATGACATGCTACCTATTTTATTTTAGCACTTTCCAGAGCTGCTTCACGTGCAGATGGGCAAATTTCCTTTCCTTTTTTTGAGTGTACCCTGTCGTTGGTTCATTAACATTGAACCCACAGCAAATGGCACTATAACCTGTGTCTGAATGAAATTTATTTAACATGTATTTTCTCCATAAGGCACATCACAGCCTTCTTGTGCTTCGGTGCGCTAGACAGCACTACAGCACTACACATGGGAGCAATTCTAAACAGCAAAATCACCAATGAAGAACATACAAATGTGAGAAAAAAAAATATGGCACTAAATACCCCATGCAAAGAACACTTGTATACAGCACGAGAGCTGAAACAAGAAGGCAGAGTTCCCTTGTTCAACCTCAGCTGAGAACAAGTGCCCTAGGCAACTTGAGTGTTTCACCACCCTGCACATGTCTGCAAATGGCTATAAAAGCACCGTGACTATTGATTTTGGGGTTCAAAATATATTTTGCAAGTGGGTGAATTGACAAATATGGAATCCATGAATAATGAGAATTGATTGATCCATATTATAAAGTATAAAATATATGAAATATACAAAATATATGCACATTAATGTTTAATGCATAAATATATAATATAAAATAGTTTAAAATATATTAATATAAACAATAAAATTATACTAATAATATATATCATATAAAATATACGTAATGTATTTGGAGTGATATACATACACTCATATTTATATTTCTCTCTAAATTTCTCTCTCTCCAAATTTCCATATATGTATATAGATAGATAGGTAATACATAGATACAGATGTATAAATATACATATATATTTAAATACAACTGACCCTTGAACAATGCATTGGTCCACTTATACATGGATATTTTTCTATAGTAAATACTACAATACTACACTATCCGTGGTTGGTTGAATCCACAGATGCAGAGGAACCTCAGATACAGAGGACCCACTACAAATTATACTCAAATTAACCTCTGCGTTGTTCAAAGGTCAATTGTGGAGATAGAGATACAGATGGAGACAGAGGTAGATAGACAGATGTCATATTTTTTTTTTTTAATTATTTATTTATTTTTGGCTGTGTTGGGTCTTCGTTTCTGTGTGAGGGCTTTCTCCAGTTGCGGCAAGCGGGGGCCACTCTTCATCGTGATGCGTGGTCCTCTCACTATCGTGGCCTCTCTTGTTGCGGAGCACAGGCTCCAGACGCGCAGGCTCAGTAGTTGTGGCTCACGGGCCTAGTTGCTCCGCGGCATGTGGGATTCTCCCAGACCAGGGCCCGAACCCGTGTCCCCTGCATCGGCAGGCAGACTCTCAACCACTGCACCACCAGGGAAGCCCCAGATGTCATATTAATACCTTCAACTCCAACCCAACACCAGAGGATACGTTCTAATCTTCCCTTTTTCTGTTTGCAACTCTTTCCAAACATGTGAAATATGGCTCCCGCTATCCTCAATATATTCATTCGTTTGCTGAAGTCTAAAATACATAGAAAATAGTCTCACTATTGCTAACATAAAACACTGCACTAAGCAAACCTGCTTACTAGTATTAATATCCATCTACAATTCTATATTAGGTACATTTATATAAATTTAAATGACAAACTTGGACATTTAAAATGAATATTCCAAGTATGTGAAAAAGCATACATTTGCTAATTCTTTTTTGTTTTTTTAATGAAATCTTTTATTTATTTATTTATTTATTTTTGACTGCATTGAGTCTTCGTTGCTGCGTGCGGGTTTTTCTCTAATTTTGCAGTGAGCGGGGGCTACTCTTTGTTGCAGTGCGCAGCTTCTCATTGCAGTGGCTTCTCTTGTTGCAGATCATGGGCTCTAGGCATGCGGGCTTCAGTAGTTGTGGCACATAGGCTCAGTAGTTGTGGCTCGCGGGCTCTAGAGTGCCGGCTCAGTAGTTGTGGTGCACGGGCTTAGTTGCTCCGTGGCATGTGGGATCTTCCCGTACCAGGGCTCGAACCCGTGTCCCCTGCATTGGCAGGCGGATTCTTAACCACTGTGCCACCAGGGAGGTCCCCATTTGCTAATTCTTAATGGTTTGGATTCACACTATGCTTCCTATGATAAACTTCCTAATATTCTTTTACATCTAAACACTTCTGAAATTAAAAATAATAATAATAAAGTAAAGATAACTTTGAATAGTATTTCCTAAAAATATTTAAAGTCTTTTTAAATTGATATTGAAATGACAAAGTAAGACAATTAAGATAGCTGAGTAATTGTTAATACTATCAGACTTTAAAAGATCAACCATTATAAGGAGGAAAAAAAATCTTGAAACTAACAGTATCCTTATCTTAATAAGAAAAATTTAGGCTTATCTTTTTTAAAGAACATTTATTTCCAGAAAAACGCGAACGAACTTTTTGGCCAAGCCAATACAATGTGTGTGAAAAGAACAAAGCATCTGCCTTCATGAGACTTACAGTCTACTGGAGCAATAAGCAAAGAAACATAATTACATAATTATAAGATGTGACACATGCTATATAAAAATGAATGGAGCTCCAAGTAGTCTCTCTTTCTCTCTGTTCATCTTTTTCTTCATCTGTCCATCAGACTATGTGACAGCAGCTAGGGAAAGATATTCGGAAGATTCAAGCTTTAGCTGATACTGAGTTTTCAAAAGGGGCCAACGTGCAAGAAACCAGGGAAAAAACATTCCTGGTCATGGAAACAATATGTGTAAATATGCTATTGTAAGAAAGAGTTTAGTATATCTTAGGAACCCAGAGAAGGCCTCCTATATGTCTGAAGCATATTGAAAGGTGAGAATGGAGAGCTAAGGGCTACACAGTTGTATCAGGCAAGTTAAACAAGCGCTGAGTAAGGTTATATCTGAGCTCAAGTGGAGTCATTCTCCCTCTTTTCCTTTAGAGTTTCCTTGATTAGAGTAACCTCATTTCCTTGCTGAAAACTCCGGTATCCATACTCTGTTAATTCTTAGGTAAGAGATAGTCCTCTGATTTTATTATGTCACAATCAGTATGTCAGTTTAATAACTAAACAACATACAAGATTTTTTTCAAAACACAAGATTTAGGCTAATGTTAAATGGTTTCCTTTTCCTAAGCTCAGGCTGCTTCTGATTGAAAGCCTATAACCGCTGTAGGCTGCTTTCCAACCGGAAAGAGAATAGGATTGGAGAATCCCGCTCTTCATCTCAATCTGCTCACCAGCATTGCCACTCTTTACCAGAAAGGTTTTTGTCTGCAATTTTTGTCCTTCATCCTGGGAATTCCTCAGTGCCCTCCATCTTCTCTGTCCTCACACTGCAGGCTTTGCTATTGGGTGTCCCAAGGCTCCTCCACTATAACTCTTTCTCCCAGTGGCCCACAACTCCTCCTGGCAACACTCACTATCCCTTAACCTCACAGCCTCTAAGAAATGGAGCAGATGCTTCAGTGCTTTTCTGTCTGCCAGAAAAGCAGGCAGGCCTTTGCTTGTTTTGTAGATTTCTCAAGTCAGGATTGACAACCAATGCCTCTATCTAAATCCAAAAAAAGAAACTATGTTTTTCCCCAGGTCTTAGACAAAACATAAACATAATTCTCTGTCTGCTGTATTTCAGTCGAGTGAACAATATTCTCCCCTGAATGAACCAACTAAAATCCTTGGATGTCATCCTCCATATTCTTCTCCCCTTTATTCTTCATCGTATCTTTAAGTTCAGCCTCATAGAAACATTCATTGACACCACTGATATCTACTTCATGCCAACATCCTTCTTCCCCTTGGAAACATGAGCTTCCTAACTGGTCTGTTTCTACCAGTGTTCCCTCATCTAATACTGTTTTTTTCTATTTGCTACTGGATTTTTTTTAAAATTTCATATCTATTATGTAGTTCCTCTGTATAAATTTTCCCAATGCCTTTTCATTACATACAGTATAAAATATACCCTCCCTAATATAGCCTTCAGTTTAATTCTCATTATCTATCTTCCTCATCATCACATACATCAACCTCCAGCCCCCAGCTTCTAGGTTGTGTTGAGTCATCTACACATAGCCACATGAGATCAATGGCATATATTTATAGAATAAAACCAATTTAATTATGACAATCAAATAGGCCACATGGTACAATAGAGAGTTTGAATTTGGCCGATCTGAATTTGTGTCTAAGCCCTGTCTTTTACTAGTTCTGTGACCTTGGCCCTTGATGTTCTTTACCTGCGAATTTGGATAGTGCCTCCAGTGTTGTTGTGAGAATTATATTTATATAAATTATTCAGTAAATCTTATTTTTTCCTTCAAAAAACAAAAAAAAAACAAACCAGGACACAGTTGGAGCCCCTATGTGCGCAGTGTGACTTTGGGTATGTGGGTGGAGTAAAGCGTGAGTCCTGATGGAGAGGCAGGGAGAGGATAGGCTAAGATGTGCTCAGAGTCAAAGGCAGCTCAGAGAATAATGAAATCAGGCCCTAGGCACTGCACCTGGGATTATACTTCTCAGAGGAAGTCCCATCTCACGGGATCTCAGGAGTTCTACTCTTCCCAGCAGGGGAGTCCTAGGATGAGACACACCTGGTGTTCTGGTTCCAAAGGCCTCTCTTCCCAGGCTGGTCCCTAAGGAGTTTGGCTCACACCACCTATCACACAATACCCAAAGCCCCAGAAGCCTGGCCAGGGGTGGGGCAGCCTGCTCTGGCCCAAATGCTTTCACAGAGGAACCCCTCATCAGCTTTGTGCCCTCTGGTAAGGCTAGAAATTGTTCATTAAAACCCAGCCCCCCCCCCAAAAAAAACAAAAACAAAAACAAAAAAACCCAGCCCCATATTACCAACTAATAGGTACTTAAAATATACATCTTAAAAAGCTCTCCTTACATAAAGATCAGTTGTGTTTCTATGCACCAGCAACAAGCAATCCAGAAAAGCACTTAAGGAAACAATTTCAGGAGGAACTTCAAGATGGTGGAGGAGTAAGACGTGGAGATGACCTTCCTCCGCACAAATACATCAGAAATACATCTGCATATGGAACAACTCCTACAGAACACCTACTGAATGCTGGCAGAAGACCTCAGACTTCCCAAAAGGCAAAAAACTCCCCACGTACATGGCCGTGTGGCTGACAGGGTCTTGGTGTTCTGGCTGGGTGTCAGGCCTGAGGCTCTGAGATGGGAGAGCCGAGTTCAGGACATTGGTCCAGCAGGGACCGCCTGGACCCATGTAATATCAATCAGCAAGAGCTCTCCCAGAGATCTCCATCTCAACACTAAGACCCAGCTCCACTCAATGACCAGCAAGCTCCAGTGCTGGACACCCAATGCCAAACAACTAGCAAGACAGGAACACAACCCCACCCATTAGCAGAGAGGCTACCTAAAATCATAATAAGTTCACAGAACACACCAGCAGACATAGTCCTGCCCATCAGAAAGACAAGATCCAACCTCATCCACCAGAACACAGGCAACAGTCCCCTCCAACAGGAAGCCTACACAACCCACTGAACCAACCTTAGCCACTGGGGGCAGACACCAAAAACAATGGGAACTACAAATCTGCAGCCTGAGAAAAGGAGACCCCAAACACAGTAAGTTAAGCAAACTGAGAAGACAGAGAAACACATAGCAGATGAAGGAGAAAGGTAAAAACCCACCAGACCAAACAAATGAAGAGGAAATAGGCAGTCTACCTGAAAAAGAATTCAGAATAATGATAGTAAAGATGATCCAAAATCTTGGAAATAGAATGGAGAAAATAAAAGAAACGTTTAACAAGGACCTAGAAGAACTAAAGACCAAACAAACAATGGTGAACAACACAATAAATGAAATTAAAAATTCTCTAGAAGGAATCAATAGCAGAATAACTGAGGCAGAAGAATGGATACATGACCTGGAAGATAAAATAATGGAAATAACTACTGCAGAGCAGAATAAAGAAAAAAGAATGAAAAAAAAGAATTAAGGACAGTCTCAGAGACCTCTGGGACAATATTAAACACACCAACATTCGAATTATAGGTGTCCCAGAAGAAGAAGAGGAAAAGGCACTGAGAAAATACTTGAAGAGAATATAGTTGAAAACTTCCCTAATATGTGAAAGGAAATAGTCAATCAAGACCGGGAAGCTCAGAGTCCCATACAGGATAAATCCAAGGAAAAACATGCCAAGACACATATTAATCAAGCTGTCAAAAATTAAATACAGGGCTTCCCTGATGGCGCAGTGGTTGAGAGTCTGCCTGCCAATGCAGGGGACGCGGGTTCGAGCCCTGGTCTGGGAGGATCCCACATGCCACGGAGCAATTGGCCCCGTGAGCCACAACTGCTGAGCCTGCGCGTCTGGAGCCTGTGCTCCGCAACAAGAGAGGCCACGATAGTGAGAGGCCTGCACACCGCGATGAAGAGTGGCCCCCACTTGCCGCAACTAGAGAAAGCCCTCGCACAGAAATGAAGACCCAACATAGCAATCAATCAATAAATAAATCTTAAAAAAAAAAAATTAAATACAAAGAAAAAATATTGAAAGCAGCAAGGGAAAAGCAACAAATAACATACAAAGAATCCCCATAAGGTTAACAGCTGATCTTTCAGAAGAAACTCTGCAAGCCAGAAGGGAGTGGCAGGACGTATTTAAAGTGAAGAAAGGAAACCTACAACCAAGATTACACTACCCAGCAAGGATCTCATTCAGATCCAACGGAGAAATTAAAACCTTTACAGACAAACAAAAGCTAAGAGAATTCAGCACCACAAATGCTAAAGGAACTTCTCTAGGCAAGAAACACAAGAGAAAGAAAAGACCTACAATAACAAACCCAAAACAATTAAGAAAATGAAATAGGAACATACATATCAGTAATTACCTAAAATGTAAATGGGTTAAATGCTCCAACCAAGAGACATAGACTGACTGAATGGATACAAAAAGAAGACCCATATATATGCTGTCTAAAAGAGACCCACTTCAAACCTAGGAACACATTCGGACTGAAAGTGAGGGGATGGAGAAAGATATTCCATGCACATGGAAATCAAAAGAAAGCTGGAAGAGCAATTCTCATATCAGACAAAATAGACTTTAAAACAAAGACTACTACAAGAGACAAAGATGTACACTACATGAGGATCAAGGGATCAATCCAAGAAGATATAACAATTGTAAATATTTATGCACCCAACATAGGAGCACCTCAATACATAAGGGAAATGCTAACAGCCATAAAAGGCAAAAACAACAGTAAACAGAATCATAGTAGAGGACTTTAAAACCACACTCTCACCAATGTACAGATCAAGGAAAATGAAAAAAAAAAATAGAAAAATTAATAAGGAAGTACAAGCTTTAAATGACACATTAAACAATATGGACTTAATTGATATTTATAGGACATGCCATCCAAAAACGACAGAATACACTTTCTTCTCAAGTGCTCATGGAACGTTCTCCAGGATAGATCATATCTTGGGTCACAAATCAAGCCTTGGTAAATTTAAGAAAACTGAAATTGTATCAAGTATCTTTTCCGACCACAATGCTATGAGACTAGATATCAATTACAGGAAAAAAAATGTAAAAAATACAAACACATGGAGGCTAAATAGTATGCTACTAAATAACCAAGAGATAACCAAAGAAATCAAAGAAGATATCAAAAAATGCCTAGAAACAAATGACAATGAAAACACGATGACCCGAAGCCTATGGGATGCAGCAAAAGCAATTCTAAGAGGGAAGTTTACAGCAATACAATCCTACCTCGAGAAACAAGAAAAGTCTCAAATAAAAAAACTATCCTTACACCTAAAGCAATTAGAGAAAGAAGAACAAAAAAACCCCAAAGTTAGCAGAAGGAAAGAAATCATAAGGAACAGATCAGAAATAAACGAAAAAGAAATGAAGGAAACGATACCAAAGATCAATAAAACTAAAAACTGGTTCTTTGAGAAGATAAACAGAATTGATAAACGATTAGCCAGCTCATCAAGAAAAAAAGGGAGAAGACTCAAATCAACAGATTTAGAAATGAAAAAGGAGAAGTAACAAATGACAATGCAGAAATACAAAGGATCATGAGAGATTACTACAAGCAACTATATGCCAATAAAATGGACAACCTGGAAAAAATGGATAAATTCTTAGAAAAGCACAACCTTCCAAGACTGAACCAGGAAGAAATAGAGAATATAAACAGACCAATCACAAGCACTGAAATTGAAACTGTGATTAAAAATCTTCCAACAAACAGGAGCCAAAGACCAGATGGCTTCACAGGCGAATTCTAAAAAACCATTTGGAGAAGAGCTAATACCTGTCCTTCTCAAACTCTTCCAAAATATAACAGGGGGAGGAACACTCCCAAACTCATTCTACAAGGCCACTAGCACCCTGATACCAAAACCAGACAAAGATGTCACAAAGAAAGAAAACTACAGGCCAATATCACTGATGAAGATAGATGCAAAAATCCTCAACAAAATACTAGCAAACAGAATCCAACAGCACATTAAAAGTATCATACACCATGATCAAGTGGGGTTCATCCCAGGAAGGCAAGGACTCTTCAATATATGCAAATCAATCAATGTGATACACCATATTAACAAATTGAAGGATAAAAACCATATGATATTCTCAATAGATGCAAAATTCAACACCCATTTATGATAAAAACTCTGCAGAAAGTAGGCATAGAGGGAACTTACCTCAACAAAATAAAGGCCATATATGACAAACCCACAGCCGACATCATTCTCAATGGTGAAAAACTGAAACCATTTCCACTAAGATCAGGAACAAGACAAGGTTGCCCACTGTGACCACTATTATTCAACATAGTTTTGGAAGTTTTAGGAACAGCAATCAGAGAAGAAAAAGAAATAAAAGGAATCCAAATTGGAAGAGAAGAAGTAAAACTGTCACTGTTTGCAGATGACATGATAGTATACATAAAGAATCCTAAAGATGCTACCAGAAAACTACTAGAGCTAATCAATGAATTTGGTAAAATAGCAGGATACAAAATTAATGCACAGAAATCTTTTGCATTCCTATACACTAATGATGAAAAATCTGAAAGAGAAATTAAGGAAACACTCCCATTTACCATTGCAACAAAAAGAATAAAATACCTAGGAATTAACCTACCTAAGGAGACAAAAGACCTGTATGCAGAAAACTATAAGACACTGATGAAAGAAATTAAAGATGATACAAACAGATGGAGAGATATACCATGTTCTTGGATTAGAAAAGTCAACATTGTGAAAATGATTATACAACCCAAAGCAATCTACAGATTCAATGCAATCCCTATCAAACTACCACTGGCATTTTTCACAGAACTAGAACAAAAAATTTCACAATTTGTACAGAAACACAAAATACCCCAAATAGCCAAAGCAATCTTGAGAAAGAAAAATGGAGCTGGGGGAATCAGGCTCCCTGACTTCAGACTATACTACAAAGCTACAGTAATCAAGACAGTCTGGTACTGGCACAAAAACAGAAATATCAATCAATGGAACAGGATAGAAAGCCCAGATATAAACCCACACACATATGGTCACCTTATCTTTGATAAGGGAGGCAAGAATATACAATGGAGAAAAGACACCCTCTTCAATAAGTGGTGCTGGGAAAACTGGACAGCTACATGTAAAAGAATGAAACTAGAACATTCTGTAACACCATACACAGCAATAAACTCAAAATGGATTAAAGACCTAAATGTAAGGCCAGACACTATCAAACTCTTAGAGGAAAACATAGGCAGAACATTCTATGACATAAATCAGAGCAAGATCTTTTTTGACCCACCTCCTAGAGAAATGGAAATAAAAACACAAATAAACAAATGGGACCTAATGAAACTTAAAAGCTTTTGCACAGCAAAGGAAACTATAAACAAGACAAAAAGACAACCCTCAGAATGGGAGAAAATATTTGCAAACAAGGCAACTGACAAAGGATTAATCTCTAATATATACAAGCAGCTCATGCAGCTCAATATCAAAAAAACAAACAACCCAATCCAAAAATGGGCAGAAGACCTAAATAGACATTTCTCCAAAGAAGATATACAGATTGCCAACAAACACATGAAAGGATGCTCAACATCACTAATCATTAGAGAGATGCAAATCAAAACTACAATGAGGTATCATCTCACACCAGTCAGAATGGCCATCATCAAAAAATCTACAAACAATAAATGCTGGAGAGGGTGTGGAGAAAAGGTAACCCTCCTACACTGTTGGTAAGAAAATAAATTGATACTGCCACTATGGAGAACAGTATGGAGGTTCCTTAAAAAACTAAAAATAGAACCACCATATGACCCAGCAATCCCACTCCTAGGCATACACCCTGAGAAAACCATAATTCAAAAAAAGTCATGTACCACAGTGTTCATCGCAGCACTGTTTACAATAGCCAGGACATGGAAGCAACCCAAGTGTTCATCGACAGATGAATGGATAAAGATTTGGCACATATATATAATGGAATATTACTTAGCCATTAAAAGAAATGAAATTGAGTTATTTGTAGTGAGGTGGATGGACCTAGAATCTGTCATACAGAGTGAAGTAAGTCAGAAAGAGAAAAACAAATACCATATGCTAACACATATATATGGAATCTAAAAAAAAAAAAAGGTTCTGAAGAACCTAGGGGCAAGACAGGAATAAAGACGTAGATATAGAGAATGGACTAAGGACACAGGGAGGGGGAAGGGTAAGCTGGGACGAAGTGAGAGAGTGGCATTGACATATATATACTACCAAATGTAAATTAGATAGCTTATGGGAAGCATCCCTATAGCACAGGGAGGTCAGCTCGGTGCTTTGTGACCACCTAGAGTGGTGGGATAGGGAGGTTGGGAGGGAGATGCAAGAGGGAGTGGATATGGGTATATAAGTATACATATAGCTGTTTCACTTTGTTATACAGAAGAAACTAACACAACAATGTAAAGCAATTATACTCCAATAAAGTTGTTTTAAAAAAGTTATTTCTACCTATATAAATATGTTTAAATAAGATTAAGAAAAAAAGAAAAGAATTTCACTTACAATGATATCCTAAGTAATTAAATTCCTAGGAATAAATTTAACCAAGTAGTTGAAAGATTTGTTCACTGAAAACTACAAGGTATTTCTGAAAGAAATTAAGAAGACCTAATATTTTCCTTTTGGAAAGATATCCTATATTCATAGATTGGAAGATTTAATATTATGTTGACAGTACACCCCAAAGAGCTCTATAGATTCAATGCAATCTTTATGAAAATTTCAATGACATCTCTTGCAGAAATGGAAAAACATCCTCAAAATAAATGGAATTACAAGGGGCTTCAGATTATCCAAAACAATATTAAAATATAAAAACAGTAGTAGAACTCACATTTACCAATTTTAAAACTTACTACAAAGCTATAGTAGTTATTGATAGAACAGTGAGCTACTGACATAAAGGGAAACATATACACTAATATAATAGAATTGAAAATTCAGAAATTAACCCAATCTTACTTCGTATACAAAAATTAACACAAAATGGATCAATGACCTAAATATAAGAGCTAAAACTATAAAACTTTCAGAAGAAAACATAGAGGTAACTCTTCATGACTTCAGATTTGGCAATGGATTCTTAGATTTGATGAGCTACAGGCATGAGCTACAAAAGAAAAACTGGATAAATTGGACTTCATTCCAATTGGAAACATTCATGCATCAATGAACATTATTAAGAATTTGAAGAGACTACCTAAATAATTCATAAAATATATGCAAATCATATCTGATAACAATTTAATATCCTCAATTCATAAAGAACACTTACAACCCAACAACAAAAAGACAAAGAACCCAATTAACAATGGAAGAGGTCTTAAATAGACATTTCCTCCAAAAAATACAATATATATTTTGTCATATAAATATTATATATTTGCATATATACTCAAAAAATGGTCAATCTGTACATGAAAGATATTCAACATCATTGGTCATTAAAGAAGTGCAAATCAAAAACACAGTGAGATATCACTTCACACTCACTATGATGGCTTTAATTTAAAAAATAGAAAATAAGTATTGGTGAGGATGTGGAGACCTCAGAACCCCTGTACTTTTAATTAGTATTGCTTGTGTGAATATGAAACATACAGATACCGTGAAAGACAGTTAGTTTAGTGGTTCTTGAAATAGTTAAACATGGAATTACCATATGACCCAACAATTCCACTTCTAGATATATATCCAAGAGAAATGCATGCATATGTCCACGTAAAAATTTGTAGACAAATGTTTATAGCAGCATTACCTATAATAATAAAACACCAAAACAACCTGTATGTCCATCAATGGATAAATGGATAAACAAATTTTGGTATATACATACAATAGACTGTTATTCAGCAATAAAAAACACAATACTGATACATACTACAGCTTGGATGAACCTTGAAAGTATTATGCTAAGTGAAAGAAAGGACAAAAAAGCTCACATATTATATGATTTATTTTATATGGTATATCTAGAAAAGTTAAATCCATAGAAACAGAAAGCAGATTATAGATTGCCAGAGGGGAAAATAAGTAATTACATATACATATGTAATTATATATATGTAACTATGAAGATAATCTGTACATCTTTTACACACACACACACACACACACACACACACACACACACACACACAAAGCCTTTAGAAACTCCTTCTGCCCTCAGTGCCCTAGTTTAAGCACTACTAGCTCTTGTTTTCAATACAATAATCTTTCATTATTCTTCATGAATCCAGTTTTGTTCTCCTGAAGTTCATATTCCTCAATTTCTGGCAGAGTGACCGAGTGTCTACAGTCCTTTAATATCCCTTTATTGCATAGAGGATAGTTTAAGTTGGTTAAAAGGACATGCCTTTCAATATCAGAAATTTAGCCTATCCTAAGAGTTCTTATTACCATTTTTCCCTTTATAATTTATTGTTCTTCAGTACCAAATAATAGGTAGTATCTAGAAGATGTATCATATTCTTTGAGGCCTCTGACTTTGGTGACAATGATTCTAGAATTTTCTTTCTATCCTTTGTTAACATGAATCACCTCTACTTCCCTTCTAAGAATCAGCTCATTCCCCACCTTCTTCCTCCCCCAAATATTTAGATACCCCTCTTTTTATTACTATAGTCCCATGTTTAGCTGTACTTTTGCATTTTATACATTCTGTTGAAATAATATTTTCAAATGTATGTTTCCCCTGAGCAATAAAATCTTAAATTGTAGGGTCTGTTTTTAATCATTGTATGCATGTAGCACTTAGACTCTCAGATTAATTTGTTGAAATACCTTGTTCATTATCCTGGGTTTACATTTATTTTCTTAGTTTTACATCTTGTATATTTTTACACCTTGTATATGGCTTTATTGACCTTCAGGTTTTAAGTTTCTATTGACTAAGCTTTTTTTTTATCTCAATGACCAGGAGTATTCATATTGTTTGAAGATAAGAAATTATATTAGAATCACATACTCATAATTACCCAGTGTTACAGACCTGCCTAATCTTTACAAAAGAGTCTGGGGAACCTTTCTCTTTGATGAAGTACAAGATTATATCTCTTATTAGCTAACATTGCCAGGATTTTGAAGGCAGAAGTTCTTGACTCTTATTACGTTATCTCCCAAGCCTTCTGACAAATGAACTGAAACCTGGGAAACATGGGGAAATCTCTGCTTCAGAGTCCATCAGAGTTAGTCTTAGCCCCCAAATCCTTCACAGGGTACCACTTTGCCTCAGATACAGTGACTCTCTCAGTTCTGAAGACAGTAGATGCATGGTTAAAAAGCTGCTATAAAGCAGTAGCTTTCTGTCTATATGGGTTTTTTTTTTTTTTACTAATTTTAAAAACCCATATGAATTCTAAGTTATGAAATAATACTAATTAATTTCACAAATACAAATGAATTCTAATATATGAATATCTCTTTTATAAAATCAACATTATCAGAAAAAGCTATTATTATTGCCAATAATACACAAAATAAGAGAAGATAGTTTATCTTTTCTCCAAGCAAGGAATGTGTATGAATTTTTATAAGAACCTATAATTACTCAGGATGAATGAATAAAAATAGTGGCATGCTCTTGAAAATGTCAACAGTCTTAACACTTAAATCTGTAAATTCTACAGAACTTCTAGTGCATCAGCTCTGACATTAAAAAAAATCGGTTTTTGAGAAGTTAGAAAATCTGCTTTTTATACTGGTTATAATTACATATTTACCTGTTAAGATTGTCAGATTCCCTGAGGAACAGTTCCAGTATTGCAGGTTATAGACAGGGTGAAGATGGTGTTAGAGAATTAAAAAACAAATTAAAGGTGTTTTCTAAGCCTTCAAATGTTCCTGACAAAAAATAATACATTACACTGAATATTTGTGAGTCTGGAACCACCGGTTTTGGTATCATGTCAGAATTCATTTTTTACACCTGAACATATAATGAGGTTTTTCAAAATGCAACATATATTCAGACACAGGTAACTATAAGACATAACTAAAGTAAGCCAACTGAAGGTCAATAGAAATTCTAGAATTTCAGATTTTGTTATCTTTCAAAAATAAAATATTCTAGGAAACATGTTCAGGAATACTTTAAACTGTATATTGTTATGACATAAAGAGCTGTTTGTAGCAGCACTGTATCATAGGAAGGATTTTTGTTTGTTTGTTTGTTTGTTTTGTTTCCTTTTTTCACTCACCTTCTTTATACCACGCATTTTTACACTATTTTTCCATTTGGCACTCTCTCTCATCCCTTCCATGGCACATACCCAAAGCAGGTGTTTTAATTTCAAAATATGAGATTCTTACTGTTGCATCCTATAAACGCTTTCCTCTTTATAGATGCAAAACTATCCTTAGAGAGGCATCAATAACGGAACAGGTATTGTATCTTTTTTGCTTAAAGTCCATACTCCATGTATCTCATAATATTGTTTTCTATTTCACAAGCTTACTTCTTCAAAGTTAGCATATCAACCTTTCAAAGTGACAAAATATTAAATTTTATCGGACAATCTATTCTAACTTAGAAAGCCAGAAAAATGTAGTCATTCCACCCTTGTACTCAGAAACAGGTAATTAGAATGTTTACAAGAATCTTTGATTTTTCCTAATATTAAGGTGTGGGTAGGGTACCTTAGCAGAATCAGCAAGGTTTCTGGGTTTGTCCTTAGGTACCCATTTCCACAAATTTGGCTTTATTAGTACAATTTAGGGTAATCTTGTTGTCAAACTATCATATATGTATATATATATATACATGTATATATGTATATATATATACATGTATATATGTGTGTGTGTATATATATATATATATATATATATATATATATATATATATAATGAGCAATCAGATTTCAAGTTCTATTTTAAATTGAGGCATAAGTAACTACCAAGTTGACTACAAATTTTGTGCAAATTTTTTTGGTATTTTTTTTCTTTTTTGTAATGCGTATTTTAAATATACAGAAAAGCAAAGAGCACCTACATCCCTTTCAATAAGATTTAGCAACTGTTTATATTTTGCTACATTTGATCCATCTAGTTATGCTTTCACTGAAGTATTTTAACTAAGTTATAATTATAAAACATATCATATCAGACATAAATAATTCAGTTGGCATCTGTACAAAATAAAATAATTTTCCTAACATTACCAGTGTGTCATCAGATCTAACAAAATGAATAATCCCCTAATGATCTAAAACCTGGTTCTAGTCACATTTATTTACCTAGTTCACCAAATATTTTTTATGCTGCTTTCATTTAATCAGTATTCATCAAGAGCTTTGCATTCCATTGGTTTGTATATCTTTTTTTATTTTTTATTTTTATTTTTGGCCATACCTCGCAGCTTACGGGATCTTAGTTCCCTGACCAGGACTGAACCCAGGGCCACGGCAGTGAAAGTGCCGAGCCCTAATCACTGGACCGCTAGGGAACTCCCATTGATTGGTATATCTTTTAATTCACTTCAATCTAAAAAACAACACCCAGAAAAACAATCACTCATGGACACACATGCTCTTTATTTCCTCAATGGTACTGACTTGTAGAAGAGCTCCTGGAATGTCCTACCTTCTGTATTTGTTTGAATGTTTTTACATTAATTGTTCATTCCTCATCTGAATTACTGTAACCAGGAAGTTGGATATAAGAGATAGAATAGATTCAGGTTAAATATTTTTTACCAACACATTACAGCAGTGGTGCTATGAACTTCATATTGGAAGATGTCAGGTGGTATGTAATATCTGGTAGAGTGATAGATAGTAAGACTGATCACTTTTCTACTTTAGACATATATATGTATAGGTATATATATGTGTATATATATATATATATATAAAATAGATACTTTATATTTCATATCTCATACTCAAAATTACTATAATGAAGTTTGTACATGATTTTTTCTTTTCTTTTTACACTAAAAATACTGATTATCCACAACGATTTATTGGCTTTATATTAAATATAAATTCTAAATTCTTTTTAAAATATCTTTATAAGCAAAGACTGCTGACTCTTTCGGAGTCCATCATAAATAATCCTCATAGAATTTATTAGCTCTAGTATGTTAATTTTTTATTAAGCATCTTTAACACAAAAGCTATAACAGCCAGATTACTGAGAAAGCCAGATTTTATGTGTTAGTGCTTTTTAAGTCTTCTTTCTAAAACTGGACAACGTGGTTTGCACTAATTCCCTCACCACATTTTTTCTACTCAATTTGAAATGTGAATCATTAGGAGAAGAGATTTTCCTACATCATCGTAAATTCCCTGGAGTTCAGTCTTGGGTGAGACTATAATAAGTATACTCAGTGTGAATTGTGATAGGAAAGGCAATTGGTAACCTTTGCCTTTTTTGAATGTCAGAACAGGCTTTAAATAAAAATCCCACTGGTTCTACTTACAGGGATCTCATCCCCTGTTTCTTCTCACCAACACCATCGAAAAAATGGAATACAATTTTGAACAGATAAGCCCATAGATGTACAGAAAGTTGTGAAATCATAATTTTTTTCTCATAAAAGGAGAAAAAGCTTAATGAGAAAATGAACTCTACCCATCTTTTCTTGAACGTTGGTATCTGACAGCTTTTCCTATTTCCTGTTACTTTGGGTAGATTTATTAAGTTCTTTCATGTTCTCATGTTCCTTCTCTGTAAAATGGGCATGTTACTCATATATAATTCATATGACTGTTGTAAGGATTTAATGGGGTGATTTAAGCCAAATATTTTAGCACAATGACTAAAACAATCATTGTGACAAACATTTGTGCTTAGTACAGGTACATTGAGAAGTTAGGAGGAGAGGAAGATGATAGAGATGGAATTGACAGTCTTTTCATTTGAAGAGGCTTGACTATCCTAGGATTTTCAACAATCAAGTAACAAATTATGGAAGCCATGGATTGGAAAGTGTGAGGGAAGTGTTCACTAGAGGACACATTCAACATGATCCCCACAACACCTATGTTAAAACCCAGGCTAAAAATTCAAACCGCAAGTTATTTAGTAACATGGAAAACTGGAAATGTTTAACCTAACATATTAGTCTCTGAGCTAATGTTTGCCTTTCACTGTTTTCTACTATTGTAAATTTTTAATATAATTCTGTTCCAGTTTTAGTGCACAGTGGAATAAATACATCTTACCTCAGTGAAAGAAAGTTATCAAATGCACAAAGACAAAGTAAAATTACTTGAGCAATCTAATCCTAAGATAAATATAAGAATCAGTACAGGGACTACATTCAGTGAAATTTAATTATTACATATAATTAATTTCTTACTTAGACTACATTTTTCCTGCATTACATTAAATGGTGATGAGAAATAAGATCTCATATATAAGGCAAGTTAGGAAAGAAACTAAACTTCTATTTCTTTTTTTTTATTCAGGTGGCTACTTTTTTTAAATTTTATTTTATTATTTTTTTATACAGCAGGTTCTTATTAGTTATCTATTTTATACATATTAGTTTATATATATCAATCCCAATCTCCCAATTTATCCCACCACCACCCCCCACCCCCGCTTTCCTCCCTTGCTGTCCATGTGTTTGTTCTCTACATCTGTGTCTCTATTTCTGCCTTGCAAACTGGTTCATCTGTACCATTTTTCTGGATTCCACATATATGCATTAAAATACGATATTTGTTTTTCTCTTTCTGACTTACTTCACTGTGTATGACAGTCTCTATGTCCATCCACATCTCTACAAATGACCCAATTTCATTCCTTTTTATGGCCGAGTAATATTCCATTGTATATATGTACCACATCTTCTTTATCCATTCATCTGTCGACAGGCATTTAGGCTGCTTCCATGTCCTGGCTATTGTAAATAGTGCTGCAATGAACATTGGGGTGCAATGCAATCCCTATCAAATTACCAATGGCATTTTTTACAGAACTAGAACAAAAAATCTTAAAATTTGTATGGAGACGCAAAAGACCCTGAATAGCCAAAGCAGTCTTGAGGGGAAAAAAACAGAGTTGGAGGAATCAGACTCCCTGACTTCAGACTATACTACAAAACTACAGTAATCAAGACAATATGGTACTGGCACAAAAACAGAAATATAGATCAATGGAACAGGATAGAAAGCCCAGAGATAAACCCATGCACCTATGGTCAACTAATCTATGACAAAGGAGGCAAGGATACACAATGGAGAAAAGACAGTCTCTTCAATAAGTGGTGCTGGGAAAACTGGACAGCTACATGTAAAAGAATGAAATTAGAACACTCCCTAACACCGTACACAAAAATAAACTCAAAATGGATGAAAGACCTAAATGTAAGACCTGACACTATAAAACTCTTAGAGGAAAACGTAGGAAGAACACTCTTTAACATAAATCACAACAAGATCTTTTTTGACCCACCACCTAGAGTAATGGAAATAAAAACAAAAATAAACAAATGGGACTTTTTTTTTGCAAATATTTGCAAATGAATCAATGGACAAAGGATTCATCTCCAAAATATATAAACAGTTCATGCAGCTCAATATTAAAAAAACAAACAACCCAATCAAAAAATGGGTGGAAGACCTAAATAGACATTTCTCCAAAGAAGACATACAGATGGCCAAGAGGCACATGAAAAGCTGCTCAACATTACTAATTATTAAAGAAATGCAAATCAAAACTACAATGAGGCATCACCTCACACCGGATAGAATGGGCATCATTAGAAATCTACAAACACAAAATGCTAGAGAGGGTGTGGAGAAAAGGGAACCCTCTTGCACTGTTGGTGGGAATGTAAATTGATACAGCCACTATGGAGAACAGTATGGAGGTTCCTTAAAAAAACTAGAAATAGAATTACCATATGACCCAGAAATCCCACTACTGGGTATATACCCAGAGAAAACCATAATTCATAAAGTTTTATTTCTGTATCTTACGTTCACCAAACTTTATAGCTTTCTACATTTGGCTTACATTTTCATTAGAAAACAGTTCTATTTCCTGATGAACATATTTATAATCAAATGTCATTGATAAAAATTCAAAACAAATTATTTAATGTTTAAGAAATATCTATCTGTTTTCTGTGAATTCCTTTGGAAAATACATATATTCTAATGTATTTTAAGAAAAAAAACTTTTCTCAACAAATTAAGCCCAAAGTTAGAAGGAAGAAGGACATAGCAAAGAATAGAACAGAAGTGAATAAAATAGAGACTAAAAAGACAGTACAGAAGATTAATGAAACTAAGAGTTGGTTCTTTAAAAAAATAAACCAAATCAACAAGCTTTTGGCTAGACTCACTAAGAAAAAAAGAATAAGAATTCAAATAAGTAAAATCATAAATGAAAGAAGAGCTGTTACAACTGATACCACAGAAATACAAAGGATCATAAGAGACTAGTATGAACAATTATACAACAACAAATTGGACAACCTAGAAGAGAGGGATAAAATTCTAGAAACATACAACCTCCCAAGACTGAAATATGATGAAATAGAAAATCTGAACAGACTGATTACTAGTAAGAAAATTGAAATGGTAATTGAAAACCTTCCAACAAACAAAAGCCCAGAACCAGATGATTTCTTTGGTGAATTCTACCAAACATTCAAAAAAGAATACCAATCCTTCTCAAACTCTTCGAAAAATATAAAAAAGAGGGCAACTCTCCCAAATTAATTTTATAAGGCAAGAATTACTCTGATACAAAAACCAGACAAAGACACAGCAAGAAAAAAAATTACAGGTCAATATCCTTGATGAACATAGATGCAAAATCCTCAACAAAATATTAGCAAACTAAATTCAACAATACATTAAAAGAATTATACACCATGATCAAGTGGGATTTATTTCAGGTATGCAAGAATGGTTCAACCTTGGTGAAGTACTCAATGTGGTACACCCCATTAATAAAATGAAGGGTAAAATCATATGATTATCTTAAAAGATAAAAAAAAAAACTTTTGACAATATTCAACATCCATTTATGATAAAACTCTCAAAAAGGTGTTATAGAGGGAAGTCGTTATACTTCAACATAATAAAGGCCATATATGACAAACCCACAGCTAACATCATACTCTAAGGTGAAAAGCTGAAAGCATTTTACCTAAGATCAGGAAGAAGACAAGGTTGCCCACTCTCACCACTTCTATTCAATATGGCATTGGAAATCTTAGCCAGAGCAATTAGCAAAGAAAATGAAATAAAAGGCATCCAAATTGAAGAAAAAGAAGTAAACTGTCACTATTTGCAAGTGTTATCATATTATACATTTTTTAAAAACCCTAAAGACTCCATTAAAAAACTGTTAGACCTAATAATTAAATTCAGTAAAGTTGCAGGATACAAAATTAATACACAAAATTTTGTTGCCTTTCTCTATGCCAATATCAAATTATCAGTAAGAGAAATAAAGTAACCTCATTTACAGTTACATCAAAAAGAATAAAATAACTAGAAATAAATTTAACCAAGGAGGTGAAAGACCTGTATATTAAAAACTTCAACACATTAATGGAAAAAACCTCAAATAATGGAAAGATATTCTATGCTCATGAACTGTAAGAATCAATATTATTAAAATGTTCATACTACCTCAGGCAATCTACAGATATAATGCAATACTTATAAAATAACAATGGTATTTTTAAAAGAAACAGAACAGATAATTTTAAAATTGGTATAGAACCAGGACCAAACCTGAATAGCAAAAGCAATCTTGAGAAAGAAGAAGAAACCTGGAGGCATCACATGCCCTGATTTCAAACTATATTACAAAGCTATCATAATTAAAACCATATGGTATAGGCATAAAGACAGACACATAGATCAATGGAACAGAATAAATAGCCCAGAACAGAATAAATAGCCCAGAAATAAACCTACAATTATATGGTCAATTAATTTATGACAGAGGAGCCAAGAATATACAGTGTAGAAAGGACACTATAAAACTCTTAGAGGAAAACATAGGAAGAACACTCTTCAGTAAATGGTGTTGGGATAACTGGATATCCACATGGAAAAAAAAAAAAAAGTAACTCTACCACCATCTTACACCAAACAGAAGAATTAACTCAAAATGAATTAAGACTTGAGTGTAACATCTGAAACTATAAAACTCCTTGAAGAAAACATAAACAGTAAGCTCCTTGGCATAGGTCTTGGCAATGATTTTTTTTAATCCAACACCAAAAGCCAAAAGCCAAAACAACAAAAGCAAATATATACCTAAAGGAATATTATTCATCCATAAAAAATGAAATCTTGCCATTTGTAACAACATAGATGGACCTTGAGGACATTATGCTAAATGAAATAAGTTAGACAGAGAAAGAAAAATAGTGTATGCTCTCTTAATCTCACTTACAGATGGAATCTTAAAAAAAAAAAAAGAAAAAGGAAAAAAAGCTCATCGATACTGAGAGTAGATTGGTGGTTGCCAGAGGCAGGGTTTGTGGGGGTGGGAGAAATGATTGAAGGGAGTCAAAGGCTAAAAAGAAGTATAAAGAAAAATAAATATGTAAATAATAAAATGTAATTAGCGTTAGTCTTAAGATGATAACACAATGAAGAATTCACTTTTATGATTCTTTCTGTCTTAATCAGTAGGTTAACTCTTCAAGAGGTTTCTTAAATGAAAATAAATAAATAACCAGTTAAGAGGTGGAAAATGTGTAAAACTTTGAATATAATCATTTATTTATTGCTTAAAAAAATGCTTTTCTCTAAAATTTCTGTTTCTTGCTCTTCTGATTAAGGAGCCTTCCTATATCAAATCTTTAACATCCTTAAGCTATCAACAATGTCTTTTCAAATTAACTTAAATCACTTAATTTTCAAAAGGTTTATATATTATTTTCTCTTTTAAAATTACTTAATTCATAGCCGTTTTTAATTACACCAATTCTACCCACTTAGTTTTTGCTATAAAATATGATTTTAATCATTTTGTAGACAGCTGTATTTAAAGCTCTTTTAGAAAGAGATAGTAATAACCATCATTGCAAATATTAGTATTATTATACCCCAGATTGCATTTATCATACAGCATTCTTAGAAGAATTAAAATTAGAGTGATATAAACTGAATTATTTGTAGGGCTTGACTGAGGTTTTCTCTGTGTTTTTCTGCTAATGGTTGTAAATAACCTTTTTAGATATGCTTTATAGAGTTAAAAATAGGTAAACTAAAAACTCAAAAGTATTTTGTATTAAGCAAAAATTTTATGTTAAACATGATAATATAAAATATTTAAACTATTTAAATATTGTAACAAATAACAATATCTATACTTATGAATTTATAGAACCCAATATTTGATTAGGATTTTAGTTTGTATTGAATATTTAGTGAAAACAATTTTAGAAAAGAAGTACATATTGTAAAAGAAAGAATAGAGAGTTGGGAAATGCTGGAACTTATTTTTATGTGCCATTTAGTCAGATACTTCCTTACCATGACCTTCACAACGTTCACTTAAATGTATTATAAGAGAGAGCATCAGAATCCTTGCAAAACTCTTTAGTAGGCTGAAGATGGTCAAGGGAGATACTGTAATTTAATTGTTATCCCTGTTTCAATTGGAAAAATGGACTTCCTATTTGTGGGCCCAAGAACAAAATGAAAATGTTCAAAAGGAGAGAGAATGCCTTTAACAGTACTAAAATATACAACATTCTCTTTTCTGTCACAATCTCTCTCAGCTTGTCATTGCTATTTAATGTCATTCTAGATTAAAAAAATAAATTATTAGCAAATGGATTTTAATTTTTATCTTTATACTGTGGAATGACAGTCTTAAATGAAAGTGTGAGAGCATTGAACTCAGAATTACAAAAAGTACACAATTTGTTTTTCATAGCTTGCACATATGTATTTTGTTCTAACCAGAAGTGTGGAAATACTGTGCAAAACAAATTTAACTGGTTTTATTTGACTTCTTGATATGTGCACATTCTATCAAAACTCTCTACTTTTAGCTTACTAATTAGTAAGGAAGGACTGAAAAAATAAACCAGAACTGTAGTTGCCTTTTCTTTCTCCCTCTATGTGATCATTTCCAGCATAAATGGATGGCTAATACATGGATGTAACACAAATGAGAAAGAATATGATAGGGTTTCTTGGTCTTTCATGTTTCTTATAGCTCCACTGCTTTCTTTCTGCTTCTGAAGCAAGTTCTGGTTCAATGGAGATCATGGCAAGTTGTCAATGCTCGCACTTGCTCAGTTGTAGACACAGCAAGATGACCTTGAATTTGCTTTGAGTCTCACTGAACTCTCACACATAATAGAGCCACAAGAACTCTGTGCTTATGGGGTATTGCAAATACTGTATGCAAATAAAGAGACAAGAAAGAGTGATGAACATGCATTTCGAACATATTTCCTCTACTCACAGGCGTACTCCAATGTCCCATCAGACTTCACATATACAATACAAGTTCAAAGTTAAAATGATTAAGATTTCAAGAAAGCAAAAGCAGAACATTAGGTGTGGAACCCTGCCTTATCATTTTATGCTTCTCATGCCACTGACCTTTCCTGAGGAAAGAGGTTTACTCTACTGGCCAAGGTAGCGAATCCCAGTTGTTGCCGCACAGTAACTACAAGGCATTTCCCCCCCAGCTTTATTGAGATATAATTGACATATAACAATGCGTTAGTTTAAGATATACAACATGACAAATTGATATATATTGCAAAATGATTACCACCATAGGTAACACCTCCATCACCTCACATAATTATCTTTTTCTGTATGTGTATGTTGAGAACATTTAAGATCTATTTTCTTAGCAACTTTCAAGAACATAATACGATGTTGTTAACTATAATCACCACACTGTACATTAGATACCCAGAACTTATTTGTCTTATAACTGGAGGTTTGTACATTTTGACCAACATCTCTCCATTCTCCCCCCACCCCACCCCAGCCCCTGGCAATCACCATTCTACTCTTTGTTTCTATGATTTTGGTTTTATTAGATGCCACATATAAGTGATGTCAAGAATCCAAGGTAATTCACTAGGGAACCTCTTAGAACTCTGTTTTTTAGTAGCCCTGGTCAGAGGAAGATGTAGGAGGATCACTTCCTATTGGTAAAACTATTATCTCTGAGTGTCTGTAATCACTTCCTCCCCTTGTCTGCTCATCTATAGGGGTAGTAAGTTTTCCAGCTCTTGTTGACCCTTGGCCACACCTTTGAAAATAGTCCCTTCATTAAATTATCAGTTACTTTGAGTGTGGCGTGGACTTCATGACAAAATCCCAATTGATTTTCAATATAACTGAATTCAAATGTAAATATATGATGTTTTGCTTCTTTAAAAAGCAATAATATGAAAAAAGTGGGTTACATATAACAAACATTTAAAGCTAGAATATATTTAAATCTTAAAACATTTTTTCTTAAAAAAGAGTGATATTTCTAGCAGAATTCCAAGGACAAAAATTACACACTCTATTATTATTTTATGTCACATACTGAAATTATGATTAAGATTTGTCTCCTATGTTTTATTCTTCAAAACTATCTTAATAGCATTAAAAACCATGAAATAACTTTTACAATATAGATAATATTTTAGTGAATTTTATTCTAGTTCCTCTTTTTAAAAAAATTTTATTTATTTTTATTTTTGGCTGCATTGGGTCTTCATTGCTGCACGTGGGCTTTCTCTAGTTGTGGCGAGCGGGGGCTACTCTTCATTGTGGTGCGTGGGCTTCTCACTGCGGTGGCTTCTCTTGTTGCGGAGCACGGGCTCTAGGCGCACAGGCTTCAGCAGTTGTGGCTTGCGGGCTCTGGAGTGCAGGCTCAGTAATTGTGGCGCACGGGCTTAGTTGCTCCGCGGCATGTGGGATCTTCCCGGGCCAGGGCTCAAACCCGTGTCCCCTGCACTGGCAGGCGGATCCTTAACCACTGTGCCACCAGGGAAGCCCTATTTCCTTTTTGTAAATAGACCATATTTAGAATATTTCTTAGTCTGAAGAAAATTATAATAACTTGTTTCTCAAACTTTTTTCCTTTCAGTTTCAAATAAAATATATGTATACACAAGAAAGTGGCCATTTGAAAAGTAACAAGTTGTTAACCATATAAATTGTCCAGTGATTTTCAAAGCATCTATTTTTTAATTATTATTTAAAATTTGAATTCATATTTTAAAAAGCATTTTGATTGTAGAGACACAGCCTGATACCCTTGCTGCGACTTCCTTGTGAGAAACAGTTACAACAATTACCCTGTTACCTTTGTAACGATAGATATTGAAAACGCCTGAAGAGCCAGTACTAGGGTGATCACACACCCTGTTTGCCTGGCACTGACACAGGCCACACATATTCTCCGATGTAATTCTTAATAGTGCACTTTCAAAATGATCAATTTAGATGATAAATTATACAGTTGCTCAAGGCAGTTCTATGTGCAGCAAGTTTTAGTTGCCAGTCTTTGTTCTCCATCATCCATATTAAAGGGTTTACTTTTTATACCTATTAGCTTGTCAATGCTTTCTTTAAAATCTATTTAACATTTAGAGGAAAATCAAATAAAAGTTCTTGCAATCCCCAATGACTCAGTTTTTCTCTGACTTTCAAGGGAATTAGCCCTTATAATTCTCTGCTTATGAACACCTGAGGAATCAGTATGATGCATTAATTGGGTAAAGCTTAATGGTAAACACACCCTGAAAGGAAATATAGAGAGAAAACAAGAGGTCATTATTTTTTAGCAGGTTTTCAAAGAATGTGGTCTAAAAACTCCAATTCATATCCGTGTGGACTAGACAAGTACTGAGCTGCAGTACTTTTAAATAATAATAATTAATAAAATAAATGCATGTGGATGAATTTTTAATAATGTAAAATATGATCTGAAAGAAAATTATACCTTCAGGATATGAAAAAATGACCAAGGAAAATAGAGCAAACCAAGCAATGTATCTTTACCCATATTTTTCTTCCCACACGTGTTCTCAAGCATATGTTTAGTACCAATCCAAGTCTGAAATGTGTGTTTACATTTAATTTATCTATGTTTCCCTTTGGGAAGATACATATTTAAATAATTTTCATATATATATAATATCACTATATTCAACACTCTCATTATATTCTTTATTTAAATTATAATTTTCTTATCTTTAATTATATTCAATAAGTATTAGACGAGTACCTACTATATGACTAACTCTAATTTCTCAGAACATTGAGAAAATAAATATTAATTTGACCAAATTAAAACACACACACACACAGAGGCACCAGACTAGTGCTTATATAAACTCATTTGATACATCATTTTGTAACCAAAATGTCAAAAATAATACCTCAGTTGGTGTCATGAAATGAATAGTTTATCAATTTTCTCTTATGTCAGTGAGACAAACGAAGCAATGATGAAAACCTTTGGTTTTCATCAGCTCAGTTCTTTCCTACAACAGAGGGAATACTTTACCTAATGCAAAATTCATTGTTTATCAGCATCTGACTTATCTTTAGTGGTTTCTTATTCCCTACTCTCAATGCTCCTGTTTTTGAAGACTAATCAGTAAAGAGTATGAATTTCCTAATCACATTTCATAATTTAGTAGTCAGATTTGTCAATCACAGCCTACAATACTGATGACAGTTTAAATCAGAGACACTTAGTCTTTTAAGACATACCATTATGAATTAAATTCAGTAATTTTTATTGTTCAGTTGCTAGGTAATGTCTTAAAACTTTCAGCAGTATTAGGTTCATATATGGAAAGTGAACATATTAATAACTTCTAGGCACTAATTACACATGAATACTAATACACATGAATACTAATTATATATGAATACTATTATAGAAATGTTTATTAAAATGAAGTTTACATTTTTCAGTTAGTAATTATTTAGTTTAATGTAACATTATTGAAACCATGTGCAAAACATGATACATTATGTATCTTAAGACAGAAGGGTTAAAACCGTAAAATTTTTAAAAGTGGGACACTTTTATTCAGTATACTGCACATGCAACATTTCATAATGAAAAGTAAAATGTAATAAAAATCTATATATCTATTTAGAATCTCAAGTATGTTTTACAGTTAAAATATAGCTGAAGGCATTCCAGTATGGAAAAAATCCGAAGTATTCATGGAGGGTCAAAATACACTTTTGAAAAGTGTGTGTGTGTGTGTGTGTGTGTGTGTGTGTTGGTTAGAGAGGGAAAGGGTATATTTAAAGCAAATCCCAGTCATCATATAACCTTACTTTTTTTGCATATATTTCAAAATGCATCTATGAATCTGATAATGCCTTCAGTAAGTAATAATTACCAGCAGGTCATTCACATCTAACCAGATTAACAAAATTGTCTTATAATCATTCTATATTTAAATTATCCCATTTGTCTCAAAAAATCGCTTTACAGTTGGTTTCTTTCAATCCAGATTTAACAAAGTACACACATAGCATTTGATAGTTATTTTTGATGTTATTTTTATTCTATAATGATCCTCCTTCCATTTTGAATACAACTGACTTTTTTTTTTAAAGAGAACATGCCAATTTCCTGTAAAATATTGCTCATTCTGGGCTTGACTGATTGCTTTCTTGTTATGCTGTAGACTTGTTCTTCTACTCCAAGTGTTTCCTGTAAACTAGTATTTAGATTCAGATGTTTACATACAGAATCAATTTCAGTATGTGGGAATAATGCATACATGGTACTCTGTATGTCCTATTGTACTGAGACATGAGGCATGGTTCATGGTTATCCCATTTTTAGCAATGCTGAAATTGATCAGTTCATTCATTAGATGTCAATCATAGTTTTCTTTTATTAACTTATACATACAGTTTTAGTATTTATTAATGACTATTGCATAGATACATTATTTCATGAGGGCTTATAGAGTGATGACTTTATCATTCCTTTTGTACTTATTGACTGGACTTATTTTGTAAAAACCTTTTCTTCTCAACTATTTGATCATATTGGAATTGACAAAGGAAGGGCATGATACTTTTTTCATTCTTTACTTTTATTTTTCAGTTTACTGAAATCTGCCTGTATTCTAACATTGTCAGGAAAGAAAAGAACAAGAATGATTTCAGTGCTTTGGCTTAGTTTCAGACTGGGTCTTTGTCCCTCAAAAAACTAATACTGCCAGTTATCTAATTAACATTTTCAAGATTAACGTTAAAAACAAAATAACTATGTTATAGAAAACAGCAAAATAGGAGAAAGAAAATCTTATAATTTTGTTACTGTAATATAAATTCTATAGATTAGGGCCTTTTAAAATTTATTGTTGATATGTTAAAAGCATCTGCCTAGTTTTAGTAATTGCTCAATAAATATTTGCTAAGTAAGCAAGACTTCATATAATTACCCTTAAAGTGATCTGATAGTGAAGGCAACCATGGAGTTTTATTTACACACCAAGAAGGCATTTCACCATAATGGACTAAACCCAAGATTAATTGCATTGTCTCCTTTTTACCCCAAAATTACTTAACTGCAAAGAAATATGTGGATAATATAATGTCTTATATGTTAAGATATGCTCATTACCTAGATATTCAGAAACATCACAATGATTTAATGAATTTTCATTTCTCTTTCAGTAGTTGGCATTATTCTAACAAATGTTATATTGAGATTATTGTTTTCCTTTAATTGCAGAAGAAACTTAAAAAATGTTATTCATGCCCAATTTTAAATGACATTTAGTTCATAATGTGTACTGTCAATCTGCTGACCTTTGATATTTGGTAGGAAATCCCTAAGCTTAAAAATGCATGTACCTAACATTAACATTCTCTAACCATTGATTCTCAATTTCACATTTTTGAAGTAGTTAAATGTTTTACATTTCTTTATCTAGGAAAGATGGCTACATTTAGGAGGTGCAGATTTATCCTGCATATGTAGAGATATGGCATTCTTTTTATTTTTTATATAGCATAGTTTTTACTATTGTTTTTATTGTTGGTGAAGCTTTTGTACGTTTTGTTTTGTTTAAACCAAAGACAACATTTTACTCTTAGAGAAAACATCCAGTGAATGAAAAAACTAAGGAGAAAATCTTTGGCAAACCCTAGCATATATTTATTTAGGGTTTATTGCTAGAATTAAAAATGTATAGGCACAAATATATGTGTTTTAAGACTTCTTTAGCAAAGCACACTCATGACATAAATATGACAAACTATGCTTCTAATGTGTATATTTGGAGATTCTCTGAATGCTTAATTTAGTAAATGTTCCACACATTTCCACAGGTCACTGACAGTGCCGGTATTCAGTAGTAGATAATGCATTAAATGCTGTTCCACATACTGGCATTGAGATGGCCAGATTTATGTTTCAAAAAAAGCATTTTTAAATACTAAGAGCAAAATAATTATTGTCTTAGAAGTTCCCTAAGGAGTTTAATAGTAACAATAGTTATTGTGCACTAATGTGCTGAGCATTTTATCAGCACTACATATATGTTGTTTGTGTCAATCCTCAAAATGATTGTCTTAAATAGTAGCTTTTATCCCCATTTTACAGGTCAAATGTCTAAGGCTGAGTGAAATTAAATTATATTCTTAATATCCTAGAGATTTTAAGATTCAAAGTGGTAAAACTGAACTCTGCACTTGTGTAAGCACTGTGGATTTCTCAACAGTGATCTTTTTATTTTATTTTTATTTTTTTGGCCACTCTGAGCAGCTTATGGGATCTTAGTTCCGCGCCCAGAGATTGAACCCGGGCCACGGTAGTGAAGGTGCCGAGTCTTAACCACTGGATTGCCAGGGAATTCCCTCAACAGTGATTTTTGTATGTTTGAAAAACTGTTCAGCAAAACCATGATGAGGTTATCACCTCACACCTGTCAGGATGGCTAATACCAAAAAAACAGCTGACAAGTGTTGGTGTGGATGTAGAGAAATTGAAACCTTTGCACACTGTTTGTGGGAATTTGAAATGGTGTAGCCACTATGGAAAACAGTATAGAGGTTCCCCCGAAAATTAAAAATAGAACTACAATATAATCCAGTAATCTCATTTCTGGGTATTTATCAAAAAGAATTTGAATCATGATCACAAAGAGATATTAGCACTGCTATGTTCATTGAAACAGTATTCACTAAAACTAAAATGTGGAAACAACTGAAATATTCATCATTAGATGAATGGATAAAGAAAATGTGCTATATACATATCATGGAATACTACTCAGCCTAAAAGAGAAAGAAATTCTGCAATATGTGACAACGCGGATGAACCTGGAGGACATTATGCCAAGTGAAAAAAGCCAGTCACAAAGACAAATACTGCAGCATTTCCCTTGTATAAGGTATCCCAAGCAGTCAGATTCATAGAATCAAAAAGTAGAACGGTGGTTGCCAGGGGCTAGGGGGAGGAGGAGACGGGAGCTAGTAATCCCTGGGTATAAAGTTTCAGTTAAGCAAGATGAATAAATTCTAGCAATTTGTTATACAACATTGTACTATAGTCAACAATAATGACCTGCACACTTAAAAATTTAAGAGAGTACATCTCTCTTGTTCTTACCACACAAAAAAAGACTATTTAGAGATTCACTTTTCTTTTAGTATTAAGTTGTAAATTATTAAAATTATAGCAAAAACCTTTTAAGCCTTTAAGTTAAGCATACAGATTTTATTTTGTTTATACGTTTAGAAAGTATTAACAATTACTTTTTGTAAGCTTTGAGCAATGTCTGATCCCATTTACAAATTTAATTAAATATCTCCAAATATTTTAACTGCATTTTAAAATGGAATATATTTGATTCCCTTCATAAGTACTTCAATTGTCTCACTTATCAAACAGAAGTTTTCTGAATAATAAATAGTCTTTAATGTTTAATAACCTAAATATGTAAATATGAGAGAATTAAAATTCTCAAATGCTCTAATACTGTACAAACTTGGTAGTATTTCAATTTGAAATTAAAAGTATGAATTACTTGATTACACTCTTTAAACTGAAACTATAAGGTTGTCACTCCAATAGACAAAATTCATTGCACACACATGAAATACTATTAATTGCTTCTTAAGCAAAATATTAATGTTATGTTATTGATTTTTTAAAACTAAACTCTACACTGAATTATGAATTTTCGTCAGTGAAAAAATGTTTAGTTTACCATCTTTATTATCTAAGGTTCCTGAAGAGTAGATATTTTGGGCCTTGCGTGAAACTTGAACCTGCAGACATCCAGAGCAAATTTTCTCACTGTCAATCAAGAAAGCTATTATACCTGCCTGAGTAATTATGGGCGTGACTTTTTCAGTATGCTTGAAGTTAATACAGACCAGGGATGTTGACTGGGATGCTTACCAGAATTGTGTAGGTGACATCATTTTATTTTATAAATAAAATCCTATTTATAGAGTTCCTTGTTAATTAACCCATAGCACAGAGGAGAGATTCACGTAGTTTAACTCCTGATATTCAAAATATACACATTACTTGATCCCTTTTTACCTGTAGAATCAGCTACTCCTACCAAATTTGATTATTAAACTGGAATTTGAAATTCTCTGGCTAAGATATATACATACTTTTTCTTTTTTGCCTTCATATTCAAAAAGCATTTGAACTGGATGGTATCTTAATAAATGTAAGAATATTTTCTGTCCAATGATAAAGACTTTGAACTTTATATACTCTTGCATTCTTTCCTGTTCATTAGATACAACTCTTACAGATATTTAAAAAGTAATCAGTTTGAATTTTGGCTATCTTACATAGCTTTGTCAAACAGTGGTTCAATTTATAAAGATAATGCTACTAACACATGAGGCATTATTTCTACAGATTATGAGAAAATTTTAAATTTCCATTGAATCTCAGAATATTGTTTGATGTGAAAACATCGTTCCTTGTATTTTGTATCTGAGCTGTGCCTATCTCTAGGCAATATTTTCAACAGTTTACTTTGAGGTCAGATGCGTTCTCTTAAGTTTGTAACAATAACTTACACTTTGGGATATTTTTCTGCGTTGCACTGATTTGATGCCAAATATGTGCTCCTCAATTGAATTTTTGTACTACAATAATTCTCTAACTGCAAGAACTTTTGTATAAAATATCTTGAGATAAATCATGGAAACTTAGAATGAGAAGAAAGGGCTAGAGGAGAAAAGGGGAAAGTTGAAGGAATAGATATTTTTAAATAACATCTCCTGTATGGCATGCACTAAACTAGATTCTTAATAAATTTATCTCATTTAATTTTCATAGCAGTGCTTCATGAAGGGTATGATGATATGGATGATTCACGTGAAAAAAACAAACAAACAACTTGAGTTAAGTTTGTCTCCAAGGAAAAGTGCTCCCCTACTGAAGCCACACTTTTGCAGCACCACTTTAGGGATGATCTATAGTCCCAACTCTTTGTTTTTGTTTTTTTTTTTAATAGAGAATTGAACTTAGTCCCACAGAAGTAAACTGTCTTGTGCAGATTCATTTTTTATCAGGAGCACACCCCAGTGTTCTCGGAATCATGTAACACTTTTTGCTTTCTATCACATTGGCCCTTTCACCCCCTCAGCAGGTTTTTTTGTTTTTTTTTTTAGTATTAAATTTTAAAAAGATTCACATAATGGGAGTCCCTGCCTTGATACATAGTTCAGCAATTATTTAAACCTCTTCTTAAACAAGAACTCACTAAGCAAGAAAGCCTGTAATTGAACAATAGTAGCTTCTCTCACAATCTGAAATAAATAACTCTTAAAATTATTTTAATTTGGAGTAGAGATAGATATACTTACTAGATTAAATATCAGCTCTCCTTAATGAATATCCCAGGGAACTGAAGGGGAGTTAAAAACCTCTGCTAACAGAGTCCTCTACACTAAATAAACTCTGCAATGAGGACAGTGAATGAAGGTTTATCTTAGAATGCATTCTTGTAGGTGTGATATCTTGACATTTATGTTGTTGTTTTCTGTAAAAAATGTGGAGCAGAAATGTTATCACTTGATTTTTTTAAAAATCATCTATATTTTATTAAATACTTCTTAGTTAAGTTTGCCCAAAAGTTGGAGCTGCCATTAAACAAAATTAAATGTATTTAAAACTGGTAACTTTTAATAAAATGAGCATAGTGATAAGCTATGGTTTAGTCTGGTCAGTACTTTAGAATTCTGAGCATTTGAATTTTTACTAGTACATTTAATGAAATTGTGGTTGCTCATATAACATTCTTAAAAATTAGAAGTACTGTAGTTCCTGAAACTCGGGAGGGAGGGTAAATTTTTTAAAGCTGGCTTTGGGTAAATATTAAGTTATTAGACATCATCTATTAGAAACCCCTGAAATGGAGCACAATGGCATGCTGTTTCATAGCATACTGATAAATTTTATTAGCATCACACTAAAAACAACCCCCAGAAAAGCATTTCCTTAAGTCTCTAAGATAGTTATTTGCCTTTGACTTTTTTGTTTGTTTTGATATGAGAAATGTTCAGCAACCATAATATTACAGACCACCTTCTTAGGATTAACTTTTTTTTTAGGAGGAGAATTTGTTTTGAGCATTTTACATAGTTGTGAAAAAAATACTGCTGTTCTCTGCATTCAAAACTCCAGCTGATGACAATGAAATTACTCATGTACATTGAGGACAGTATGTTGGATTGAGTATCTAAATTCTTTATATCCCTTATAAAATTTTTTTACTTATGAGTAACTGAAAAGTTACTGGAAAATCATTCACCATTGCTGAGCCGTCACTTGATTATCCTGAACTTAGTAATATTGTAAAAGAAGCATAAAATAGCAAGATGGGGGGGGGGGAAGAGGTTAAAAAAAGAGCAGTAGTAAAAACTACAGTTCAGGGTATTAATCGTGTTGAATTGTGTGTTTCTGACAGCTAATAAACCAATAATAAATGTGCTCTCTAAAATTGCATGTGTATCATGATCTGAACCCTCAGTCTAGTTCAGGGTCATTGGATTTTACAATCTCATAAGCTTCCAGGACTTTGCCTAGCACATCAAAACAATTGCTTAATGTGTAATATATTCTACAACTAGCCATCTGCTTACCCTCTTGACCTTTCAAATTTTATAAAAATCCAAGCCCATAATTTCTCACTTCATGAACCACCAGGTTTTTGGAATATGTTATATTCCAGGGTTACTTTATCTTTTTATGAAACCAAAGAGACTTAATATATTGGATAATATTTGGCAGCAACATGCCTTTTCTATTGAAATGGTTATGAGAGCAATCACTAGAGTTAATAAGATTTAGTCTATTTCTACACACTATGTAGTGAGAGATGCTCATTTAAACAAGTGTCCTAATTGCAGGATTCTTAAACTAAACAGTAGTACAAACTACAGTAATGATGCTAAAAATAGTTGAGAAACAAGAAAAAATGATTCCAAAATATTTATTTTCATTGATAATATATGACTTTATATTTACATGAAGAGAATATTATTTTTATATTTGTGGTTTAGTCCTTGAACAATTTACTTAATCATGTGGTCCTCATCACGCCCCCCCCCCCACCGCCGCATAGCAGGAGGTGAGCGGCAGCGAGCGAGCGAAGCTTCATCTGCCATTCCCCATCCCCCCGTCGCTGGCACTACCACCTGAACCATCCCCCACCACCCCTGTCCGTGGAGAAATTATCTTCCACGAAACCGGTCCCTGGTGCCAAAAGGTTGGGGACCGTTGATTTAGCTCACTTACATGAGTGACAGAGCTGGGGGAGATCCCAGAGCTTCTAATTCCTTGTTCAAAACTCCTACTGTGTACTGACCATGACCTAGCTCTTAGTCTTGAGAAGACAATGGGGAGGGGGCAGACAAATGTCTAATTAACAGATATCTAGGTGCGAAGGGATCTTTAATCTTGACTGTCATATATTTTGATAGAAGATTTGGGGGTCCTAGAAGGATCAAGGAATAATGAGGACTTGCTCACTTCCCTCCCCAGATTCTTTCTCTCCTCTCTCTCATCTTCTTTCTCCAGAAGAGCCATGGCACTTCTCCCATTGCATTAAACAATGTAGTTCTCTCACATTCTGGTCCCCTCCAAATTTTTTTTTTCTTTATGTAAGCTTATAAGGAATTTCTTCTGACCAAATATAATATTTAGCTTCAAGGAAATGCCAGGAAGTGATCAAATCTGAGGGATCTGAAATCAGATAGCTTAGGTTCAAATCCCAGTTTCACCACTTGCTTGCTGTGTAATAAAAGAATACCTATGTGGTGGCTTGCCCCTGCCCTCTGTGAAATACTGATAACAGTAGTATATAACCTTATATTATAAATCTTAAAATTTCATATTTTCCTGCTACCTCAACATCCCCACAAACAAGTTGTGAGCACCCCGCTCAGGTGACAGGTACAGCAGAATGATAAGGCTGGCCCCTGTCACAAGTTACCCTTCTTGCCCTCATCTGACTGTGACCTAGTGTCATTCAAATGCACCAATGAAATCTCCTCACATCTTTTGCTTGTGTTCTCCACCCTGACCTCTATTAAGGAACTTGCCCACAGGTTCTGAAGCCCACTCTTTGGTGTTCCCAGGGGGTCATGTGGTGACTCTGTCTCTCTAGAATCTGTGAGTATAATAAACATTGTTTCCCTATGCTTCTCATGTGGCCCTTCTTGTGGCCACACTTAGCTGATCATTTCATGAAAGAATACTGAACACACTTCATAGGGACTTTATAAAGATTACATCTCTCTCTCTCACTCTCTCTCCATATATATATATATATATATATATATGTATGGTGTAAAAACTGTCTTTACTTCATTATGAAACTGGTGATTTTACTCAACTCAAAGAATGTCAGATACATAAAATGGATAGAAACCATTTATTGAATGACTACTATATGTTTTACACGATAGTTTATGTGAATTATTTCACTTAAATTTCACAACTTTTAAAATATTGTTCTTCTGACATTTTCCAAGTATGGATGCATTGTCACCAATGAATTATATATCAAAGAATAGGTCAACTTATGTAACATCTGTATATTATTTTATTAGTCTGGCTTTGGAAATCAAATATAGAGACTGAGGTTGATAATTAGAGAGAGACTGAAAATTGGTCTAGGCTGATGCATGAAGGACAAGTAAGACATATCCCATCAATTTTCCACTTATTACTTATGATCTATCTGTATTCTGGATTGAAAAGTCTCCACTGAGATTTGCATAGGCATGATCATGACTCTGCCCATTCCAAAATTGAGAACTATAAGATGTAGTTTTCTTTACTTCCTTTCTTCCTTCCTCTTTCATTCTCTCCTTTACTCTTTCCCTCTTTACATTAATCCAAATTGCTTTTCTCAAGAAAAGCGTTGAACAAATTTTGGGAGGTTGAGAAATAACATAAAATTCTTTCTACTTTCTCAAGCAATTCCAATTCTGTCAATCATTACACTATTTCAATAATTTAAAAGAAAATTCTTTAAACACTTAGTAAAAATAAAAGTGAACAACCTCCAGGGAACTTCAAATAGTCAATCTATTATCATAAGATAGTCTCTCAGAATTATAAGATCTGAGACCTATTCTGAATTGACATGGTGTATTATTTATCCTTTTTTTAAAAAGCGTCTTCTTTACAAAGCTATCTGTCAATTGTAGTTGGCTCTGGCCTCTAAAGTATGAAAAATTCTATAACTGCAAAGCACTTACAAAGATTTAGAATGATTTCTCACAGCAAAGCGAAGCAGCATTTAATTGAAGCAGTGGAGCAAAACTGAGAAAATCATTCATATTTCAACAACTGAAAAACTGGATTAAAATAGTGCTTATTACCATTTCTAACTAGCATTTTCTAACTCACACATACACACACACACACGTGCACGCGCACACACACACAGGGAATACATGGAGACTTGTAGACCTAGCACTGCTTTCTGTTTTTGTTAAACTCATATTCCAAAGAATAAAGAACTGGATATTACTTGTCAATGTGCTTGGAGGAATACTGTACATCATATTACTGCTCTCCTGTTTTAGCATTTTTTTTCATTTGTTTAAAGATTCCCACTACTTCCATGTATTATATTATACAAGGCTAAGAGAACTACAAACCCAATTATTCTTGACAGGATTTGTAGTGACCAGGAAATACGTCCACTGTGTACTTGCCAGATGTCAAGTTGCAACTCAGAAAATACAACATCTTCTGAGAAAAGGGAGTCCTGAGCTGAGGTACAGCATCCAGTTGTGTTCAGAGAGATTCATAAACCATCACTGAAAATAGCTTTCCTTCATCCTCATGTAAATGAACATGTTCTACTTCTGATTACCTTAAAATTCCACAATTACAGCGAAGCCATGGAGAGAAGACACAGCATTGATCTTCAGCCAGGCATAAAATAATTCATTTTCTAATCAAGCTATACAAGACAGGAAAGTAGAAGGAGGTAAACACATATTCTTCTACTGTTTTTTTGTGTATCAGTGAGGAATAAAATATAAGATAAATCCATTTTCAAATAAATAACCCACATTTACTCATGGCATCTCTCAAATGCAGTAATGAAACCTAAATATCATAATGAGGAATTACTTTCCTCTAATATGCCATCATGTAAATAAGCCTTACATGATGTCACCAGATGGTAAAACAGTAAGATTTATAAATAATTCCCCTTTGCAGGACAAACCTATCCAAATGTTTGAACTCAATACTGTATATAATGTTTTAGAATTCGGTGCACTACACTTTCATTTTGCCATTTTACATCTTTCCAGATCATGCTTTTAAAAAGTATATATTTGCTTTTTGCCTTCCTAATGCCAGAAATATTTGAGGTAGTTGATGTCTGTTAGTTTCATTCATTCATCTATTCATTCATTTAAATTTCCATATTATGCGCAAGGAACAGCAAGAACTATTTCAAACAACTTCAATGTAATTATACATTGTTTTTGTCTTTCTACTGTTTTGAATAGCCTCATCAGAGCTCTTCTAAAATCCATAATAATCACAGTCTAGTAGTTTTCCCCAACTTTAAAGTTTAAATGAGAACATAATGAACAAAGTGAAGAAAATGTTTTACGTGGAACACTATGCTATGTGTTTTAATATGTTATTTCATATAAACATGCCAGCAAACTCACTAATTAGAGTTTTTTTATTTTTAAATCAAAACACTAAACCACCAAAAATTAAAGTAATTTGCACAAATTTACTATTACTATTTCAGGTACTGTTGCTTGTCCACCACTAAGTTCCAAAATGTAGTGGTTTAGGAGGGTTTTTGAACATACTGTTCCTTCAGATTAGAACAATCTTTCTCCAGATCATCCTAAGGTTGATGCTCTCATTTCTTTTTTTAAATTTTTTATTGAAATATAGTTGATTTACAATGTTGTATTAGTTTCAAGTGTACAGCAGAATGATTCAGTTATACATATACATATATATCTATTCTTTTTTAGATTCTTTTCCATTATAGGTTATTACAGGATGTTGAGTATAGTTCCCTGTGCTATATAGTAGGTCCTTGTTGTTTATATTTTATATACAGTAATGTATATATTTTAATCCAAAATTCCTAACTTGTCCCTCCCCCCCTTTCCCATTTGGTTACCATAAGTTTGTTTTCTATGTCTGTGAGTCAATTTCTGTTTTGTAAATAAGTTCATTTGTATCATTTTTTTTTAGATTCCACATATAAGTCATACCATATGAGATTTATTTTTCTCTGTCTGACTTACTTCACTTGGTGCAATAATCTCCATGTCCATCCATGTTGCTGCAAATAACATTATTTCATTCTTTTTTATGGCTGAGTAATATTCCATTTTGTACATATACCACATCTTCTTTATCCATTCATCTGTCTATGGGCACTTAGGTTGCTTCCATGCCTTGGCATAATAGTGCTGCTATGAACATTGGGGTACATGTATCTTTCTGAATTAGAGTTTTCTCCAGATATATGCCTAGGAGTGGGATCCCTGGATCATATGGTAACTCTATTTTTAGTTTTTTAAGGAACCTCTGTGCTGTTCTCCATAATGGTGGCACCAATTTGCATTCCCACCAACAGTGTAGGAGGGTTCCCTTTTCTTCACATTCTCTCAAGCATTTATTATTTGTAGACTTTTTGATGATGGCCATTCTGACCAGTGTGAGGTAATGCATCATTGTAGTTTTGATTTGCATTTCTCTAATAATTAGCCATGTTGAGCATCTTTTCATGTACTTGTTGGCTATCTGTATGTCTTCTTTGGAGAAGTGTCTATTTAGATCTTCTGCCCATTTTCGTATTGGGTTGTTTGTGTTTTTAACATTGAGCTGTATGAGCTGTTTGTATATTTTGGAAATTAATCCACTGTCAGTTGCATCCTTTGCAAATATTTTCTCCCAGTCTGTAGGTTTTCTTTTCATTTGGTTTATGGCTTCCTTTGCTGTGCAAAAGCTTTTAATTTTAATTAGATCCCATTTGTTTAGTTTTGCTTTTATTTCTGTTACTCTAGGGGATGGATCCTAAAAGATATTGCTGCAATTTATGTCAAAATTTGTTCTGCCTAAGTTTTCTTCTAGGAATTTTATAGTATCTGGTCTTACATTTAAGTCTTCAATCCATTTTGAGTTTATTTTTGTGTATATTGTTGAGAATGTTGTAATTTCATTCTTTTACATGTAGCTGTCCAGTTTTTCCAGTACCACTTGTTGAAGAGACTGTCTTTTCTCCATTTTGTATTCTTGCCTCCTTTGTCTTAGATTAATTGACCATCAGTGTGTGGGTTTATTTCTGGGCTTTCTATCATGTTACATCGATCTATATTTCTGTTTTTGTGCCAGTACCATATTGTTTTCATTATTGTAGTTTTGTAGTATAGTCTGAAGTCAGGGAGTCTGATTCCTCCAGCTCAGTTTTTCTTTTTCAAGATTGCTTTGGCTCTTCAGAGTCGTTTGTGTCTCCATACAAATTAAAAAAATTTTTTGTTCTAGTTCTGTGAAAAATGCCATTGGTAATTTGATGGGAATTGCATTGAATCTGTAGATTGCCTTAGATAGTATAAGTCATTTTGAGAATATTGATTCTTCCAATCCAAGAATATTGTATATTTTCCAACTGTGTCATCTTCAGTGTCTTTCATCAGCATCTTATAGTTTTCAGAGTACAGGTCTTTTGCCTCCTTAGGTAGGTTTATTCTGAAATATTTTATTCTTTTTGATGCTATGGTAAATGGGATTGTTTCACTAATTTCTCTTTCTGCTATTTCATTGTTAGTGTATAGAAATGCAACAGATCTCTGTATATTAATTTTTTATACTGCAACTTTACCAAATTCATTGATGAGGTCTAGTCATTTTTTGGTGGCGTCTTTAGGATTTTCTATGTATAGTATCATGTCATCTGCAAAAAGTGACAGTTTTACTATTTCTTTTTCAAATTGGATTCCTTTTATTTTTTTTTCTTCTCTGATTGCTGTGACGAGGACTTCCAAAACTATGTTGAATAAAAGTGGTGAGAGTGGGCATCCTTGTCTTGTATCTGATCTTAGAGGAAATCCTTTCAGCTTTTCACTGTTGAGTATGATGCTAGCTGTGGGCTTGTCATTTATGGCCTTTATTATGTTGAGGTGTATTCCTTCTATGCCCACTCTCTGGAGAGTTTTTGTCATAAATGGATGTTGGATTTTATCAAAAGCTTTTTTTGTATCTGTTGAAATGACCATGTGGTTTTTATTCTTCTATTTGTTAATGTGGTGTATCACATTGATTGATTTATGGATATTGAAAAGTCCTCACATCCCTGGGATAAATCCCTCTTGATCATGGTGTATGATTGTTTTAATGTATTGTTGGATTGGGTTTGATAGTATTTTGTTGAGGATTTTTGCATCTATGTTCATCAGTGATATTGGCCTGTTGTTTTCTTTTTTTGTGATCTTTGTTTAGTTTTGGTATCAGGTTGATGGTGACCTCACAGATGAGTTTGGGAGCGTTCCTTCATCTGAAATTTTTTGGAATAGTTTCAGAAGGATAGGTGTTAACTCTTCTCTAAATGTTTGGTAGAATTCACCTGTGAAGCAATCTGGTCCTGGACTTTCGTTTTTTGGGAGTTTTTAAATTACTGATTCAATTTCAGTACTGGTAACTGGTCTGTTCATATTCTCTATTTCTTCCTGGTTCAGTCTTGGGAGATTGTACTTTTCTAAGAATTTGTCCATTTCTTCTAAGTTGTCCATTTTACTGGCATATAGTTGTTCATAGCAATCTCTCATAATCCTTTGTATTTCTGTGGTGTCAGTTGTAACTTCTCCTTTTTCATTTCTGCTGTTATTGATTTGGGCCCTCTCTTTTTTTTCTTGGTGAGTCTGGTTAAAAGTTTATCAATTTTGTACCAACTTTTACTTTCATTGATTTTTTTTCTTTTCTTTTCTTTTTTTTTAGTCTCTATTTCATTTATTTCTGCACTGATCTTTATGATTTCTTTCCTTTTACTAACTTTGAGTTTTGTTTGTTCTTCTTTCTCTCGTTGCTTTAGGTATAAAGTTAGGTTGTTTATCTGAGATTTTTCTTGTTTCCTGAGGTAAGCTTTTATCACTATAAGCTTCACTCTTAGAACTGCTTTTTACTGCTTCCCATAGGTTTTGGGTCATCACGTTTTTGTTTTCATTTGTCTCTAGGTATTTTTCTTTTTCCTGTTTGATTTCCTCAGTGATCCATTGGTTGTTTAGTAGCATATTGTTTAGCCTACCGGTGTTTGTGTTTTTGCAGTTTTTTTCTTGTAGTTGATTTCTAATCTCATAGTGTTGTGGTTGGAAAACATACTTGATATGATCTCAATTTTCTTGAAGTTACTGAAGCTTGCTTTGTGGCCCAGCATGTGATCTATCCTGGAGAATAGAAAAGAATGTGTATTCTGCTGCTTTCAAATGGAATGCTCTAAAACTTCAGTTAAATTAAAATTTCAGTTAAATCTGCTCTAGTGTGTCATTTAAGACCTCTATTTCTTTATTAATTTTCTGTCTGGATGATCTGAACATTGGTGTAAGTAGGGTGTTAAAGTCTCCCACTATTATTTTGTTACTGTCAATTTCTCCTTTTATGTCTGTTAACATTTGCCTTATATATTGAGGTGCTCCTATGTTGGGTGCATATATATTTACAATTTCTTATTCTCATTTCTTATTTCATTTAAGTCTGAGAAAATGTCATCTCTTTTCTGAACATCCTATCTGGACTAGCATGTCAGCTCAACTTCCTCACTTTCTGTATTATTATTTTGATCTTTTTCTCCATAGAACTTATAACTACATTAAATTATAGCATATGCTTGTTTTCTTATTACTATCAGTCTTTCTTGCTAGAACACAAGTTAAAGAAGAGTAGAACTATGTGAGTTTTTCTGAAGGCTCCTCAGTGCCTTGAATAGGATGGAGCATATCGAAGTGCAAAATTCATATTAAATATTTGTCGAATAAATGAACAAATCGATAAAGCAATGTTTAGATTAAATAATAATACCAAAAAATGTGGGGAGAAGATAATTATTTGGAAATATACGTGAGAGAAAAGTTAAATAATCAAGATTTAGGAAATAAAGACTAGACAGCAAATGCACAGACCCCTTTCTCCAGCCCTCCTCTTTCTGAGGCCACAAGATGGCTTCTTTCTCTCTACATGAGATTTCAAATTCCTATTAGAGAGAAACTGATTGGCTCAACCTTAGATCAGGTAACTATACCTGGATCAGACCACTGTAGCCAGCATGGCACAGTCACACAATATGGGCACTGTCACTGATAATACAGATTCATATACTGTTGCTATTCCCAGGGATGAGAGAAAGTTTTGAGCTCAGCAGATAACTAAGGAGATAACTACCACTTAGTGCTAATCATAAGAAATAAATGGACTTTTAAAATTCCTGTATTTACAGTAGTTTTCATGTTCTAGTGATGAAATACTTTATCTTTCAGTTTGATATTATTTTAACAATTTCTCTATTATATATTTATTCTGGAAGATTTGGAGATCAGTCATTTATTGCCTAGTCACGATTTATTCAGATTAATTGAGATTGTCTTATTACATAAAAAATTTGAGGGAAGTGAATATTGTTAAAAAAGAATTGATTGTATATTTTAGTATACCTTGTTGTTGTAAAGACAAAGAGAGAAAGCAGCTTTAGATAATAGAGGGTAATATGAGAAGTTCAACATCAAATGTATTTCATAAGTTAGAACTATGTGAAGGTTTTTTTGTTTTTAAATTTATTCAACTGAAATAGTTCACACACGCTTGACACCAATGTTTGAGAGTATTAGTTTCTCCATATCCTTCCCAGCATAGCTACATAAAGTTTAGTGTACAATAGAGGAAAAACTACTTACTTTGACTTTTGCAATAGCTCAACCAGTTTAGTTTTACTGTATGGCTCAACCTCTAGTTTTACTGTAAAATTTTAGAAAGTATAAAATGACTATTGAAATATTGATGAAAATTCAAAAAGGCAGGGCACAATGTTATGTTGAAATTGTAGTTGAATGGGATAGAAATTGGACAGAAATGGGTTTTAATCTCTGCCCTATCCATGTGAGATTGAGCTTGGAAAATACTTATGAGTCTTGAAACACTTATGTGTAAAGTGAGAATAATTAGTCCACAGTGATATTTAAAATCATATGAGGTAATATATTAAAAATACCACAATTTTTTTTTTTTTTTTTGTAAAAGACAGTTTAAATAAATGACAAAATTAGCTTTGGAAAAATACATGAGAAATTGATGTTGCTGGTTGCCTCTGGGGAGAAGAACTGAATGAATTTTCCAAGAGTGAGAAAAAGAATTTTTTGTATACCTTTGTGTACTCTTTTGGTTATGACCCATGGGAATGTATAGCCAATACAAAGATGAATAAATGATGTTGAAAGCCAAGTAAAATGTCCCCTTCTCTATCCTTCCTGATTCTTTAGAGAGACCACAAGTAAAAGAAATTTAACACATAAGTAAGAAGTCTTGGCAGGTAAGACATTATTTTTTAAATATGTAAGCACTGAATAAAGTTAAATCATTTTAGATTATAAAAAGATGTTTTCATCTGCTCTATTTAGTCCCTTTTATTTGGGTTTAGGATTAAAGTATTAAGATTGATTGTTAGTAAAAACCATACTCAACTGAAAATTGCCTATTCTTCACTTTTAATATATGTTAGACTACCTGGAAAGCATAAAAATACTAGGAAAAAGTAGTTTTACTATATACAATGCACTTATTATATAAAATATTATAGTAACTACCTGCTTTGTTCTTTATGTTTAATGAGTCTTGTGTTTAACCTATTTTTGTCTAATCTTATCATTAGCACAAATATTCATTCAGCATTTAACGTTTTTCTAACAGTTTAGAAAATTAAGAAAAACAAATATTAAACATGTTCATGTTTATTCAGCAGCAGACACCCAGTGCTCTATACCTGTTAAATGGCTTATCCGTGTAGTAATCACATTGCTTTTGAAAGGTAAAAGTGCCAAATACTCAGGTTTGTCTTCGTATGTTAAATAATGTGTTCTAGCCTGCAAACTATTTCTTCCTATGCCAAATAACTCAAAAACAATTACTCACAATGATGATGCAGGGAAATTATTTTAGGATATTGTTAACTGAAGCTCAATAATACTTTTAGTTATAAAATAACATCTCATACCTGTGCAGTGCTTTACACTTTCACATGTTATCATCTGATTTGATTTGATTATCTTTAAATGGCATATGGCTCTTTAACAAAGACAATAGTGATTCAATTTCTTCCCAGGGCTGAACATGGCATAAGATGAAAATAAAATTTGACGTGAACAAAACATGTAATCCAGCAGGATATGGAGTTTAAAACATCTTTTTTTTCCCATTGAAAATCAAATTTGCCATAGACATCGTAATGCCCAAAGGATAATGCTAGAAATGCTATGCAGAGTTAAAAATTATGTCTGTGTTTTGCTGGCACTTATGTTCAAGTATAGTTGTCTCATCATATTTTAAAATGGGCAAAATTCCATTTTGACAGATGGACAAAAGCAGTAAATGCCAACTTTCAGTGTGTCAGAATCATGTACAAAAGGCTTGCTTAGAAGGCCAAGAGAATGAAAATGTTCTAAAATTCATCTATTCTGCTATTAAAAATAAAACATTGCTACTTCAGTTAAGTTTTGTGGCATTTAGGATTACCAGTTAATCACACCTTCAACATTATGGCAATTATGAATAACCACAATAACAAAAATTGCATTGATTTGATAAATCCAGGGATGGCGTAAGATGCTTCAGAAAGTAGAGAGTATTACAAAGGAAAGTCTAGAAACAAATTGAAAGGGATGCTGAGAAAGGGATAAAAGCATTAAAGGTATTGTTAGAGACCTTGGCCTTTAAAGACTTATTCAATCTTGAGATTCGGGGACTATATTACTTTTTTCTCCTGTGCAGTTTTGTAGACACTAAGTAGAGCAAAATGATATCTACATACAATCCCTAAAATTATTTCGTATTGTAAAAATGCAAATGGCAATTTCAATTTATTTTAGGCTTTTATTCAAAAAAATAGGCATCAGCTGATTTTTATATTAAGAATATATATTCCTTGGGGGGATTTTTAAAATGGATAAATTAATGCATAAAAAAGTCACACATCAAATGTTGGGTTAATGTTAGGTTGTAGCATTTTTGACTAAATTTTTTTTTGACTAAATTGCAAGCTATTTGATTAAGAATAGTAAATCAAGCATTTCACCATCCCAGGTGTGTTAGTTTTTGTTTTTGTTTTTGTTTTTCTCCCTATGGCTGAAGTAACAAGTCACTACAAACAAGGGTTGAAAATAACAGAAATTTATTATCTTACAGTTCTGAAGGATAGATGTTGCACACAGATCTCATTGGGCTAAACTCAAAATATTGACGGAGTTGCATTCTTCCCTGGGAGCTCTAGGAAAGAGTCCATTTCCTTGCTTTTTCCAGCTTCTAGAGATTGCTCCAATTAGTTGAATCATGCCCCCTAACTCCATCTTCAAAGCCAGCAAATTTACATCTCTCTGATTGTTCTTCTATAGTCACATCTCCCTCTGACTCTCTTTTTCTGCTTCCCTCTTATAGTTTTAAGTATCCTGTGATTACATTAGACCTTCCTAGGTAATCCAAGAAAATGTCTCTAATTTAAAGCCAGCTGATTAGCAACCTTATGTCCATCTTCAATCTTAATTCCTCTTTACTGTGTAATTTAACATATTCATATGTTCCATGGGTTAGTATGTGAACATTTTTTGTAAAGGTAGTTACTATTGTACCTATCACAGTGTGCCCTCTGGGCTGCAAAAATGCATGTCTATCCTACATGAAATATACATTCACCTCTCATCAAGATCTCCAAAAAGTCTCAGCCCATTAGAGCATCAACTCAAAGTGCAAAACCTCAATTTAATCACAGCAGTTTAAAAAGTCCCAAATTTTATCATCTAAATCATCTGAATTAGATAGATTTGGATGAGGCTTTGTGTGTAATTCATTCTGGAGCAAAATTCTTTTCCATCTGTGGACCTGGGAAACAAGAAAATAAGCTATGTATTCCTAGAATACAATGGTTAAGAAAGAAATAGGAGTAATGGTAGATATTTCTGTTCAAAAAAAGGTGAAAATGGAAGGAAAAAAGGAAACACTAGTGCCAAGCATTATCAGAATCAAGCTGGGTAAACTCCATTAGGTTTTAAGGCCTGTGAATAGGTGGTGCCGCTCTGCACTCCAGGCCCATGACTCCACTCACTGAGTCATCCTTTTATTTTCATGAAAGATCACATGTTTGCAGCTGAGTAGTTTTATCAGACTAGCCTTTAGACATTTGAAAGTACAACAGCCTTTTTTTTTTTTTTAATAAATGTATTTATTTATTTATTTTTGGCTGAGTTGGGTCTTCATTGTTGTGCATGGGCTTTCTCTAGTTGTGGTGAGCAGGGGCTACTCTTGGTTGTGGTGCGCGGGCTTCTCATTGCGGTGGCTTCTCTTGTTGTGGAGCATGGGCTCTAGGCACACGGGCTTCAGTAGTTGCAGCACGCAGGCTCAGTAGTTGTGGCTTGCAGGCTCTAGAGCGCAGGCTCAGTAGTTGTGGCACACGGGCTTAGTTGCTCCGCAGCATGTGGGATCTTCCCAGACCAGGGCTCGAACCCGTGTCCCCTGCATTGGCAGGTGGATTCTTAACCACTGTGCCACCAGGGAAGTCCTCAACAGCCTTTTTTTATTTCACATACTCTCTCTATCCTTTCAGGTCCAAAATGCAGTGTTTCTTCTAGTTTAAAATTCTCAAGAATTTTGTGGGGCTCCCGTGTATGTCAGAGAAATTCACTCCATTGGGGAAGAGATCCCTCCACAGATTTTTCTTAAATAACCTCATATCTATTTTTGTCTTCTGCTGAGATGGCTCAGGGGATCTCTTCATAACATACTTAATCTCTTCCGATTGCTTTTTCTGCAACTAAATACTCTGACCTTTTGATCTTTCTGAAGTGCTATATTTGAAAGAGTGTGAGGAATTTGGCTACAAGCCAAAAACCTATTGGGATCTTTTGGGTCCAACTATAGGCAATTACAGGGCAGGCTTCATGAGAATCATCTGTTCCCCACACACCAGATTTGGTGCACATCCAAGGCCTTGCAGTTTTCTAGACTTTCATTCAAAGGCTCAGCACCGCTCGCTTCCATAGGTCAGCCATGTTCATATGCATAGCTGCATTCCTAACCCTCTATTCTGACACCTTTTAATCAGAGGCCTCAGTTGAGAAAATTCCCAGGCTCCTACGCTAAGACCTCATCATTGGAGGCTTTGGCTATCTCCCTACTTCTAGCTCATGGTTTCATAAATAGTCAGAAGCCTATTTATCAGGGCTCTTTGACAGTGAGGTGTTTCTCTTTGTCTGCCCTGTATCCACTTGACTTTCCTGGTGCTCTTCCATGGGGAAAAATGGAACATAAGTGAGCAAGTGCTTCCTTTTGCCCCTTGAGTTCACTGTTGCTGTAAGTAAGTGAAGGCTTATTCGCTACTTTCCATTTAGCTTGTTGTTCTAATGGACTACCTCAACTCCTGAGTCCTTAGCATTTTCTCTAGGAAGAGTGAATCTCTTAATTGTAGAGTCCTTTGCTATCTAGGAAGGCTGAAAAATTTCTGAATCATCAAGTTCTGCTTTCATTTTTGTTTAATAGTTCTTCCATTAATCTATCTCTTTCCTCTCTCATTCTACAATGAGCAGTAAGAAGAAACCAGGTCATACCTTTAACAAACACTATGCTTGAAATTCTTTCAGATAAATGTCCATTTTCTCCATTTACAAGTTCTGCTTTCCATATAATAGTGGGACATGATTCCGCTAAGCTTTCTTTCACTGTACAGCAAGGAGCCTCTTTCCCAAATTTCCAGTAGCACTTCCCCATTTCCTTCTGAACTTTTACCAGCAGTGCCTTTAGTGTTCATATTTCTATAGTCTATTCAGAACAGTAGGTATTCTCTAAGGCAATACATGTTTTCTCTACCATGCTCCTGACTTTGTTTTGAGTACTCCTTAGCACAGCTGTTAACATCCATATAACTACTAACAGTTTATTCAAGGAAATCTAGATGTTTTCTATCAAAACCCTTGAAATTCTTTGATCTATAATATTTTTCTATAGCCTTGTAACAATTTACCAAAATTTAGTGGCTTAAACCAACACGAATTTATCATCTTACGTTTCTGTAGGTCAGAAGTCTGATTTGGTTCTCACTGGATTAAATTCAAGGTGTTGACAGGACTTCATTGCCTTTTGAAGGCTCTGGTTAGGTGAGGGAAGGGAATCCATTTCCTTGCCTTGTCCAGCTTCTACAATCCACCTGCATTTATTGGATCACGGCCCCCTTCCTCCATCTTCAAAGTGTGCAATGCTGTATTTCTCTGACCATTCTTGCACAATCACATCTCCCTCTGATTCTCTTCTTCTACCTCCCACATATACTTTTAAGGACTTTTGTGATTACATTGGATCCACCTAGATAATCCAGGATAATGCCCTCATTTTAAGGTCACTTGATTAGCAACCATAATTTCATGTGCAACCTTAATTCCCCTTTGCTGTATAATCTAACATATGCACAGGTTTCAGGAATTAGGACATGGACATCTGTGAAAGGCTATTATTCTCCCTACCACATTAAGTTTAAGGTAGACATTATAGTTGAAAGTATATTGACTACAGAGAGTAGCAAATCCACTTACTAAATATCTCATGGCATTTCTGCAAAATGGTATCACATGTAGAAATTTTTTCAAATGCCAACACAGAGATTCCCATTCTGTAACTTTAGGGCAGGGCAAATAAATTGGTATTCAAAAATATATATTTCAGCCAAGTTTGCAATAAAAAATGTAACAAGGTCTCAATTGTTCTAAGATATATTGTGATGTATCCTTCCATAGAACTTGTAACAGTTGCAAGAAAAAGTGTGCAAAGATAATCTGAGCATTACTCATGATACCTAGGTTTCAGATTGTTTTCTGCCATCAGAGGTCTACATAGGACCTTGATTTCTCTAACATAAATTTTACTTTCTGGGATGTGGAGAATCTTTGAAAATATGATGATACAACTATATTGGAAGTGTTTTGTTAACTTAAGTGTACTAAATTTTTATTATTATATTTTCCTATCTTTAAGCAACCAAAGTTCAAAATTTAACAGCATGGACTTTTTTTTCAAAAATGATTGCCATGGTGTTTATTTAGATCTTCCAACATGTCCATAAAGATGCTGAGATGGTTTTTAGTCTAATTTTTATAAACTAGACACTGCTTCATGTCCTTATTAAGTTTTTTGGCATTTTGGTAAAGATATTTAAACTATGCTTTAAATATCCCCTTTTCTCAACTATAGCAATACCTCAACTTAATTATGGTGTCAATATCTTAGATCTAAGGGCATTCAATTTCAGGACCATACATTGAAATTCATTACTTTAAAGCTTTCTTGCATTAAATGTGTAATAAGGGAAAGTTTGTTTGTTTACTTGCTTATTTTTGATTCAGTGTCCATGTACTTGCTTAAAACTTGTCACAGTATCACCAATTGCTATTTTCTGTTATTAAAACCTATGACCAAATATATTATATACAGATGTAAAAAATGTTTTTTCTACCCCAAATACATTTTCATCAAAAGGAAAAAAGAAGAAATCCTGAGTAGCAATAAGTTAAACTACAAAACTAGCACAAAATTTTTGGTAGCATTAACCTAATCAGTTGATTACATATTTAGATATTTACCAGGAGTTACAGAGACAAAAATGTCACCGAATAAGTAAGAAAGCCAGCAAACTCACTTTACCTACAGATTCTCTGATCAGCATATCTTGTATTTCACTGTGGGTGCTAAAGGCTTGCACTATCCACCTCCCTTCCTCGATTAATATTTGAACTGATGCTTGTCCTAGAAGAAAGAAATGTCAAGAAGTAAGACACCTTCAAATTCAGTCTTCATAATTATTGTAGCCAAATTTGGAAGGGATAAGATTTCTTTCAGTATCTTCCCAGGGCCAAATATGGTGTGAAACTTAAAATGCCAATCCTATAATACAATTACTATAGTATTTACTTCTGGATTTATATTACAGACTTTGAAGCACGTTTTGAAAAGAGGTGTAAATATTAATGTATTTATGTTGTTATTCCCCTAGTATCAGTGAAAAGATCATGTGCAAAGAGATTAGATGACTTCCAAGATCCCAGAGTGACACTGCAGTGAAAGTAGCTCAGTCAGTTCAAAACTATGTTTATTAAAGATCTGCAATACTTGCCTTAAAAAAAAAATTAATCAAATAGTCAAATCTTATAATAAGACACACAAAAAACCCTTAAAATTTGTGAAGTGAGTTCAGGAATTGTAAGAAAAGTAATTGGTATCTTCAAAACTTCCTTTCAAGCATCACAGGACTAAAACATAATAAGAGAGAATGAACTTTGTTTGAACTCTGCAGACTAACACGTTTCATCATTGTTAATATGTTTCACTTACATTAACAGTTCTCTGTGAGTTCCCTCTTGTGGCTAATCTAAAATATAAAAAGATGTTTTCTTGGGGGCTTCCCTGGTGGCGCAGTGGTTGAGAATCTGCCTGCCAATGCAGGGGACACGGGTTCGAGCCCTGGTCTGGGAAGATCCCACATGCCGCAGAGCGGCTAGGCCAGTGAGCCACAATTACTGAGGTGCGCGTCTGGAGCCTGTGCTCCACAACAAGAGAGGCCACGATAGTGAGAGGCCCATGCACCGCGATGAAGAGTGGCCCCCACTTGCCGCAACTAGAGAAAGCCCTCACACAGAAACGAAGACCCAACACAGCCATAAATAAATAAATAAAGAGGATGCATTTCAAATAGTAAAAAAAAAAAAAAAAAAAAAGATGTTTTCTTCATTTACCTATGATGGTACTGCATTAGGGAGATAACACACTATAACTGCCAGCTGTATGAGAGATCTGTGTTTCAAATTCTTTTCTGGAGTAGTTTCTTAAATCTGTTGGTGATTAACATACATATTTTATGCCACTGTTATAGAAAGAAATATATTTTGCCAATTATTTTTCCTAGTTATTTCCAAACATATCAAAAGAATTATAAACTAAATTTTAACTCAAATATTGTCCTAGGAAATAGTAAAAGGTTTTCTATGTGCATATAATATAGAAGCATATGAAGCTTTTTTTTTTTTTTTTTTTTTTTTGCCTCAGAGGAGAAATACTGTTACAACTGTTTTGGAATATTTTGGGGACTTAAGACAATCTATATTTTATGCTTTAGAGCTCTGCTACTATGTGTCCTCATCCTACACCATTTTATCTCTACCATTCATATTGCATGATTTCCTGTCTTAGGATACAATCATTTAAGTTTATATATAGTTTATCTTCTTAATAAATTATAATCATCTTGTAAAATTCATATCTGATTGAACTCTACACATCCCCCAAACTCTTGGTTCAGTGCCCTAATATATGGTCAGTAAATAATATGAATTCAATTATGAATTCTCATAATCATGACATTTTATTGGATGTATATTATATATGGTTATTTAAATAAATATGAGTAATGCAAAATATTTAATTTCAATACAAAGATGGTCTATCTATATTTACAAAATAATATGATAAAATATTTTTGTTTACTTTTCATTCACAGTTGTAACTGGTGATTTGTTATCATATGCATAGAAACTTCATGATAAATTATCTGCACTTGACTAACTACTGGGCTTTCTTACAAAAAAACCAATTATGTATCATGACTTCTAAGAATGACAATCAAATAGGATATTAGCAAAGGTTATATTGATTAGACATTAGTGTAGATTGAGTTGTAAATGCACAAAAGAGATTAATTAATAAACATATTATCAATTAACAGAACAAAAGAGCGCATAGAACTTACAGAGTGAAGAGTGGCTCCAAAGGAGGCAATAAGGGCAGAGTACTCATCTGTGACTGAACACAAGGATTGCCTGGAGAGCCCCCCTGCTCAGAGATCCTATTTAAGTGACCTGGGTGTGGCCCTGCCATCAATAGTTTTTAAAAGCGTCTGTTCTATGCAAACAAAGCTGAAGGCCACTGGTGTAGATTTCAGTATGATGCAGTGACTTGTCAGTGTTACTAAGGATTTGAAATTCAGGCAATGGAAAGTTACTACTGGGTTTTAAGCAGGGCAGCCATAAATTCTCATTAGGTTATTGTAGGGAGAGTAAATTATACAGAAGAAACGACAGAAATGGAAAACTAGTTAGAGACCTGGTCCAAAAGAGGGAAAACAGTGGTCTAGAGTAGTATGATGGCAAAGAACAAAAAGAGAAGTATAAGTAATTGACACAGTGGTAAAAGGTACAGACTTGAGTAATTCTTTCTCCATCCTTCTTAGCAGTGTGACCTCAAGTGGTTACCTTCCTCTATAGCCTCTGTTTTCACTATCTATAAAATAAGAATGATAATGTTAAATTAAATGTGTAGCTATAAGGATTATATGAGCTAACCTAGTAAGATGTTTTGCAATATAGAGTAAACGCTTATTATATATCAGCTATATAATTTTGTTTAAGTGGATTGGCTTAAAAGATAATTTGAATAACAATGATTCATTGAAATATTCATTCATCTATTAAGAAGCATATTGTATGTACAAAAGAGAATAGATATAAAGCTTTCTCCTTTCTAAGAGGGAGTATATTAGAGGTCTTATTTTGCTGGTCAATATTGATAATGAAAAGCGGGAGAAGCAAAGTTAGGAAATGATACCAAAATAGTAACTCGAGAAGGACCCCTCATGTAACAACCATCAAGGATTTTGGAATTCAATAATGTAAAATCCCATTACATTACAAATTTATTCCTGACTTGGTATTTCTTTCACTTTGACTTATATAACTTGAATCTATTTTTAAAAGAGCACATCAAAATAATTTATTATAAGATTAAAGAGGTATTTTATTTCTAGAGCATATTATTGTGTGTGATCTATTTTCAAAAGATATTTAAGAAATAATTCAAATTATTACCTAAATATTGATACTTAAAAAAAATGAAATTGAGTACACATTCACAAACAATAATAATAATTGTTCTAATAGGCTTCAATAATCAAAAATTATTATTATTTAGTGCTATGTCCATTCAGAGTCCTCAAAAATATGCCTAAGTATTCACTGGATAAACACATTTTCATTGCATTAATGAAACTTGGGTTATCTGTAGTTCCAGGTTATATAGTTCCTTTGCTTTTACCACTATCATAGATTTATATTTATAAATTTGTTACTTTATCCAGTATATATTGAGGACTTTTCATATGTCAGGTACTGTTATAGGCTCTGGGGAATACAAGCGTGATAAAACATTAGAAACAACAACAAGGAAAACCCTAATCTACCCCCTTGGAACTTACTCTCTAGTAAGAAGTGAATGACAATATAGAACACTAATAAGTAAAACAAATATTGTGTTAGATGGTGATACATAACAAAAGAAAATAAACTAGGAGAAGGAGTCAGGGAGTTGCATAAGGTGAGGGTAAGTATAATATTAAAAAGAATAGTCGTGAGCAGCTCCTCGAGAAGGTCAAATTTGACAATAACGTCCGTCTTAACTGCAGTGAGAGTGGGATCTATGTAGGGGTTAGAGAGAATTTTAGGCTTTGGATAAGAGTTTGAAAGGAAACCCATATCTTTTCTCTCCAGCAACATGAAGAATAAATTTGTCACCAATAAGTAAGAGATCTGGGGAGAACAGTCAGGTATCCCATTTTGAAGATGCAAAATTTGAGACATCTTAGTGAATATATCTAGTGGAAAGTTGGAGATACAAGTCTTGGGTTCAGAGAGATGTCTAGATTTGAGAAAAATTGAGAATTGTTACAGATTATACATGCCTGAGAGACTATGTGTGTGTATATATATATACACACACACGTGTGTGTGTGTATGTATATGTATCAGCTAGTTAAATTTAAATTACAGAAAAACAATGAATAATTTTTAGTATAGTACATTCACACAATATTTAAGATAATATTGAATAGACATAGTTATACTAAAACAAGATTGTTTTTCTGAAATTCCAATTTAACTGGAAATCCTGCATTTTACCTGTCAACCCTACACATATATTTTATGTAAGGCTATGAGCCCTAACAGAAAAGAGAAAAGGCTCAAGGAGGTCCTGGGCACCCCAGTGGTTACTTTGAGATCAGAAAGAAATGCTAAAGAATGATAAGAGGGAGTGGCCAATCAGTTAAGAGGGAAATTACAAACAGATTAAAGGGCAGAAAATCTGGAGTGATATCCTTAAATAGGTAAGAGGAGGAAAAGATCTACTACAAGACAGAGGGACTGGCTTTCTCCAGAACCGTGGACACCTTGTGCACAGGAACAAGTACAAAGCAGAGGACATGCCACAGATGCAAGTAGTTAAGATGTGTGTGTGGACAGGGGGAGAGGAAGCTAGTTGTATAAGTTTACTTCTGATTACTTCCATTTTTATCAATGCAGTATACACATAAGACCATCAGTAAAGATGGGGGAAGAGGTGTTGGAAGTTTGAAGTTTAAAGAAGGCATAGAAACAAATATATGTCTGAATTCTCATTTTCAAAGCAAACTTATTTTAACTACATTTTATATACACTTTATTTTTGATGATTTTTTCTTATTACACAAATGTTAAACATATTTAAGCGCAATATATATTTTAAAAAGCTTTTAATTAAGTAAAATGATTTTATTACTGAAAATATATGTTTGTAAAATAAAAAAAATACTAGATATTTAGATCTTAGCTTCTTTGACTTTTCCTCAGCTTTCCAGAAAAATCTAAATTGACATTTCTGTGATGTCCTATTAACCTTTTGTGTTCTGAGTAATATATTTGTAGTCCAGAGATTTAAAAACTGCACTGATGTAGCACTAGGTGATGGTCATCAACAGGAAAATCATATACAGTGTCCCTTAGTATCCATGAGAGATTGGTTCCAGGAGCTCCCACGAGTATTAAAATCCAGGGATGCTCGGGTCCCTCATATGAAATGGTATAGTAGAGTCAGCCTTCCTTATCTGTGAATGCTCTGCATATACTGAGGGCTGACTGCACTATATTCTCCAAATCAGGAAATATTTGAGTGAAAGGAGGCACTGGTAATAATTGAGCTGGGGCAACAGCTATAAATTGGGGCTGTCCTAGGCTAACCAGAATCTACATTCAAGAGCAGGTTTTAAAAGGCATGGGGTTAGAGATGATCTCTGATACTTAGTTATGAAGCTTTATGGAGAGAAAAACAATGTTTTGATTTGGTAAGAAAGACTCATTAGTACTGCACTGTCCTATGAAGAAGGATATATTTTTTCAAGATTTTTATAAATTCTCACAGTGACATATACCTACAGTAAAGAACTAGGCTTCCTTTAGGCAGTAACAAAAAGGGAGGCAATATATCTAAATCAACAAATTCTCTCCAGCTTATAATAAAATAGATGTCCCAGAATAGCATTCTCTTACAATGGCAAAAACTAAGCTGTGGCAAAATTATGTTTTCAGAGTCCTTTTCTGTTTTCTTTATGTTATCTTAGTGTAAAAAAATAATTTATTAAATGTTCAAAGTGGGATTGTACTCTTCTTTTTTGATTATAAAGATTTATATTCTGATGTCTTGGCTAGTTAACCCCACTATTGAGAGGATTCTATTAATTGCCCAGAGTAATCACATTCTCTGTACGCTGAAAGGGCCTTTTAGAAAAACCTGTAATACAAGTTTAGCATCAATAAATTATTATAGAAATAGCTTTTTTTCAAGTTATGAGTGCATGTCCTAAATCAATGATAGATCAATATCAGTTCCAATGGTTAATAATACAATTAACATATTATCATCATCAATCATCATTATGTAACATAGAAAGTAACTTTTGATAAGTGTGCATAGAAGCTTAACACTGGTGCTTTTACATGCTGTTACTATTGTATGCAGTATGTCACCAAAAGTTACTACTATCTCCTCAGTTTGCATGGTCACTAATGTTTAACTCCTTTATCTCTCTTCAATCTCATACCTAGCCAGTTAGCAAGATTGTTTAATTGACCAACAAACCTTTCTATAATCCACCTAATGATCTTCTTTCCATTGACCCTAACTGTAGATCACTGCCATCCCTTGTCTATATTAGAGACCATTAAATTTTCTCCCTGGCTTCTGTCTTATTCACAGCTTCTTCTAAGGGAAATTGTACCGCTCTTTGGCTTTATTCATGTTGCAAATATGTTCCATAAATGTTTGCCCTCTAGATAGTTATAGTTTATCTAATAGGAGTAACCATTGATTTGAAAGCAATTAAGCTATAATTTTTGTTGTCGTTAAAAGGCAAGTTAGATTTAGCAATCTCTCTTTCTCAACGTCTGTTTATCTTTCTCTCTCTCTCTCTGTGGAATCTAATCTGGGAAATACTTATATCAATTAATCCTGGGACCTGAAACTGAAATATGCATAAATAGAAGGAAACTATAAGATACACTAGGAGACACAAAAAGATCCCGATTAAAGCAATGGCATAAAATCAGAAGCTACGTGCAAAAAGAAATAATAGTATAGAAAAGACATAGGGTATTAAAACAATCATCCAGCAAATTAAAAAGGAAACAAGAGGGTAAAGAAAATTAGTATACTGGAGAATATCTGTATTCTCTTTCTACTGAGCTTTTTAGAGTTACCCATCTTCTGCAGTCTCCATAAGACCTTCCTTCATTACTGTTCTCATTTAGGGTTACTCATGAGACTTTCTCCCTTAACGGCTGGATATTTAGCTTAGCAGGTACCAAGATAACTCCCTTCCCTTGCTTGAGTTAGTCTAAGGGACTTTCTATTCCTTGCAAACAAGAAAACCTAGCTAGAACACCATAATCTATACTGCAGCCAGAGCCACCATCTTTTAATACCGATCTCATCATGCATGTTACGATAATACGATTTATAAACACTTCATGATATGACACAGATTACATATCAAACTTCACTCTTTATACTAGAGTCACACTATATTTCCTCACCCCCCTCTTTTATCTGCTATACTCTCATTCATTTTTCAGGTATCAAATTATGTGATATCATCTCTGGGAATTTCTACTCGATTCGTGACAAAAATCTGGGTTGTGTGCTTCTCTTATGCATTCATGTAGGTTCCAGTGCTTTCCCCCTTAAAATTTATCACTTTTTTATTGAAGTCTACTGTTTACATGCCTGTGTAAGGATTTACAGAGTTTTGCATGAGAATTCTAGTAAGGCTGTTCATCAGACTCAGGCAAAACGTATAATCAGAACTGACATTATACTACACTGTCCTCAAGGTTATGTGAGCTGACAGCTCCCCATCTCAGGATGGGACTTTTGGAAAGGAATAATGAGTGAGCAGAGCAGGAGAAAGAAGAATTAGAGGCAGCATGGCATTCAGGGGTCTATGTGCAGATAAATGGGAAAGGTTTGAGCAGCTGCTAAAACACACATTTTATTAGTAAATAATTGTGATTATTTAATGACATAATTTTATTTTATATTCTGTGTTCAATTTTTCTCAAATGACTACTAAATTGTTAGAACATAAATCCTGATGAAGTTGTTTGTACTTAACTACTTAATAATGCAACATGGATACTGTGTATTTCTTTTGTTTTAGGAACATTAGGGAAAAAATCTTACCCAGACACTAAGGATAACATGAAATAAGAAAGTTTAAAAACTGTTTTTATCTGCTTATGAAGGATCCAGGGATTTAGCTTATTTTACTTTCTTATGTCTTGGCTTCCTCCTTTCCATTTCCTTATCTCTATTTCACCTGATTTTATCTTATGTACAACTATTTATTTCTTTTGTTTTGCAAGGTACGGGACATTTGCCTCCATGTTTTGAGAGATCTTTGCCACTTGTCTCACATGCTTTATCATTCAAATCTGTTCTGACTTGGTCTCACTGAAACTTTGGACTTGTTACCATAAAATGTACCAGAGAGGAAAATCCACTCAACACAAAGCTCTATTAAATGCAACATAAAGATCCATGATTTGTATCCTAGTATACTATGTTTAGCCACACTGGCTTTCATTTTGAGTTCTGCTGCTACAAGATTTCTTTTTCCTACAAAAAAAAAAAAAAAAAGAGTAAGAAGGAAATGCATCAGTCTAGACTATTTATGTAGAAAAGGCTTGAATTATTAACAAATTACAACTGATTTTCTGAACAGCACTTATTTGAAAAGCATGCACACTTTATTGAACTATTATAATGAGTCCACTTAAGCACACTCTCCCTCTTTGTTCCTTTATTTTATGATCTAGGTCACACCACACACTGTGGAACACATTTTCTGAACTAATTTACATTGCCAAGAAATTGGAGACAACAGTTTATAGGAAGCAAAGCATATTCTATCAGATGCTTTTTTATTAAAGTACATTGTCTTCTAATACTGTTACTCTTGCTTGATATTCTGTGTCATAGAATCTCAATCTGTGTATTTTATTGAGGGTGGTTCATGCTGTAATTGCCTAACTTTTTGGTAAACTATGATTTCACATGCAAAAATTAAATATAAATTTATTTACAATTATTAAACCATAAATAACATTACTGCTACTTCTTGGAAACAGGCCTGAATTAAAAAGGTCTTTTAATGCACTTCTTCTCTATAACATTAATCTGTGTTAAAGCAATATGCTGACAATGTTGTCATAATAATGAAAGCATCTCCATTTGTGTTCAAGTAATAAGGATGCCTAAGAATATCTTTAGACTCACCAAAATATGACTCATTCCTGAGGTCTAAAATGCCAAATATTAACTAGTCATGTGTTAATCTACTATTTCTATAAAAAAGATGTAATTTCTTTGATGATAATTTTTTGTTTAAATATATTGAAGTTAAATAATTTAAAGAGAAATACGTGAAAAAAAATTTATCCATGTAATTCACAGAAAATCAATTCTGTTTAATGGTCTCCTTTCAGTTAAAGTTAGACTTTATACTTAATTCCATGGGTGTTACTAAATTTGGGTGTCTACCTTTTAAAAAACTATCAGTTGTAAAATATTTACCTTATCATTAATTTTGACTTGAGAGATTCTAAAGCAATTTACTACAAAATTTAATAACCATTTAAATAAATAATTGTCCTTTCTAAAATAGCATGATTAGCATATTTGGAAAATGTGTTAAAGGAAGCACAACTTTGAAGTATAAACCGTCTCTCATCACTGTGCATCTGGAAAAAACCCCTCATCTTTCTCGATGGGGAACATCATGCCAGGCCTACAACAAAAACAGGCCCTGCTGAAACCAGACATGATATTGTACTTCCACTGCAAATTCATTGATCCACATGCAGAGTTCACTTTTTCTCACTTTTCTCCTTTCTCTTCAAACCCCAAATAAAACATCCTCAGTCTTCAGTGTTTCAAATAATAACCTGGGTTTCTACTTCATTGAGAAAATTGAAGCAATGATGAAAGGTAGATGCATTATTTATTCAGTACAATACTGAATGGTAGTAGTGAAACCAGGTGTCATCACTTGTCCCTAAACTCAGGGGGAAATAATTCAGTCCTTCACTATATAGTGTATTATTAGCCCTGGGATTTTCACAGATGCCCTTTACCAGATTGAGGAGGTTTCCTACTATTCTTATTATACTGACAATTTTTTATCTTTAATAGGTGTTAAATGTTTTTAAAAGTTGTCAAATCCTTTCTCTGCACCTACTGAAATGATAATACATTCCCTTCTTTATCCTGTTAATATAGTGAATTCTATTGGTTGTTTTTAAATGTTAATCCAATCTTGCAGTATTGGATAAATCCCCCTTGGCCTTGGCTTACACTTTTAAATATTATTGGATTTAATGTGCTAATATTATAATTAGGATTATGGTATCTATATTCATAAGGGACATTGGTCTAGAAGTTTTTTTGTAATGTCTTTACTAGATTTTTCTTAATTATGATAGCTTCATAATACAAGTTAGGCAATGGTCTCTCTTCCTCTATACACTGATATAGTTTATGCAAATTGGGTCTATTTCTTCTTTCAGGTTTGACAGAATTCACCAAACCATTTGGACCTGGGGTTTTCTTTTGGTGGGATAGATGACAAATTAAATTTCTTTATTTGGTATATGCGTCTTCTATTTTTTCTTCTGTCAGTTTTGATCAGTTGCATTTTTTATGAAATTCACCCATTTTATTTAAATAATTAAATTTGTTTTTGTTATTAATTTCTTTTTTTTATTTTTTAAGTTTCATTGCCTTGTGATAAAAATATTGTTTGCATTATTTCTTTGCTGAATTTATTGATGTTTTCTTTATGTTCTAATGTGTGATCAATTTATGTGAGTCCTATGTTTACCTGAGATGAAATTATATTCTCTAATATGGGGTTTTAAGTGCTGATATATTTTTATAAGATCTATGATCTTTTTATAATACTGTTTAGGTGTTTTATATTTTTGCCTACTCTTTTGCCACTTAACATTACTTGAGCTGATAATGGTGTGTTAAGTTCTTCTATGAATAAATTTCTTTCTATTTTTTGGCTCTCATATAATATTTTATTTATAAAGTTGATTGCGCTCATTTCTTGCACTGTTGTGCACATGGTCATAACTGTTATATATTTACTATGAGTGTGGCTCTTAGAATTTAAAGTTGTTCTTTATTGATTATATCTAATATTTGGTGTCTGAACTCTGCCTTCTCTAGTATCAGAATAGAAATACTTGATTTCTTTGTTTACTTTCTCTTGGATGGTATAGTTTTCTCATCCTTTAAATTTTAGTCTTTAGAGTCACTTTGCTTTGGGTATGCCTCTTGAATACAGTTTTAAAATTAGTTTCACTTTATCAGCCAATTAAAGTTTTTTGTTAAAGTTTTTTGTATGTTTAATCAGTGTCAATTGCATTCACATATATTTGATATAACAAATATGCTTGGCTTTGATTCTATCATGATATTTTTTGTTTACGTTATATATACTGTGTTCCATTCCTCTGTGTGTTTTATTTTCTTTGTCCAGTGTTATTGCTCTGGCATTTATGAAGCTCATGTTTTTATTCTAATGGCTATGATTATACTAATAACATATGTAGTACTCTTATCCTTTTTTTCCCTGCTTAAACTTTTAATATGGGTGTTGTAGCTACCAAAAAAAAATCTTTGGACTCTGCTATGGACTAAATTTCATACTCCCCAAACTCGTATACTAAATCCCTAAACCCCTGTGTAATGGTATTTGGAGATGAAGCTTTTGGGAAATAATTAGGTTTGGATGAGGTCATGACGGTGAGGTCTTCATGATAGGATTAGTACTCTTATAAGAAGAGACATCAGAGAGCTCTCTTTCTCTCTCCCCTGTGAGGACATGCAAGAAAGCAAGTATCTGCAAGCTAGGAAGAGAACTCTCACTGGAATCTGACTATGATGGCACTGTGATCTCATATTTCCAGACTCTGGAACCGTGAGAAAATGAATTTCTGTTACTTAAGCCACCCTGTCTATAGTATTTTGTTATGGCGGCCCAAGCTGACAGAAACAGATTCTCATATGACTATATAAAAATCTATGAGCTTATTCTAACTTTCGCCGTCCCTCTCTTCTCCTTCCACATTTTTAGTTGTATTATTTACATCTTGTCAATATGTTTGTCAGTTTTATATTGGTTATAGCCTTTGTTCCAAACTTCTACTCTTTGATCTATAATTAAATATATTCAATGCATACATTTTATTAAAATGTTTATTATCATTTCTTGGTTGGAAGAAGCTCATTTTCTAGTAGATTTCTCAGGAGGATTCTAAGTGCTCCTTGTGTTTTTGCATACTCAGTGGCTTCCTATAGACTTGATTCTTGAACGGCAACTTGGCTAGATGTAAAATCTTTGGATCACTTTTATTTTTTGCATTCTTTGTTGACTTACATTTCCTGTTCTGTCAAAAATCAAGAAGTCTGACACCAATCTGATTGTTTTTCCTTTATTAGTAAACTTGGTCCTTTTGCCTGAAGGCCCTAAACATTTCTTCTTTTATCTTTATTGCCTGACAATTTTGATAGGACCCGTCTTGAAGTTGAAGTTTCTAGGTCAATGTTCACTGATACACAAGCCCTTTCAATATACAGATTCAGGTATACTTTTATTTTTAGTATGTCTTCTTAGATTATAGTGTACATGCTGCTCTGTTCCACTGTTTTATTTTATTTTATTTCTCACAGAGGCCAAAATATACATAAATGTCTGTCTGTATATAGGGATGTGTGTGTGTGTGCATGTGTGTGGGTAGAGAGAGAGAGAGAAAGAACCAAAAGAACAAAAAATTTTAAAAAGAGAAGAAAAAATAATCCAAGAGAAAATGTTACATAAAAAAAGATACTCAGTCGTTTGTATCATATTTGGAAATTTTTGCATAGGATACTATACTAATAAATACTAAATTCGTATTTTAGTAATTAAAATAAATACTAATTCGTATTTTCATTTTGGAAGGTTATTTTTGCTCTGTGGTTGCTTTTTGGGGTGGGGGAGGAGAATGGATTTTTATCATCTGATTTTTCTTTTAATTATGAGTTCTACCATTCCAATCCAACATCCCAAGTTTCATTCCATTTTTCCTTATTTGTAACTTCTTTTCCCAATCATGAAAATACTGGTTTTCATTATTTGCAATATATTTACTAATTGGTTCAACCTTAGTATACATATTAATCATGTATTAGAAATATCAAACACTGATGCAGCAACTAGGCTGGTATTTTCAGGAGGCAGAGAGAAGCAAATAGGCCAGAGCATGATGAGCAGGTCAGAGAGAGGTGAAAGTTTAGCTTGGAAAATTAGTCTAGGGTCTAGATTCAATTATGAACAATAAGCTGGGTACAGAAATATTTTAAAGATATAGGTCATGCTTTGCTTACCAGGATTGGAGCAGTTATGAACAAAAGCATGTATAATAAGAACTTGATTCTGTGTTTACTTTCAAATATTATGTAGCTTGATTGTGATCCATTTCCTCTCAGTAAAAAGAAGACCCAAAGTGTGTTTGGGCTTTGTTCCTGGGAGTTAAAATTTGCATTCACCTCCATCACATATTCACATATGGCAGAGTTTCCTAAAGTCATTTTCAGAGAACGTAGTTTTTTTTGTTAGCTTTATTTTGTATTGTTTTTGAAAATTCTTCATGGGAGTAAATAAATGATTAAGAAAACATTTAACTTCTCTTCAGCTCTACATTTCTGCAATTTATTTGACCATCATTTTTCTTTATGTAAATCCCATTAATGCTTCAGATCAGTTCCATGAAGTACACTTAGGGAAACAATTAGGCAAATTCCAAGTCAATAAGAAATTGCAGACATATCGTAACCCCTTTTCAAGGGATAAGAAATATAAAAGGCTTGTTGAAGAGAACAATACTGTTAGCACCAGGTTTGAATAGGAAAACACCTTCCTAAGTGGGCTTAGCATAGATGCATTCCCCAGTAAAATGTTTCCTCTTTAATGAGGAAACATAGACTCAGAATTTGAAGAAATTAATCACTCTCATACCTAAAAGCCAATTTTTTAGAAGGGTATTCATGTTCATGACTGTGGTATAATGTTTCCAAAGATGGAATTTATCAAGAATAATATAAGGTCTGAGTCTCTCCAACGAATCAAAGTTACCAAAGCAACTGCATTCAGTAACTTGATTATAGAGGATAGAGTGGATTTGAAACACATCATTAGATTGCTTTTCTTCCACCAGAATTTTAAAACCAAAATAAAAGGTAGCATTATGAAATCTGTAAAACTTCCTTTGAGATAAAACAAGAGTCATGATTTTAGAAAGAATATCAAATACATTATCAAAAAAAAAATGGAAATTCCAATTTGGTCAGACCACTCTTTTTGCCCACTGCTCTACAGATTTCAGAGTCTTAATTCTGACTCTAAAATGCTTTAGTAAGTATTCATTTGCAGAATTATGTGTTAATACAGTGAATTGTTATATAGAAGACGCACTCATCAAAGTTGCCTTATTTTGTATGCAAATATTAAATGACTTTCTGTGACTTAATTTATTTATCAAATGAATGGCAGTAACATATGTCCTTATATATAAATTTAGACCTACATAGATTCAAATGAGTTATGGAAGTAAATTATACATGTTCCATTGATTTTATAGAAAAAAACAGATATATAAAGATATACCCAAAATGGTAGCTTAGTAATTGTCACATAAATTGAATATTTGACAGAAACAGAACTAGGAGAGAGTTTCATATGCCAAGGCACTGCACAGCATTGTTATGCTTGAGAAACACCAAAGCAACTTAGTTCTAGCCACATACCACTGCATCACACATCTTAATCATTTAAAAACTCCTGTTTAACCTTATATAGTGAAGATTCAAAACCTGATGTAAACATAAGTAAGAATCAATGAAGTTTCACTATTTACTTCTTGTTTGCTTTCAGTGAGTCCATATGATTAAATGAGTGGAAAGGCAAATAACTAATACAAATATATAATAACTGTAGTAATATTCCTAGAGCCTTTCTCTATCTATGTAAAAATCCAACCTTAAGATGTGTGTGTGTGTGTGTGTGTGTGTGTGTGAGTTTGAACGATAACAAAAATTTAGAAATCCTGAATTTCTAAATTAAATAACCTTCAGTGGCTCTCTCAACATACAGACATATTTATGTAGAATTAGACAATTTTCCTGGAACTTTGTGATTAGTATAATTTATTGCATTGTTGCCAGTGGTTTACTGTATCTACCTATGCTTGCTTTCTTTTGAAATTCAGAGAGCTGTTTGTGCTTTCGTCTTTCCATGTATAGTTTGTTAGGTGTATGCATCTTCCCTTGGAGTCCACGACTTATGCTACCCTAAATATAAAATTCTCTAAGTTCTTAAAACACAAGATAAAGTGTAATTTAATGTCACATTAGACTGATTTTTCTTCTGGACAAGAATGCAAAGTGAATCAATTTCTGTTGTGGACATTGACAGGGCAATACCCTAGATTCCCATTAAGTCCAATCCTATAATGGTGGTAACAATTTTTTTTAGCTTTGCTTTTTATCGTGCTGTGAATTTCAATAGAAATACTGATTCGAAATTTCCTTAATGGATTTTTTTTCCTACAGTATGTGCTTTTACTTATGAGTGGGTAACTCTATATACTAGCTTGCAAAAATGGATAAAATATTGTAGATTGTTGTTATTATTTCCATGAAGAATTGTATGAATTGTTCTTGGAGGTAGAATCAGAAGTGCAGTGAAAGTATACAAAAAAGAACAAATGAATCAAGGAGAATATATAGGACCGTGGAAAGTAACATCCATTCTTATGAAAAGAAAATGCATACCTTTCTCTGGTGATTCTTCTCTGTTGTTGTTAAAAAGTAAGTTGCTGATATCCATGCATGCTTACCATAAGATGTCATTCTTATACATACTCTTTCCTTGGGCACTTCTGTTGTTTTTCTATATTCTCCACAATGCGGGAATCAGTTGTTAGCTTTAAATGAAAAGTTTAAAATGGCAACGTTAATTTGTATGTCTATATATGTAAGAGCTTAGATCTGCAATAAAAATTGCTGTTACAGCAAATAGGTGGTACAATATAAGGGAACATTTTAATCTAAAAAATTATATACAAAGCATTTTGGAAAATTTTAAATTATATTTTGATAACCACATTTGACCTTCTGATCATAAAACTTCAGAGTAGGAGAATACCTCTATCTCAGTGAAAACTACTGAAATAAATGTCAAGCTGAATTCAGGCTTTGAGACTATTTCATCTGCTGTGAGTTAATTAATCTAGTTAATTGTCAAGTAAAGGAGTTATTATATGTTTCAGTGTTTCATCTTGAAGTAAAAATCATATAAACATTTCTGCTTCCATCCTGGTAGAGAAACTAACACTGGATAAGCCCTTCCACCATAAACAACTAAAAAATGGACAAAATATACAAAAAGTACTAATTTTATACATTGCCTAAAAGGGAGCACAGGTTTGAAATTTTAATGTGTAATATGGAAAGCAGATCACTGTTTACCAATAGCTAGAGGAGAGGGAGAGAATTGGCTTCATAGGGATACAGGAGAATTTTGTAGGGAGATGAACATGTTCTGTGTCACTTTGTTGGTTGTTATACAACTGTTTACATTAGCTACAACTGAACAAATTATACACACAAAACTGGTGAATTTTATTTCATGTAAATTACACCTTGACAAAATAATTAAAAGAATTGATCATAGACCTAAAAATAAAAAGTCAAACCTATATCATATCTAGAATAAGTTTTTTGAATATATCATACTGGTTCTTCAATAACAGAGTTTTGTTAGATATTACAAATAGACACAAATGCACTCTAGGTAAAAAGAAAAAAATAAGTAGAATCTCATCAAAAATAGTGGAAATATTTTCCACTATTCCAAAAATGTATATATTTTTATTTTTCTACTTTTACTTTTTTGTTGTTTTTGTGGTTTTTTTCTTGTTTTTGTTCTTTGTTTTTTATTTATTTTTTTGATTATTTTTATGTGTATATTTTAAGCATGTGATAAAAAGAATATTGCAACAAAATACATCATAATTTAATTTCTTAAATTATTTAGAGAAAATCTTAAAAAACAGTTAAAGTAAATTAAACATTTCACAGAGAAAAACAAAGAACAATTACAGAAGACTTTTCATCAAAAACTGCAAAAGACAGTTACAAATTTAAATGACCAAAAGGAAAAACAAACAGAGAGGGACAGCCCTATCAGTGTTAAATTCTATAGCTAGCAAAAATACCTTTAAAAAATGATGGAAAAATAGACTTTTTCAGACATATATAAAGTGAAACAATTAATCACCAGAAGACCTGAACTACAAGAGATGTTAAGTCCTCAGTAGAAAGAAAAACTCAGATGGAAGTCTGAATCTACATAAAGGAGTAAAGCTCACTGAGAAAAGCTAAATATGTGGACAAGTATAAATGACTTGTCATTTTGAACATTATCTTCAGGGACTTTCCTGACAGTCCAGTGGTTAAGACTCCATGCTTCCACTGCAGTGAGCAGGGGTTCAATCCCTGGTTGGGGAACTAAGGTCCGAAATGCCACATGGTGCAGCCAAAACAAACAAAAAACAATTTTTAAAAAAGACAACAATCTTCAAAGTCAACAATTAAAAAACAAGTATTAACAATATATTGGGAGGTTTATAACATATGTAGAAGTAACACATCTGACAACAATAACAAAAAGGCTACCAGGGCAAAATAAATGTCCTATAAGAACAGAACATAAGGTTCTTACAGCATATGTAATATATTAGTTGAAAACAGAATGTGATAAGTTAAAGTCATATAAATGTCAACTCTAAAACAACTATTGTTTTCAATAATTAAAAACCAACAAATGAAGATGACAGAAACATATGGAAAAGAGAAAAAAACAGATGGAATAATAGAAAACAAATAATAAATGATAAATTTAAACTCAATTATATATTATATATGAGATATATAAAATTACATAATTCTATTAAATGTAAATTATCTAAACACCCCAATTAAATGGCAAAGATTTTCAGATTATACATAAAAAAGTGAGACTCCATGATATACTGCCTATACATAATCCACTTTAAACAAATATACAAATAAGATACATACATAAGGATAAATATGATACAGCATTCTAACACTAAACAAAATGCTAAAATGAATATATTAATATTAGACAAAAAGCCAAAACATGTTAGCTGGGATAAAAAGGGAAATTTTATGCTGATAAAATGTCAATTCTTTATGGTGACGTAACAATCCTAAATGTTTTTACACCAAATTAAAGAAATCCACAATACGTGAAACAAAAACTGATAGAACTACAGGAAGAAATAGACTCATTCACAACTTTAGTCAGAGGTTTCAACATTCCTCTCTGTTTCTATTTTTATTGCACGTGCATTAATTTTTAAAACTATTTCATGGGCAAAAGAGAAATAAGGTTATCTGTTAGAAATTATCTGTTATGTTATACATAATATCTACAAAATTTGATGTTTATATTATGTAACTTATCTATATTTTCTTTATTGTTTTTTTCTGCCAAATTTGGAAGAAGAATATTAAAATTTAGACATATAATTATAGTTAATTTTAGCAAATTCTATTAAGCTCATTCTAAATTATTAGAACCTTCATGTTTGCAATATTATGAAACAGTTGAGAAATAAGTGACAAGCCACATGAAGCTAGTACATCTAACACACTGCTTATATTACTGTTGAAGGGCTAAGGTAAGAGTAGATCTTGGTGAGAAAGCCAAATTAGACTGTTTACAGAGCTCCACGGAACAGCAGTGTCAGGCTAGGGAAGATGTCCTTCTACCAAAGAACAAATCTGCTCCTGGAGGGAAGAGAGCAAAATGTGGGTTTTCTGTGAGTAGATAGTCTCCACGAGGCATAAGAATAGAGCTGAGTGAGCAAGCTTGTTCTTCTATTGCCAAACTTGCAAGCCAGACAAGCCATAACACCTTTCCTAAAACAGAATTAGGAAAAGGGGCAGAAAGAGGTTGGAAGTGTTGCACTAATTAGCTTCATCAGCATGAAGGAAAACATCAACAATAAGTGTGACGTACTTTCTATTTGAATGGATTTTTCAAAATGTCTACCATTAAAATATCACTCAAAATTGGAGCACTTTTCCGTTATCAAAATATTTTAAAATATGATAATTAGCATTAGGAGTTAGCTAAATAACCCAAATCAGATTGCCATACTCAATTTGTGTTTATACAATGAAATATTCCTCAAAATTTTCTGAATACATCTAATTCAAATAAACTGCTAGAAACACCATCTAAAAGTACAGATGTCAATCACAGATGTTTTATTTTTCCGTAAAATATTCAAAAAAAGGTACACATGTTGAGTCAGTAAAATGTCTTTCAAACAAATATCTACTGGGAGTTTTTGTAAGTCTTTCTGTATATAAAGCATGCCTTGGAAAGAAATCATTTTAGTATATTAATCAGTAAAGTGTCTGTGGCATTTTGACGAGATTTCATTTGGAGTGTAATATGCATAATATCAGCAAGATTCCCCCAGACACACAGAAAAATATAGCAAATCAAATTTCCCTTTTAACTAAATGTATTGGAAAATAGTAGAGCATCAATATGTAACCTCCCTTGAAACCCAAGGTGAATATTTAAAAAAATAAAAGGGAAACATGAGGAAAACCATTGTGAAGACAGAAGCATCTTAGCATGAGCATTCTATGAAAAACTGAACTAAAAACAAAACATAGGTTCCAAAGATTCATATGAAATCCTGGAGGATTGCCTTTTACATACTATCAGTCATTGGCATTTGCCCTCTCATCATCTTGTCTGTATTCCACAATGGAGCAGTGGCCGTTCTTTGAAACACTCAACCCACCAAAATAACCCAATGCTTTATGTTTTTCCTGTGTTACCATCAGTTTTCAAAGATGATATTTAACTATGTTAAGGGTCAAACTAAGCAGACAAAAAACGCATGTCAGTTTTGTTGAAAATAATTGGAATGGGAAAAGATAGAGATGGAAATGAACCAAGTATTCAAAACTGATAAGACTAAATGGGAAATACAATAAAAATCATAGAGAACAAAAAAAGTAAATGTGCTCTTTTAATATAATATGTGAGGCATAAAAAGGTTGCTTGTGAATTATTTAAAGATAAAGTTGAGAAGGTCAAAACATGCCAAACCTGATATACAGGGAACATAATCACCGACTTTTTATTCAATTGAGAAAAATAAAGAATTCTGTGATTAACTTTTCTTTTTGTCATAAGACTATACACACACACCCACACCCACTACACACACATATACATACATATTATATATATGTGTGTGTATATATATAGTGTATGTGTGTACACACATTCATCTTTGCCCAAATTTTTTTATTAACTGTTGATTTTACTTGAAAGAGCAGAATTCTTTATATATCCTGGCAATTTAATAAACTATTGAATTTTTTAAATCTACAGTGATATCAAAATATTTTGGTAATGTAATTCCTTTTAAAATGGAAACCTCACTCCTCCTCAGCTGGAACTTGAACCCAGCCACACCTCAGATTGGACTTGAACCCACAATCCCTGACTTAGGAAAGGACTCGAACCCACTGTCTTTTAATTAAAACTGCTCACCTGGTGTCAGGACTTACTGAAGCTCAAGACTTTTGTCTCAGCACAAAAAGAATTCAGTGTGAGGCAAAGTGATAGGCAAAGAGTGAGTTTATTAGCATAGGAAGCTTGTAAGAGATACAAGCAGGCAGGCAAGGGAGCAAAGCCCTGAGGACAAAGAGAGCTACATTTTTATAATCAAAGAAAAAGTGGGGAGGGGAGAAGACCACTTTCTTCCTCCCTCTTAGGCAGACGTCAAGGCTTACATCATTAGTTCCTCCTTTAACTCTATATAGTCTAAAAGGGACTGTTATGGCACTATTTAAATCATATGTGTATTAGTAAAAGGTGGTAGCATATACTAAAATATGGTAATTCATCTGAAGTTTCAGCATAATGGACCCTTTCACCTAGTTTCTTTCCCCTTTCACCTATTATCCTGTTTTGGCTACATGCAAGAATGCAATTTTTCTTAGGGTCTGTTATCTTATAGACCTCCCAAGGCCAAATGCAGGTCTTGTATCTATTTTTCTGCGGTAGTAGCCTAAGTAAGTGTGCTTAGTTTCAGAGTATTCTGATTGTTGCTTAGCTGCCAGATGTTCTGGGCATTTTCTGGTTGGTGTCTAGCTTATGGTCATCTCCTGAAGTCCCTCTCTATCTATCTCCCCCTCGTGGGGTTTCTAGCTGTGTAACTATCTTATTCCATCCCTATCAAAATGATCTTTCTATTAAGAAATTACTATATAAATATAAAAAAATGCCCCATTTAAAAAATATTTTAATGCATTTATTTCCATCAGGATATCAATTGCAATTAGATAACAGTATTATTGACTGAATAGTATAGATTGAGCAAAAAGTGTTCAATCATTTCTTTTGCCATCACAGGTAACTTTAAACATAATGTTATATTTTGAAGCCAGACAAAAGTGGGTGAGGCAATATTTACTTGATTTCTCACAATTGAAACAATATGAATTCTTGAGCCCAGCATTAGTTTGAATGATACTGGGGGCCACCTTTCAAAGTTTTGATTATAGTTTGAAAGAGCCATCTCCATGCTGAAGTTAGGTTCTAGGCAGAGGAACTGCATATTATTCATTACGTATTTATTCTCAGACCTTTAGCTGTACAATAAATAGAACTTTTATTCATTGAAACATAAATTCAGTTTTGCCATTTTGGCCATTATGGCTTAATCGTGGTCCAAATAATCAATCATATACCAATCATTAATAATATTTAACACCTGTTATGGACTAAATTATGTCCCTCCAAAATGTGTATACAGGAGCCCTAACCCTCAATGTGATTGTATTTGTGAATAGGACCTTTAAAATTTTCAATACAGTTAAATGAAGTCATAGGATGTCCTTAGAAGAAGAGGGAGAAACACTAGGGATGCTCACACATAGAGAAAAGGCTGTGTGAGTACTCAGTGACAACACGGCATCTTCAAGCTAAGGAGAGAGGCCTCGGGAGAAACCAAATCTGCTGACATCTTGATCTTAAACTTTCAGCCTCCGGAACTGTGAGAAAATTAATTTCTGTTGTTTAAACCTCCTAGTCTGTGGTATTTTGTTATGGCAGCCCTAGCAAACTAATGCAATAATACCTATAGGTACATTTATCTGGATTAATTGATTTAATCTTCAGTACATTCATATTAATGGGTGTACTAAAATTAATCACAGATAAAATTATCTATTATATAGATAAGTAAAACAAGACAGAAATGTTAAGTAAATCCCCCTAGTGCACACTGGTAGTAAACGACTTATGTAGTACTTGAATGCAAATGCTTGGACTCCAGAACACTTGAGATTACCATTTCACTATGACTTTTCTCTGGAGCTAGCAATCTAGCTATCTATGTATATTTCAGTTAATCTAATATCCATTCATTCATCTATCCATTCATCAACCTACCTATTCACCTACATTTTTAATCTGAATATTCAAAACATTCTATACTTCATTTTGGAATTTTTGTGTATTTAAACCTCATGTCATGTATAAATAGGTAAAATTCACTAATGCAATTTTTGAGAAAGAACTATGACATAAATAAATTCTTTTTTTATTTGAATTTTATTTTATTTATTTTTATACAGCAGGTTCTTATTAGTTATCTATTTTATACATATTAGTGTATATATGTCAATCCCAATCTCCCAATTCATCCCACCACCACCACCCCCCCCTTTCCCCCCTTGGTGTCCATACGTTTGTTCTCTACATCTGTGTTTCTATTTCTGCCTTGCAAACCAGTTCATCTGTACCATTTTTCTAGATTCCACATGTATGTGTTAATATATGATATTTGTTTTTCTCTTTCTGACTAACTTCACTCTGTATGACAGTCTCTAGGTCCATCCATGTCTCTACAAATGACCCAATTTCATTCCTTCTTATGGCTGAGTAATATTCCATTGTATATATGTACCACATCTTCTTTATCCATTCGTCTGTCGATGGGCATTTAGATTGCTTCCATGACCTGGCAATTGTGAATAGTGCTGCAATGAACATTAGGGTGCATGTGTTACATAAATAAATTCTTATTTAAAAAATCAGTTGAAATCTTTTATCCTTATGTGGTGCTTTTGGGTTATGCATAATTATGGCACAATCAGAAATTCATATTTTTGAAGCATATTAATTGAAAAACCCTGCAAATAGTCATGCAACTAGAAATAGGAATTGTGTTCTCAGTGGTTCAAGGGATGTGAAACCCTGAAAGATAGTCACCCTGATGAATGTTTACTTAATCATTCACAGTTACCATCCCTGTGGATTTAAAGCCTGATGGATTTTGAAAATTATTTTCAAGTTCTTTTGGATGACCAATGCTCCAAATATTCTGTCATTCCCTACACTTGTGTCATTCTGTATTGAAACTTGATGAAAACCAATTATCTAGACAAGTTGGTACCTGTTCAATAACTTTTCGTTGATTCCTTATAACAGATGTCATCTTTTGATCATATTTAAATGTGTCTCTTCAAAATAACCATTTTAAGATTCAATCTATGTATATTTCCAATATTCAATTAGAATATTAGGATATCACTAATAGATTGCAAAATAGTTAGTGCAAAGGGAAATTTGTATAAGATCATCTAACTCTTGTGATGGTTCTGAGCATTTTAAAGCATGATTGAATTTAAATAAAACATTAGTAAATTTTGATTTAGAGATGTAAATTGACTTGTTATCTCTAAAACAGTCTATTTAATAAAATGCATAGATTCTGCATTTTACAAATATTCACACAATATGTAAATTATAATTGACCTATTTAAGCTTAAGTGAACCACAGAAAATATATTAAGATAGAAATACTTCCATTATTTTCTGCTATAAGAACCAAAAGATCATATTTTGACATATTCTTTAGAAAAATAAGGTGAAAGGAGTTTTCTCCCTTGGATAATAAAATAATGTTTATGCATTGAAGTCAGTAAACATACGAAGTGAGGCCTGATAAATTTGGGGTGAACAAAAAAGGGATATCCAAAAAAGTAATGGTGACAATAGGCAGATGTCTTTTGTAAGTCTTTATTTCTATCTATAATTTTAACTGAAACTCTAAATACTGTAAGAGAGTAGCTGAAGTTCTTTAAAATGTAACAGAATTGAGAGCCATGAAATTAAGTTGGAGTAAATATTTTTTCAAATGTGGTCACATATAGAGTCCATCCAGTTTACAGAGGCAATAATTTAGGTAGATACTCAAGCTCAAGAGTCAAAGTGAAGACCTATAATCTGGTAATTGAGTCCTGCAAAATTGTTCTGTACCCTAGATCATCAGAAAGATAGTAGATGACTTCAGTTTTCCAAAATTAGAAACAAGCTGAAAATCTGGAAAGCTTGGTGTCAGAAGAAATAAAAGGCTCAAGTAGGTGACAGCAATGAGGGAGCAGAAATTCAAGATCTTCTGTCATTAAGACAACACAACAACAATTAGAAATACCAGCGTGAACCTACTGTGAGTCCAGGACATGTTGGCCCTCTGGGCACATGTATACTTTCTGTAACCCCATTTTCTCTAGACTTTGCCAATTCTATCATTCTACCATGCTTATATTAAAAATAATAAGAAAAATGTCACTAGCTAACGCCCTTGTATGCATAATTCAAGACTTCAGCCCACTGGAAAAACCCTCTTTTTCTCAGCCCACATTTTCAGGTTACATGTATTTTCTAACATGTTCACTTTCTTCTTTGCAAACACCTCTTCACGTTTCTTGCTCTCTGCTCCTGGAAAAATTTCATAAAGGCAGTACTTCCCAATTGCATCTACTGCTGCCCTTTCCTGGTGTACCCGTTTCTGCAAATCTTCTAAGTCCAAGTGGTGCTGAAATTCTCCTTTATCCCCCTTATGTCAGAGTTTTTCACTCTTACAAGCTACAATCTATTTCTTTCTTCTCTTAACTCAAGAGTAACACTTTTGCTCTTTCTTCAAGTCTTACTCTGTACCATGTAAGAGGTTATATGAGTACCTTTTAACTTTTTATTTTTTAATTCTAACATCATTTCAGATATACAGAAAGTTGCAAGAATAAATACAAATATTCTCATATACTCTTCACCCAGATTCTTCCCTCATCTCTCTCTCTCTGTCTCTCATGAGAATAAGTTACTGATATTATGTCCCTTTCTCTGTAAATACTTTATTGAATATAGCACACTTAACAATATTAGGAAATTAACACTGATACAGCATTACTCTCTAATTTGAAGACATTATTCAGATTTCGACAATTTTCCCAATAATGCAACTTATATGACAGAAAATGCCAAAAATCCTGGATCATGCCTTGCATTCAGTTGTCACGTCTCTTGAGTCTCTTTTATTTTGGCAGATTAACTTTTTTTTTTTTAAATTTTTTAGAGAACAGTAATTTTGCATAAAATGCATCTCTCTTTGGAATGTCTGATATGTCCAGGTTATAGATGAGTTTTTTTTTGTCAGGAACACCACAGAAGCAATATCGTGCTAGTCTCAATGCCTTATGTCAGTTAGCATATGTTATTGAAATGTTTCATGATTCATTATATTAACCTGATCACTTTATCAAGTTGTTCCTGTCAATTTTTTTCCACTATCTTGTAAGGAGTTATATTGAGATCGTATAAATATTTTGTGACACCTCAAAATATCACTCACTTCTTTTAGTATCCATTGATGAGTCTTGCCTTAATTAATGTTGATAGTTGTTAAATGGTGAGTTTTTGGATCTCTTCATGCCTTTCTTATTTATTACTTGAGCCTCTACTATAAGAAAGGGCTTTCCATATAAATATAGATATATAAACTATTAAATATGGCATAATAGTAAGTTGATTCATTTAAGAAGCTATAATCATTTACTATCATTATTTAATTTGATGCTGAATTGTGTCATATTTAGCCATGGGAGTTCCTCAAGTTGGCTTCTGTGTCCTTTTTGTGTGTCTCAATTTTGAGTACTTACATTCAGAAACAAGGTCATCCAAGTTCGTCTTGTACTGTTCCTGCTCCAGCCTGGAGTCAGACATTTCTCCAAAAAATTCTAGTTCCTATTAGTGGAGAGAGAGTATTTAGAAACCAGGATCTGGCTCTGGGTCTGTGATTGTTACTTGATTGCCTTGTCTTCTAGCACCTCTCAGATGACAGAACCAGAAGTAAGATCTCATGAACTGTTGATCTTCTTCAGCAAATCCAATTATAAATTGGATTTTCTTTGTCACTCTTCCATATCAACCACTTTTCCTTGGGCACCTTTTACTTCTTTACTTTATTTCTATTCTCTCCTTAATAGTCCTGCTTTTCTTTAAGACCCTTTAAAAGTTTTCATTCTAATTTTTTCTTCCTTGACATCTTATCTTCATTCCTGATACAGGTAAGATAAAGCAGAGCCTAAATACCCAGGTATATTTGCAAAAGCTTAGAACATGAAGAAATTATATGATTTCTTCATGAATGGTAGGGGATGGATTTAAACCCAGGCATGATGACCCATGTTAAGCATTTTCTCAGTCTGCTTTAAGAAAAACATTTCAAAACCCAGTCACTCCTATGGGTTTAATAACAAAAAGATGTTGGAGTCCTAAATCCCAGTGCTTCTGAATGTGGCCTTGTTTAGAAATAGGGTCCTTGCAGATGATCAAGTTAAGATGAGTTCAGTAGGGGGAGTTCTAATCCTATATGATTGCATCCTGAAAATAAGGAGGGGATTTGGACATGGAGACAGACATACACACACACACACACACACACACACACACACACACACACACACAGACAACTCCATATGAAGATGAAGGCAGAGGCCAGGCTGATGCACATACAAGCCAGGAAACACCAAAGAGTGCATGAAACCACCAGAAACAGATTCTCCCTCACAGGCCTCAGTAGGAACTAAACCTGCGGACACGTTGATCTTGGACTTCTAGTCTCCAGAACTGTGAAACAATATCTTTCTGTTGTTTAAGCCACACAGTTTTTGATGCTTTGTTATAGCAGCCTAGCAAATTAATAGAATCACAAAAGTAGGGTGTTATTAAATTTCTACATTATGCTACATTTCTATATAGATCATAAATAGTGTTAAATTTTTCTCTTCCTATTTAACTCATTTGTGAAAGTTAAAAAAAAAAAAAGTTGTGTAATTCATTATGTACTTAATGGTCCAGACATTTAAAATACCAAACATTAATACCATGTATTAGAATAAAAACAAAGTACATCATAAACTAAAAAAGAGATTAGAACAGTAGGTCATTATGAGAAAACAAAACATATTGGACTTAGGTAAAAATAACAACCTCTGGGTTGAACAATTTATACTAAGTAAAGAAGAAGGATTTTAATGACATAATGTAAAAGCTTCTCTAATGGGAAAAACTTGGCAAGCAGAGGGTTTAGAGACAAGTGCACACCTCAGTTATTTTGAAGGTAAGTGTTTCTAAAGTTATTCTAAAATTTAATTTGGTTTAATTAAGTGAAAGGACTCTTTTGGCTCTGTGTGCATACAGGTGGGAATCAGTGAAAGCTGTTTATTCTTTGGTTCTACACATAAAATTTTCATGGTGAGGTTACTTCTATATTTTAAAGAGGAACACTAAAAGTAGAAACTGCCATACTGTATAAAAGGGGAATAAAAATGTTCTTTAATTCCTGAGGGAATTGATTTCCTATTCTTTTTTTTTTCCAGTTTTAATAAAATATAACACCTTTGGCTTCCAGGATATAAGTCAAAGTTTTTTATGTTGAAAATAAGAAATATTTTCTTAAATTCACTTATAAAAACTGACCTTTGTAAATTTATTTCAATCTCAGAAATCCTAGAGTGCCAATGAATTTGCTAAAAATCTACCAAGGAATGGATTCTGAAAAGATGCGATATGTTTATTAACTAAAATGCCTCTCAGTATTATTCTTAGTCATTTCACCTTGGTGAAAATAAGTCTTAGAAAGATTTAATATTTTCATGACAAAATTAACCTAAAGTTATTAAGCCATTTTAGACCCCATGATTCCATGTCTTTCATTCCCTTACTCAAGACTAAACTCTTTTTTTTCTTAGTTACTTGCCAAATATATATTACTCCACTGTTATACAGCTCAAATTTCACTTCTTTTTTTAAGCTTTCCTGGTTACTTTTTCTCCCACCTCCCCAAACAGAGTTCAGTACTCAATCTGAGTGCTTATTTTATCCCTGCCAGTACCTTATTTGCAATGTTTGTGTCATAACTATCAGAAAACATGTCTTTCTCCATTGATAAACATGTGTTATTTTAGTGTAAGAAATTTTATTCTGGTTATCTTTTTATTCTTATGATGTATCATAGTGCTGCATGATAGTCTACACAACGATGTTTACTAAGTGAATTAATAAAGTCATGTTTTCGTTATATATTAGCCAAAGGTCACAGGTCATTGTACATACCTCACCCATGAGTTTTATTATTCCCTGTAGCTAGATGATTTGTACGTCTTGGGTTTCCCAGGACAGTCCTGTGTTTTTTGTTTTTAATTAAGGTATAGTTGATGTATAATATTACATAAGTTACAGGTGTACAATATAGTGATTCACAATTTTTAAAGGTTATACTCCATTTGTAATTATTATAAAATATTGACTATGTTCCCTGTGTTGTACAATACATCCTTGAGGCTTATTTTATACATAATAGTTTGTACCTCCTTAATTCCCTACCCCTGTCTTTTCCCTCCCCCCTCCCCTCTCCCCACTGGTAATCACTAGTTTGTTCTCTATTTCTGTATGTTTCCCTTTTGTTATATTCACTAGTTTTACTTTTTTAGAATCTGCATATAAGTGATGTCATACAGTATTTGGCTTTCTCTGTCTGACTTATTTCACTTAGCCTAATATCCTCCAAGTCCATTCATGTTGCTGCAAATGGCAAAATTTCATTCTTTTTTTATGGCTAAGTAGTATTCATTGTGTACATATATACCACATCTTATTTATCCATTTATCTGTTGATGGACACTTAGGTTGCTTCCATACCTTGGTGATTGTAAACAATGCTGCTATGAACACTGGGGCGCATGTACCTTTTCAAATTAGTGTTTTTGTATTTTTCAGATATATACCCAGAAGTGGAATTGCTGGGTCATGTGGTAGTTCTATTTTTAGTTTTTTGAGAAACTGCCATACTGTTTTCCACAGTGGCAACGCCAATTTACATTCCCACCAACAATGTACAAGTGTTTTCTCCACATCCTTTCCAACATTTGTTATTTGTGGTCTTTTTGATGATTGCCATTCTGACAGGTGTGAGGTGATATCTCACTGTGGCTTTAATTTTCATTTCTCTGATTAGTAACAATGTGGAGCATCTTTTCACGTGCCTGTTGGCCATCTGTATGTCTTCTTTGAAAAAATGTTAATTCAGGACTTCTGCCCATTTTTGAATCGAGTTGACTGGGGTTTTTTGATGTTGACTTGTATGAGTTATCCATATATTTTGGATATCAACCCTTCATTGGTCATATCATTAGCAAATATTTTCTCCCATTCAGTAGGTTGTCTTTTTTGTTTTGTTGATAATTTCCTTTTCAGGACAGTGCTGGTTTATACTTATTATCCTGGCATCCTGTCTGGCTTAGGCTTTTTCCAGATTTATCATTTTTAAAGGGATTATTAATAATTACTTTAAAGTAAATTGGATAGATTGGGTGGGCCTTCAGTTTGTATTTCTGCTTTAAGCCATGGTTTTACCCAGTTTGAGCCACCATCTTATCTCATAGTGTGTGAGACATATTGCAGTGCATCGTGTCCTCATGTTAACCGGTTATTATATCTGAAAGATGAGCAGCAATTACTCATTTCTCTCTTTCCATCTTCTTCTAAAGAAAACAACTGACACTTCCCTTTCAAGAACAACATGCTGATAAAATCTTGTGTGCTCTAACAGAGGCAAGTTGGGAGAGCTAACTTTCTCTGCTATGTGGGGAGTAGTAAGTGTTGGATGTTGTTGCTTCTGCTGGCCACATAGTTTACAAATATGGTGCAGTTGGCTGTGCTGTAGCTTTCATAGCCAGTGCTTGATCCTTTGAAAAGTCCGCGGATAGGAGTGACTTCTGATCAAGCTTGATGCAGTGGCTTAAACAATATTCTAGGTCTTGGTTTTTCTCTGATCTTATCTTGACTTTGTTTTCAGTGAGTAGGAACAACTACCCTCAGACTCTCTTTCTGGTAGCAAGATGGCAGTAGCTCCTAAATTTCTAGTTCAGGAGAAGAAAGAACTACTTCTTATAAATTCTCCAAATTTTCTGACATTCATTCAATAGACAGGTTCTGAATATTCACCATTCAATATTTGCTTGATTTGTCTCATGCATGCTCCTCTTCTGAAAGAATCCAAGCGCAAATTCCCATGGAGACTCTAAAACTGACCTCAAATAATATCTAGAAGGAGAATGGATATAAGATAGCAAATAAAACTATCTGTGACTCTGAGACCCTGGAATGTACTAGGTGCTCTATAATTATTAGTTTTCCTCTTTTTGCCATAAGTAAGGCCAACTGTGTAGGTATACTCCCAAAAATCTGCTTACAAAATCAGTTTTAATCTTTCTGAGGTCAAATTTTCAAAAGGGTTTAATTCAAGATCTAAATCCAGGCTTATCCTATTCACCAGATCTAGCATCCAGCTGCCCTTCTGGGTTTCCACAGGCATTATAACAATGCACTACTGTTCACATTTGGAAAAAGAATAGTGTGGCTTTCTTACAAGCTCTTTGAACTTTATTTAAAAAAAAAACTTTTGCATATTTCATCATCTATTAAATAAATATTACATTTTGGTATGAGAATTTGTTAAAAGATTAGGGATAACTAGTTGGAAAAGAGGGGAAAAGAAAAAGAAAAATACTACATTATAGAGTAATATCTTATTTTACCCAAGAATGGCAGTTAAATAGCTGAATTAAAAAAATGGAAGAAGCTTATTACCTATGGTGTTTTTGCTTTTCTGGAGACAGATTCAATTGAGAATGATAACCTCAGAAGGATGGTCTACTGACCCCTAAGTCGAAGCCTGACTTCATTTAAAGTTAAAGAAAACAAGAGTTTGCTGGGAAATGATGGGAGAATGCTCCTAGTTTTCTTTCCATGGTTTCCTTTGTATATACTTTTCTTTAATCTTTGGAGAGACATTTTACAGTTCTGCTGCCCGTAAAAGTTATGTTTGAATGTATTCTACAAAAGTTGCAAAGCTGGTAACTCATAAAATATTCCTGAGGTTGGCAAGTTTCACAAGATGAAAGGTTCACACAGCTCTAACAAGTAACTAAAAAGGAGACTGGTGTAGTGGGCACCAGCACAGCAGTTTAAAGTCCCATGCTGGATACTGGACTGCAGTTTGAATTCTTATCATGGGCCCAAGAAGATAAATATTATCCCCAACATGCTTATCCTTAATTGGTGTGTTTAAGCTTAATTGACCTTACTACAAAATAATTGAAAATATGAATAAAACAACCCTGTTTTTTGTCCTTTTTTTTTCCTCAAAAGAAGATGAAAATTCTACAATGAAGAGGATTTTCACATTTATATTTAGCTCGTTTTGCTTAAGCTTGAAAAACAGGTCTCTAGTTTCTGCCAGCACTTGTAACCAAGGAGAATGATTACCACATGCAGGTGTCACTGATTGGTTGGAATTGAAAGCTGCAGATTGTCTTGAAGGCCTGAACTGATCTCTCTATCCCCTAATCTCCATTTACTTCTGCCAAATGCCATTAGAGAGTAGTCAGATCTGTTTTGACCAACAGCATAGCTAACAAGTAGGATCGATGTCAACATATCATTGGTGTTTATGGGGGAAATATATATATATAAAATAGATGAACATTGTCTGAAAATTATATTTCTACATGTATATATTTTAAAAGATTAGTTATAAACATATTTTAACCAACTAAATGGACCTGCTGTTGAGAATTCTGCTTTCTATTCTAAATTTCCCAAAATACTTTGCAGTAGTACCTTAAGTAAGGAAAGGGGAGATATATATATATATATATATATATATATATATATATATATATATATATATACACACACACACATATATATAAACAAACAACAACAACAGAAACCCACCCATCTAATGAATAGACACTAAGATTTATGACATAAGGCTATAAAATACTTAAAAATAATTATAAGCCCTTGCAGATAATATATAAAAGCCTTATTCATTAAGTGGACTGTATCTTTATTTATAGAACATACAGAAACTCTCTTAATATGTCTTCACATAATCTTTGAGACTAATTGAAGGTTTCAATTCCCTTTTGAAAATATACCAACTGAATAACCGTGGCTAATAAGTGCCTCTCTCTTTTGCTCCACACCTTCTGCACTTCTTACTTTACCTAATGAAACCATTGCTAGATGTTGTGTGAGGCCTTAGGATGTCTTTTATGCAAAATGTGGAAAATAAATCAGTAAACTAAGTTTCGAAGAAAGGCTTTGTCCCTACATCATAATGTGCATGCGTATGTTTTAACTTGAAATAAAATTTTTAAGGTATGCGTGCATTTTTTGTTTGTATATACTTTAACCTACTTTTCAATTAACTTACCAAATAATTGTTCCGATCAAGTAAGATAAGATGGCTCTTAAACTATATACTATAGAAGTATTATGAATGCAACATAAAACATAGAACTTTTAAAATATAGTGATGGCACTGAAAATTATAATTTTATATTTTAAACATGTGTCTTCAATTCCTCTCATTTGGGATTCCTTTAACTTAGAAACTAAATATAAAGAAAATCTCAAGTGCAAATACTAGGAGGGCAGGGGAGATTAACCTTATATTTGCCAAATTTTCAGAGGCAGATTAAAACTTCTACCTACAACTCCCATTGCATCAAATGATACTATCCTCTCCAGAATTTGATTAACAAAAATTCTACTATTAAAAATGAATTCCATTGTTTTGCAAATCTGTTATGAATGAAGAATAAACCCATCAGAGCTTCAAGTTGGTGAACAAATGAAAGTGCTGGGACAGGTGGGTGCCCAGAGGGTGTGGAAGGCACGCCCCACCTCCCCATATCTTGCCCTATAAATCTCTTCTATTTGTCTGTTCTTTAGTTGTATCCTTTATAATAAACTGGCAAATAGCTCTTCAGATGCTGCATACTTGGCAAGGCACGTCAGTTTGATGTGGGAGTTCCTAAAGAGACCTCAGCTCTCACTGTTAATAGGCTCTGTGGCTCTGGTTTCCAGTCCATTGTGAAAGGATGTCAGGAAATGTGTGTTAAAGATGCTGAAGTTGTCTTGTGTGGAGGAGCCAAAAACATGGCTCCTTACTGTGTCAGAAACGTGCGTTTTAGAGCCAAGTTTTGATCAGATCTCAAGCTGGAAGATTCTTTGCAAGCAGCATTAACAGAGCAGCATTTCCAACTCCCCGTGGGAATTACTGCAAAGACTCTTGCTGCAAAACATAAAATTAGCAGAGAAGAATGTAACAAACACACCCTGTAGTCAGAGCAGAGATGGAAAGCTGCTAAAGATGCTGGCTGCTTTAATAATGAGATGGTACCAGTTGAGGTAAAGACAAGGGCAGGAAAACAATGCAAGTAATGAGCCGGTTTGGTCCCAACGAGCCTGGAGCAGTTAAATAAACTTCCTCCAATTTTCGAGGGAGAAGGGACCATCAGTGTAAGAAATGTACCAGAAGTATCTGATGCTTTCATAGCTAGTAAAGATGCTGCTAAAAAGCATAACTTTACACTGGCAAGAATTGTGAGCTATTTTGTATCTAGATGTGATCTCTCTGTCATAGATATTGGTTTTGTCCCTACCTCCAGTGGGGCACTAAAGAAAAGAAGACTGAGTCTTAAGGACATGAATTTGGTAGAGGTAAATGGAGATTTTGCTCCCCAGTACTTGGCAGTTGAGAAGAGCTTGGATCTCGACCCAGGTATAACCAATTTAAATGGAAGAGCCATTACTTGGGATCAGCCATTGGGAGGATCTGGATCAAGCATTATTGCACACATGTTTCATGAATTAAGATGTGGAAGTGGAAAACGTGCAGGGGCATAAGCTTGCATTGGAGTTGGCCAGGGTATGACACTCATCATTCAGAGACCAGCCTGAGGAGAGAAAGGAGCCCACCATGGCCCACAGTTACTTTACTTGGCCAGGCCACATTAGAACAGGGGACCTTTAGAGCAGCTGCTAGAACTGACTATGCCCTGCCACTGAAACAGTGATTGAGTGTGAGCAAGGGTTGATGAGGTAAAGATGTATTTATCATGAGTTAAGAGCTGAGGCCAGAAATAAGTTTTCTCAAATTTGCACTAAATGTGATATATTTCTGAACTGAAGTTTAATTATAGAAAGCCTTAAAAAAGTCATATTCTGGCCAATGACCACCACACATGCTTTAGATCATATGATTGCAAGGAAATTGAATGTGTTGCCTTCATTTCCAAAAATAAATAGATGAATGAATCCATGAATAAATACCTTTATGAGGAATTCTTAAATTTTCTTATGATTTTCTTTTTACATTTTATACTTTACAATGGAATATTCTATTAACATTCTTTAATAGAAACAAGTGAGAAAGAGCAAGCCCCTGACATGCAGGCTGTGGGCCTCATAACTCTCAGCCAGGCCTTGGTGTTGCTTCAAGCTGTCCTGGCACTCACAGTTAGGTTTCCGCGTCTCCTGCTGAAAATAAACTTTTTCACAGAACCTCAGACTCAGATAAGACCACTCTGTGATCGTTATGGATAAAGACAAAAACAAGACTATTCCTTAATCATGGCTGAGCATAGACAAAGCACTACCCAACCCACAGCTTCACAAGTATAACCCTTCCCTGGTTAATATGAGCAGTGGCTGTTTCTTAAATAGTTACAGGATTAGCCTCACTCTGGTGTATCATTGCCATGGATAAGATGTTTTGAGATACCCTATCATAGAATTGCTTCCAGCTCCTGATAGTATACAATCCAGTGCAAGGTACTGCTTCCTTAAACCCTCCTCCAAACAACTCAACCAAAGCCTAAATTGTATAATAGGCTTCTTTTTAATACCCACTGCGATGGTATTAATTTTACATGTCAATTTGACTAGGCTAAGGGATGCCCAGTTAGCTGGTAAAACATTTTTCTGGGTGTGTCTATGAGGGTGTTTCTGGAAGAGATTAGCATTTGAATTGGTGAGCTGAATAAAGCAGATGACCCTCCCCAATGTAGGAAGGCATTATCCAATCTTTTGAGGGCCCTGAACAGAACAAAAAGGCAGAGGAAGAATGAATTTGCTCTCTTTCTGCTTGAGCTGGGACATCTTCTCCTGTCCTCAGTCATCAAACCTCCTGGTTCTCAGATCTTTGGACTTGGACTGAATTACACCACTGGCTCTGCTGGTTCTCCAGCTTGCAGGTGGTAGGTTGTAGGACGTCTTGGCCTCAAAAATTGCATGAGCCAGTTCCTATAATAAATATCTCCCTTTCTCTCTCCCTCTCTCTCATTCTCTTTCTCTGAAAATAGAGTGTTCCTATGAAAACGTTTGTATGTTGAAATAGCCTAAAGCAAAGAAGCAATTTTTTCCTAAAAGTGCAAAACCTCTTTAGATTTCTGTTGGTTAGTGAAAACAGGTACTAATACAGGTCTTTCATAAAAGCAACGTGGCATAAAGCAAATGTTCAAAAAGCGAGGAATACCTGTATATATATATATATAGTTTTTGGTTCTGTTTTCTCTGGAGAACTCTAATACACCTTCTTACCAAGACACCTCACATTTCACCATATGTATGCCCTTTAATGCTGCAAACAAGAATAAATACAGCGGTGTTCCTGGCGGTATTTGGAGGTAGGGTGCTAACACAAAGAACAGAAAATAGATTGCATGTGTTTAAAGACTTGATTAGAATGGGGGATATATTATCTAAATCCTAGAGGAATGCAATACAGGAAGATGGAAGAAATAGAAAGCAAAGATCAAATTTCTCTGCTCCCAGAATTTTACATAGCACAGCACTAGGGAGTATTGTGACTTATTGATTAAATTATCCAATTCAATAAAAGTATGGTGAATAGATGCAAGAAAGCTGTTTCTGCATTCTCTGTTTAAATTACAATTAAGTTTCCAGCTGGATATCTCCAAAACATAGTGGAAACCTTGCAGTGATGGTATTTACCTTGTTCTATTTTGGGATTCTTTAGCAACATCACCTTATAGCAACAGCTGTTCAGAGTGCTGGGATTGGTACGAATACTTCTTCTACTGCTGGCAAGTTGAAAGCTGTAAAATATTTTCAGTTCATTTCAGGTTCAGGTGTCCCTAGGAGCAATTGTCTTCATGCAGTAGAAGGGAAGGTACTAAGACTATAAAACAGAGATTCAGAAACTAAATACAAACTGCTGTTGGTTGAAAACTCCAACTGGGACTTTATTGCCAAACACCAGACATTAGAAGATCAGTAGCTAAATTAGCCAGAGTAAACATCCTGAGGTACAAAACCAGTGCCAGCTCACTGAGCTAAGAATAAGACACATGGGTTGGCAGTAGGGCTGAGGAAAGACCTAAATAAATACGGATAAATGCAGTATCCGTTTCTGTATTGAAGGACACATTTGAACAAAAACAAAAAAATAAGAAAAATAAATTCATCTATAAAGGTGTAGAAGGGAATTTTTGGAAGGTTTATGCTCTTGATTAGAAAATAAATAGCTATATTAGGATTATATATTTTATATGTAATTTAAGTGCTACTATAAGAACTATAAGAACCTCATGATAATCATTAAGATAAATTAACCGTAATTTAACAATCATACATGGAAAATTTAGATCTTTCATGGGACTTTTTATTAAAATGAGAATATATTAATATATATTTTCTTCTATCCCTTTTCCCTCCTCTTTATTGTACCTTTTAACCTAAATCTCCAAACAACTGTTAACATTTTTACTATTATTATATAATACCAAAAATTGCAAAAACCATAATTTTACACTTGATGGCTTTTCCCTAACTGAACTGACCTATATAGCCAGCACTCAGATCAAAAGATAGAACATGAAGAACCTAGGGACAGGACAGGAATAAAGATGCAGACATAGAGAATGGACTTGAGGACACGGGGAGAGGGAAGGGTAAGCTGGGACTAAGTGAGAGAGTGGCGTGGACATATATACACTACCAAATGTAAAACAGATAGCTAGTGGGAAGCAGCCACATAGCGCAGGGAGATCAGCTCGGTGCTTTGTGACCAACTAGAGGGGTGGGATAGGGAGGGTGGGAGGGAGACACAAGAGGGAGGAGATATGGGGATATATGTATATGTATAACTGATTCACTTTGTTATAAAGCAGAAACTAACACACAATTGTAAAGCAATTATACTCCAATAAAGATGTTAAAAAAAAAATAAAGATAGAACATTACTAGTACCACAGTTCCCCATCTGGTGATGTTAATATCTATAATCCAATTACATTTTTTTTACAGAAATGGTACCCTCTACTGAAGCCAAGATGAATAACTATAATAATAATAATAATAGTTATTATTATTATTATTTGTAGTAGTATGTAACTGTTCACTGATCATGTATAAATATAAGGCTTATAAGATAACTAAAATTTCAAGCATCTGAATTTTAATTTTTTAAAAACTGTGTTGATGTTTTTTTATTCAAAACTATAGGCAATGATAATGAATTGAACCTCATTCCACATGCAATGAGAAGCCACTAAAGAAATTTCTTCAATGAGAGGGCATCAGTACATTTTTTTTTAAGAAAAAACAAGACTTTCTGGAATGTGAATGATGAAATGATGAATTAATAAGAATCAAGTAGGAATCAGAAAAGAAATTTAGAAAATAAGGAATTAATCTACTGGATAAACTATAAAATTTTGAGATATTATTGTAACAATAAATGAAAAGAAGAAAAATCATGTCCAAGTGGTTGATTTAATGAGGAGATTCTGGGAGACAAAAGATTTAGTCTCCAGTTCTGGCTTGGTGGATGGTCATTATCATTAATGACAAAAAATATAGAAGTAATAACTAATTGCATATATGTATATTTCATTGCAGAAGAAAGTTTCTCCTTCATTCTTTCATGCTTTATTTATTTATTTATATTTATTTAAATATATAAAACTAACATGACGGTTACGTTGCAAAATCCTTCACAACTGAAGTATCTTATCAGGAAAATGTGCTTGAGACCCAAGTGTGGACTCTTTGAGTCATTAAACTATTCAAGGATCTGATCTGTTTCTCACAAAACATGCATTTTTTACTTAAAGTTGCTTTACCTTTCGAAACTTTATATATTCTGCTTCCTAATGAGTCATTTAAATTTTCTTAAATGTAACTATTTCAAACTGTTTTTTCTATTGACTAAAACCAATTATGTTTATACCATACTAGAGTAACTCACTTAATTGTTTCCTGGATATCTAGGACTCAATATTTCTAGATGACTTTTATTTTCCTCACCATAATTGCCTGTATTTCATTTTCTTTTATTGTCTCTCATTTTCTTCCATTATGTTCACATATTTGCTTCTTTTTCTTCTACCACTTCCAGCCATTAGTGGCCATAGAAAGGCACTTTTTAACTTCCCTTATTAAATTATTTCCCTTCAAAGTTCATTTCATTTGCTTCAAAATTAGCACCATTTTCATATACTTGATAATATTCAGGACTATTTCTTTCTTTTTGATTGGAATAAATTCCATTGCCAATCATCTCTATCAAAGTTATAGGAGCTGGAATGGCATTTTCTTGTCATGTCTCTTCTGTAACCTGGCACAGTTCTTCAGCCTTTGTCTTTCCTTACTTGAAGTTTTCTTTTTTTTTTTTGAGAAATAAAGATCAGTTACTTTTTAGAATATTCCTCAATATGAGTTTATCTGATATGATTTTTTTTCATAATCAAATTCACTGTATACATTTGTGGCAGAATACTCAGTGATTTTTTTTTTGTCTCTTATTCTCAATAAATGAGATCAAGAGGAAAATGATTCTGGTTTGTCTCAGTATTGGTGATGTTAAATTTGGTCACATGGTTAAGGTGATGTCTATTAGGTTTCTTCACTATAAATTTACTGTATTTTCCTATGTGATCAATTTAGGAATAGTAAGAAGATATTTTGAAACTATTTAAAGATCTTGATGCTCATCAAACTTTCAGTCACCAGTATTATCAACCATTGATGATTTTATAATTATATATGTATATATTTTTATAATACATACATTCATCATTATATATTATCATGTATATTATTTATATATTATATATATAATTATAACTACACATTATATATACAATACAATATATGATACTATATTATAATATATATACATATATGAACTAGCTTCCTATTGTAAGGAGAGCTCTCTCTTTGAGCGTTTGTTTATATCAGTATGGTTTCATAAATTATTATTTTATTCAGTGGGTTAAAATGATTACTCCATTTATTTTACACTCAACTTGTCCATTTAATGTATCTATCTACCCACAGTGATATATCTATCCAGGCCCAGTATCCCCTGGGAACAGAAGCCTGAATTTTTTGCATTTAAGAAAGGTAATAAATTGCACATGTTACATCCATTGAGGAATCTGGTTGAGCACATATTTTGGCAGCAAAATATATGAATATTCAAACTAAGTGTGATTAATAAAGACTGCATATACAGCATTAGAGTCAATTCATATCAGATTTTGCCATACGTTAGAAAACATTTTGATTTTTAATGACTTGGGAATTGCAGAATCTGAAATTCAGGCTAGTTGTAAAATCTAAAATTTGAATATAATTAGGAGATTTTCTTAGGATTTAGAGAAATTAGATTAATCTGGTTTATATATTAATATAAAATGCACATAGAGTTAAGTATTCAGAAAAATCTGTTAATAAACTATAAAGAATATTTAAGATAATATCTACGGAAGCCCAATAATATTATTTTTATATCCATGGCTATTTACTTCATGTATAAAAGGTTTATTCAGATTTATGTTGTCTAATCAGTTTTGCCATGATATATCAATAATACTAATACCATCCTGGGAAATTTCTGTCTTATATAAGAATATATAAACTTGTAAAACTTCACATAGTAATCTACTAAAAATTATCTGAAAGGTTGGTACTGGTAGCAATAAAAAGCAAATTTGATAATTTTAGATTAAAAACTTACTCTAAGAAATTCTTTCTCTGAAGATTTTGTAACAGGAGAAATAATAATAAAAATATACAGGGACATATATTAGGTTATCTGTAACTAATGGCAGGACACTTTAAAGTAGGTTACTCCTTAGTTCAAAGATAACACTTGGTAGTTTCCTCACCATTGCCCTGCTTTTCAGTGAGGTGGTAGAATGTTGAATGAAACCACTGAAACCATAAGATGAATGGAAAATTTTGGTTGCCAAAACTAGGTGTTGTATGGTCCTCATGTTGGTCTCCCATTTATTCCCAAAGCAGCAGTCCCTTGATGCTGGAAAAAGAAAAAAAAAAAAAAAGATTGGAACTAAAATGCACTCATATACAATGGGAATATATTTCATATAAGATGCCAGCATCCTAAATCAATCTATTACTATTTTATAGTCTCTAGCAATATGTAGAGTAATTGTTATTAAAAGGAAAAATTAGATCATTTTATCTTTGAGTGTATTATTTAACTTTATTGTTGCCCTAAAGGCTTCCATTAATGTGTCATGTCTTAAATGTAAGAAGTCTAAATTGGTAGAGAACTATGATGATTTCTACCTGTTCTGTTCTTAATGCTTTACTGTGCCAATGCATTACCTATAATAGTTCTTCCACATTACTTTTAATATACTCCCAGGAAAAAAAAGAACACCTACATAGTTTGTCTAAAAGTATTTTCCCTGGGATTAAAAGGATTGCCATTTATGCATGCTGGCTCAAAGGGAAGAGGAATGAAAATGAGAGCTATTTTCTTTTTCCAAATGTGGCCTTTGAAGTTTTCAAAGTGAACCTTGATAGAGAATATGGCTAGATAAAAATGCTACTACTGCTTTGGCCTCAGGAAGAAAAAAATCAAAACAGCAATTTCCCATGGTGATTCCCTTTTTGGAACACTGATCATTAAACCATCATACTGTTTGACATCCTTTACAGAAGTATGATATTACTTTTATTGGAGCTTAATTTGGGGAATTACCTTAAAAATTTTTTTTTAATCCTGTAACTTTTGAAAGAGTGCAATAAAGACATTCTTCCCATCATGATGAATGCACACCTAAAAAGGTTATTCTCTCTTAGATCCCAATGGACTAAATCTGGGTTTGAGACCACCAAGGAACTATATACTTGGATAGCAATGTCTTAGCCCCTGATAGAATTGCTTTCTGAATTGCACATAAGCATTTACCACCAGCTTTTGTTCTGGATGTTAAGAGAAACAACCATAAGAAACTTGTTAGCTTTCCTTTTGTGTCAATGTTATTGAGGACATCAGTCAATATATGGAACAGCTACCTCTTTACAGTATCCCAAAGGAGACATTTCTTTTAGGCCTCTGTTATCAGTAGAAGGTATATCTCTTTTGAACACAGGCTCCCCTCTGTCCCTGCCTCTCTAATCTTATAAAGGCTATATCTCTGAATTTTATGCTGATTGCTTTGACCACCAGGAATTTTAGAGTCAACATTTTAGTGCATCTCTGCATCTACTCAGGACTTTACAGTGGGCATTTCTGACTGCTAATCTTAACCCTGAGTATATTATTTCCTTTCTCATGATTTCCTTTCTTCTTTACTAAACTTTTTTTATATTGTAGGCATTTTAAATATTAAGCACGTAAAGCAATTAGTAAGAAAGGGCATTTAAAAAGATGTTTTACCTTTTGGCATATAACTGAAACTCCAGTGCTTTGTCTACAATTCATGACTGCTTGAAATAACTGATCTAAACATTTTTTTCCTATCACAGACAGGGTGAAGGACTACTTGATGGAGGAGGGTGGGGTGCTGATGGTGAACTATTGAAGCCTTGACTAGACCCTTTAGCTTTAAGACTTCTTAATCTCCTTACTCCTTAAGGGGTGTCTTTATCTTAGTGGTTTCATATTCTTCTCAAGCTACGCTTTACAATGTTCCTGTAAGTACCTATAAATTTCTTATTGTGTAGTTAAAATGTGAGGTTTCGAATAAAACCTGCCAAAATTTTAATTAAGGTAAACAAACTAATTAGATATGGTAATAAGTGAGCCTCTGAGAGGTGTTACATCTCTGTGTCTAGGGGCAGAAGCAGTACACTACTGACAGTAACACAGAACCACTTACGGAATATATTTCTATCAAATGTTATTCCAACCCATTTTTTAATGCACAAGGGAGAGCCTCATTAGAAATCTCTAAATAACTGCATAATTAGTTGCACATATAAAATGAGAACAAGTGAAGAAAATGAAGACGTTGAGAAGGTGCTGACATTTATTGAATATTTACTCTATGCCAGTCACTGATTTATAATATTGAACTTTTAAAAATACTTTTCTTAGCCTTTGAAGAGCAATAAAATATTGTCATATCTCTGTAATGTTCTCTGTTTTACTAGACATAGAAATTATCTGTGGGAGAATAATAAGATCTATAAAGTGGTACTTTTAGAAAAAAGCTGAAGCTAATAGCAGAAAATGCTATTATTCTATTGTGAGAATGATAGAGCCTAAAACTTTCCATTTACAGACTTCTTGGAAACTCAAAGCTTTGCTTTATGTCTAATTCAATGATTTTGTCTCAGATACCTAGTTTTGCTATTATTTACAACCCCCAATCTTTTATTATTCTTTCTGTTCTTTTCATCTCTTTAAAAATTGAACCCATGCTAATCATTGAGTCTGAGAGGGAGGCAAAATAATTATAAAATTTGCATTTTGTTTGCTGTTTATTTATATTTTTAGGATTTACATAAAAAGAATGATATGGGGAATATCAATGTCTCTGGGTAAAGGATACCATTACTGTTAAATTGGAACTAGATACTCTGTTTTCCAATTCTGTTACTTTTGTTGCTTCAAACATTCAGGATATGCCTTGACTATCCTGTCATTTTTCTCTGTTTGTCTTCCATCTTCAAAAAGAGTTCATGAAGGAATAGCTTTTCTATGGCTGAAAATTGTGGATTCCTTTCCAGAGTAGAAGAGGATTAATAGAGTTAATTGAAAAGAGATATGAACATCTATGGTTTGACTAGAAGCCTAAAGCTCTGAAGTAATAAATTCAATGCAGAACCCCAGTAGCCATACCTTGCATGCATCATGACTTAGAGGTTTTATCTCTATTAGTAACTTATATGATATTAAATATCACCTCTGAATATACATTGTACATGCTCTTACCTTAGGGTCCTTGCGCTAGTCCTTGGCTCTGCTTGGATTATTCTGTCCCTCACCTCTTCCACATCTTCCTCAAGTATGACAATCCTATGGAGGCCTGTCATGATTATTTTAATTAACACTCTACTCTCCCTCAGCCATCATCTGCTTTATGTGGCTCTATCATTTCTATCACTCTTATTACTTTCTAAGGTAATATTTTGTTGTTGTTGTTTATTATGTCTCCCCATTGAGAAGTAAACTCCATGGGCTGTTTTGTTCATTAATTTATTACAAAAGCTTAGCCTGACATTGTCATTGAGTTAATGCATCTTTACGAGGAGTGAGATTAAAAACAATGTGAATAGTAAAGTCTATGGTAAGAAGATATTTTTTGCATGACAGTTTAGCCAGTTTGATAAAAGGTGGACAGTATGATGAATAGTGAAAAGCAACTCCATGTATGTATGAAATTATTATTGTCAAAATACAAATACATTAAAATGGTTTGGTGTTGAAATTGTGAACTAGTAAAGAAAAAAGAGCTAACGAGTAACTCAAAATATTCTTTTCAATTTTTTATTTAACTTTATTTTGGAGATGGCTTCATTTGACCAGTGGGTATATATATCAGGAAATTACATAAATATAATACAAAAGCTAGGAAACACTTTTTTTGGTATTATTGGCTCTTATTTAGCCCAATTGTTATTAATTATTAGCTCAGTTAGCTATGAACTGACTTACACCATTAAATAAATTATGAAGTGTTGTAGTGCCTAGCTGGTCATCCAGGCTGTATGTAATCTAGCCCTCCTCTGAATTCACAGTTGTACCTCCTTTCTTTGTCAATCATTGAGCCATTTTGTAAAAATGTATGTGCATAACTTGTAGAACTGAAGATCCTTATGACCTCTTCTGTGTCGACATAATTTTTCTATTCTCCAATTGGCCTATATGTGTGTCATCAAGAAATATTTGTCAAGTAAACAGGTATATAATTACCAGTCAAGGGTAAGGATTATACTTTTGGAGAAAAAGACCACATTTTCCCTTTCAAACAGGAAACTCTTCCAGCAAGGCTTCTTATTGACACAATTTTGAGAGGCTACCATATCAGTTATAATCATATTAGAATCAAGAAGTTAATCATAGCAAAATAACTCAGTGATAAGCATTTTTTAATTATTATCTCTTTGAGTCTGACTCCAAATTATGGTACTAGACTCCAAAACATTTTTCTTGCATTCCATGAAAGTAATAATAATGAGAAGCTGTTTCTAAATACTTGGATAGTTGCTGATATTATGTATGATAACTTTTTAATGATAATTTTTTTAAATTTATATATGTTACCTGACGTTATTAAAATTTTTTGCTAGCAGTAGAATGTTATCACAAATGATTTTATATAAGTGGATGTAAACCCCTGCTTTATGTTAAAATTCTCTTGACTTAAAACTAGAGGATGTACCAGCTACCAAATTCTAAGCATGACAGAAGGGCACTGTCCAGGCAGATATGTTCATTTGGTGCTGTCATACACAAAAGCCAGGAAGACCAATAGAAGGCTGTTTTCCTGAGTTTACTTCCTCTTCTTTATAATAGATTTGAAACACATATATATAGTTTCCTTACTCTTAGTGAGACTATATATATATTTACTGAATAAAAAGAACCCTTAAAGGTAAGAATAAAGTGCGAGGGAACTGATATTTGCTGCATGTGTACAATGTACAAACACATTAATAGGCAAGTTATATACATTTCTAATATATGTACTAATAATATATTTCCATATTTTAAAAATAAAGAATCTGAGACTAAGAGAGAAGAAATGGCTCTCACTAGGGTACACAGCTATGAAAAGGTAGATTCAGGATTCAAAGAACCAGTATTAAAGTCCCCAAACCAATTTCTTTCTACTGCACCAAAGTTGCCCAATGATAAAAATCATCCAGAGCTCTCATTGAAATCACTATCCTAAGCCTTCCCTTTCGAGATCCTATTCTCGTTGCCCAGGGTACTTTCCAGTAATCTGAATTTTAACAAGGGCCTCATATAATTCTTATCATCAAGTAATTTTGAGAAACACTGCTCTACGACTTACTACTTTCTGTACAGTTGAAAAATGCCTTCTTTGTATCTAAGGAATAAATTCTAACTAACTCTAAGGATGCAAAGATTTATTATATTTATGCTGTTTGTATACTCATATAAAGGTGAAACTATTTTTAACCTTTTGAAAATTCAAAGAAATTACTAAAGTATGTGATAGAAGACCAAGGTTGTGATGAGAGTACCTAGCAAAATATTTAGGTATGTTTAATTTTTTAGAAGTTTTTCTTAAGGCATTGTACTTACTAGATCACAAGCCACTTCATGCAGATGGGCACATTTTCTTACACCTGGAATGATCCCAAAAGCATTATCTGTGGGAAGACCTTATTGTTTTAATTGTGCACTTATATTAGTCTGTGTGGAATCTGGGCAGCAATGTTAAATTACATTTCTCGGTAGCTCCAAGGCTCTATATCTGTAATTAGTGGCTTCTGTTCTTTATTACACTGATCAGTAATGCAGCTCTATTCATCACCACAGTCTCAGTTAATTATCCTTGCTAATGACTTTCATGGTGTAAAGAATCTACAGGACCCATTTGTAAAGATATCTTGCATTGAGATTATTGGAAGGTATGATACCACAGTGAGCTGATAAACTGTTGGAGGGATGTTACCGTGGGAAATGGTTACTCTCTTTCTATTGTACTTGCTTTGATTGAGAAGAAGTTACAGAGGGAATGTAATGCAATCTTGCATTTATAAGATTATAATACTCCAGGTGTGCAAGGAGGAGGGGAAGAAGTCAACCAGAATACAAAGAGAAAATTAAACTTCCTCTGCGTGCCTGAGCCAGTGGTAATACTAAGTTAGCGGCTGGTCTATCTAGTAGTGAAACTGAAAGTGCATTTTATTTGATAAAATGAAATTGCCACTTCATTATGTGTTTAAATTTTAAAATATCTGATGTAGAGAAAATAAATCACCTTTTGATTTTTCTATTCATTTTGGATCATTAGTTGGAATTTTAGAATAAATTACAGGTCTCTAGTAGATATAATAGCTTAATAGCTAAGAACTTGTTTTTAAAGACTCAAATAGTTGTAAGCCTTACTTAAAGATACTTAATTTTAGAAAAAGTTTCTAAAGTTTTTAGCTTTATTATATATAATGAAATTAGGATTGATTAGAAATAATTTCTTAAGGTAATATGTATAATTTTAGAGGAAATATAGTCCAAAATTTTTCAATTCTCTTTGTAAAACAAAATCAAGTATATATCAAAGGATCATTTACATCCTTTTAGAAGTTATTTTTTTAAAATGAGAAATGGTTATTTGAAGAATCAAAGAACAAAATGCTAAAATAAGTTATTGAAGAATGTCATTGAGAGAATTATAGTTCTCCATCCATCAAAAAGTCAGATAATTTGTATCAGTTATTTTGTTTACTCAAAATAATTATTATTGTAAAAATCAAAAATGTTTCTATTGGTCTTCAGAGTTGAATTCTTATTTTTCTTAATGAAGTTGTTTTCTTTTCATATACACCAAACTAATTTTATGAGTGCATTCAGAATATGGGTAATGAATACTGAATGAAGCCCCTGTAATTAGAGAGTAGAACTGATATTTGTTATCAGATTCTGAGCTAAAATAGATGTTACAAATGTTTTTGTGCCCATGTGAAAGGGAATGAAATTTAGTAGCAAACGAAGTGAAATCATTTGGTTGTATGGATTAATAACCTCTATGGAAGTCAATTCCAAAAGAATTTTTTAAAATAATATAAATTAAGTTAGTGTCACCTGTTAACACTTATGACAGCATTAAGATTGAGTACAATACCAAAACAAATAATCTTCTTGACAAATTTTTATATACTTGCTTATTTATGGGTTTTTTGTTTTTGATGGTTGTCATCTGGAAACACTAACTTAAATCATTGTGAGAAAACACATAGTATATAATGATTCCATAATGGCAGACTTCAATAAATCATTAAATTCCTGACTGCTAGAAATTTCCAAAGCATAGGAACTAGTTTCTCAAAATTTGAAGAGATATTTTGATATCAAAAAGAATCATAAGATATAGTAAAACAATTCAATATATCCCAGCCAGGAGAATTTCCCCACCAAATGTATACAAGGTTTCATATTAAAAAAGCTATCTATATCTACCTATCATCAGTCTTTCTGTGGCTTCTGGTTATAAAGAGGGGCAAAATTTTTTGTCATATGCTTTGAAACAGGAGTCCAGGGACAAACAGTCCTAGAGGTTTCCAGAAATTGATGTGCTTCCTCCACCCAGTTTCACCTCCCTCTCCAATAATGCACTTTGGGACAATGAATTTCAAGGATTAGTATCATAAAATATATATATATATATATATATATATATATATATATATATATATGTATGTATATATATATATCACCAACATCTCTAAAATATCTAAGGCTCACTGACCACTTCTAACCTAAAGATGTCTCAGAACCCTGGCCTGGCCTGGATTATAATGCATGAACTAACTGGAACATGCTGACTTTGAACAACTCAACCTCTCTGAGACTCATTTTACTGAAATGTAAACTGGGTTTTATAAACATTAACTGAACCCAACCAGATAAACTTTACATGATAAGGAGAGAATACAAGGATTGACTTTCATTCATATCCCCATCACTTTGATATCTATTTAATATATTTTTCTCATTTTTTCCGACCACCTCTTATTTCTTTCACTGAATTATTTGTAAATGAAGGATATTAGTCACATACTACCTGTGCTGCGTTCATTTTTTCCCATTATGTCATTCATCTTTTGCTTTTGTTATGGCAAAGATTTCCTTAGTGGATTTAAAAATAATATATAGCTAGACATTAACTTTCATATATTGTTTCTGGCTTTGGTCCTGTTTAATAAAAGCTTTTGCCTAATCTAAGATTATAATTTGGGGAATAAGAAGGAGAAAGGATTATATCCTCAATATATTCAACAGCTGTGAAATAGCACAAATGAAGGTGGGAAAACCTCTTGAGATGAAATTGATTAAACTTTTATATGAGAACATTATGGTCTCATACGTGGCAGTAGTATTGACAATGAAGAGGAGAACCGTTTGAAAAATATGTTGAAGCAAAACTAGTAGGACTTTGTACTTATGATGTAGGTCAGAAAATAGTAACTGGCTCAAACTTAGCCACTAATAATTTTGTGACCTGTGGCAATTCAGTTAACCTCTCCAGATCTTAGTTTTCTCATCTATACTATAAAAATGTTGGATTCAATTATATATTAAGTCCATTTCATGTCTGAAATACTATGATTTAAAAAAAAAAATTCTCTGGGGTCTCGAAGTGATAAATGCTACCTTTCCCTATCTATTAAAAAGAAAAAAAATGAGCAAATAAGCAGACAAATACCAAGAAAAATGTGCACATAAATAAATAACAGTACATTACCTAATTGAAAACTCAGCTCACTAGAATACAGGTAAACTTATAATTGAAAGAAAAATAAGTCTGAGCAGCCAAAATATATATTCTAATGTACACTGTATAACACCCACAGTGGATAACAAATAATTAGTTGAGTAAGATGAAGCATTTCCTGTGAGTCAAAAGCTTTTAATCTCAGCTGTACCAGTGAACAGCTTGAAATGAAAAAATGCAGGGTTTGGTTTTCTGAGGGGTGAGATTACCTCATATTTATGGTGCTCAGAAAGCTAGTTTTTCCAGGGACATACAATTTTTTTGAAAATTTTTAAATTAGAGCTCCCCAGTAAATTAGAGAGCCATCTCCCATTCAGCAATCAGTGTCAGACAGTATGTCAAGAAAAGAGAGTCAAACGCATCCCCCTCACCAAATACTCAGATTTATTAATCTATCCATAATCTTCTATTTTATATTCTAAAGCTTGTTTCTTTTCAAGATATATTGGAATGAGATGCTAAATTAACCCAACTGTTCATATGCCTTACTATAACAATCAAGTCATGAATATATAAATGATTTTAAGATGACTTCTCTATAGTTACTCCAATGAAACCAAGCTATGCATAAAAGTAGATATGCAATATTTTCTAAAAATAAAATTAGCCTATCAATGCCTTCATAAAATGAGAGACACTTGTATTTTGTACTGTAAGAGTTAGGTTGCAAGCTGAAACTGTGAAAGCTAAAATGTGTGCTGGAGATTATGCTAAGTACTTTATAGGCATTATCTCATTTAACATGCACAGAAATTCAACGAAACACTAGGTAAGGTTATTAATACCCATTTGCAGATGGTGAAGCCATCAGTGTAATGGAATAAAGAATTAAACTTCAGAGTAACAATTTTTATAAATTCATAGGTGGGTGATAGCTCTCAAGAATTCAATTAATTGTAAAGCAAAACTCAGGAAACTTCCATAGTGACTGTGCTTTCATTCTAGTTTTCTTTTCTTTTCTTTTCTTTTTTTCCAACAATGCTTTCTCTTAGCGGTACTGTGCAAACTTATGTCAACTTTGAAGTAAACCTGACCAAGCATCATGCTTGTCAAATAAAAAAGAATCTATGTAAATATCCAAAACCCAAATTGCTCCACTTTTAAAACATCCATTTGATTGTGATCAAATATCTATTTTCTTCAGAGAAAAATTCAGCATCTCTACTCATTGTTGGAAAAAGTCATTTTTGTTGTCACACATCTCTTCAAAAATATTTTGATATTTGAAGATATATTTTTCAAACATCTTGTTAGTTTTCATGAAGAAATAGAATGGATACATATATATGATGAAAGTATGTTTTTTCATAAAATAATGAAGTCTAAAATATACCTAATAAAAAGTCACACTTATGATAACTTTAAACTATTAAAGGATATCTGGTAAGTCTGTGAGTAATGAAAGGTACTGAATGGAATTACAAAATTAAACATTTTATTTTCATCAGTTCTCATAATTTGGAGGAATAGGATGTATTTCATTTTAGCAATTGCTTCTTTTTATTGTTTTGGATTATTTTATGCAGGTAATATAATATTCTAAATATTATAGTGTCCTATTATAAAGTACCATAACTTACTAAAATTCTATGTGGCAGAAATCTACCTGGAAGGGTGCATTAAAGCATTTTCTGAAACTTTAAAAATTAAAAACCCAATATATAGGAATATTTTAAAGAAAGTCGTTCTCAGTTGAGTTAATACATTCTATATAGTGAAAATACTAGACTTGTGACACATGTATAGCAAGAAGTATATGACAGTGCATTCTTTTAAATCTTTTTATGTTAACCTATGCATTAAGTGCCATAACAGGTTATTAATAAATATTTTGGTTGAAAACAAAATTTACTAAGTGTTTTGATGACCTTTAGTACTATCTCTAACTATTCAAATGACTGTAATAAGAACATACTAGGGGGCTTCCCTGGTGGCGCAGTGGTTAAGAATCTGCCTGCCAATGCAGGGGACGCAGGTTCGAGCCCTGGTCTGGGAGGATCCCACATGCCGCGGAGCAACTAAGCCCGTGAACCACAACTACTGAGCCTGCGCGTCTGGAGCTTGTGCTCCACAACGGGAGAGGCCGCGATAGTGACAGGCCCGCGCACCGCGATGAAGAGTGGCCCCCCGCTCACCGCAACTGGAGAAAGCCCTCGCACAGAAACGAAGACCCAACACAGCCAAAAATAAAATTAAAAAAAAAAAAAAAGGGGCTTCCCTGGTGGCGCAGTGGTTGAGAATCTGCCTGCCAATGCAGGGGACACGGGTTCGAGCCCTGGTCTGGGAAGATCCCACATGCCGCGGAGCAACTGGGCCCGTGAGCCACAACTACTGAGCCTGCGCGTCTGGAGCCTCTGCTCCGCAACAAGAGAGGCCGCGATAGTGACAGGCCCGCGCACCGCGATGAAGAGTGGCCCCCACTCGCCGCAACTGGAGAAAGCCCTCACACAAAAACGAAGACCCAACACAGCCAAAAATAAACATAATAAATAAATAATAAATAAAAATTAAAAAAAAAAAAAAAAAAGAACATACTAGGATTTAACATTCTATGTCAGTGCTTTCCAATAGAAATACAATGTGAATCACATTTTAATTTAGATTTTCTACTAACTACATTAGAAAAGTAAATGAAATTTAATAATATATTTTATTTTAACCCAATATCTAAAATATTATCATTTTAATATTTATTCAATATTAATATTAGTGATATATTTATAATTTGTGGGGGGTGGCTAAGTCTTGATATCCAGTGAACATTGTACACTTACATCACACAGTTTGGACTAGTCACATTTCTGGAGCTCAGTAGTCAACTGTAGCTACCATTAAAAACCATCCAGTTCTAGCAGATAGTCTGCAGAACCAAAAACCCTTATTTACTTTTTTTTTAGTAATAATTTTATCAGTACTAATATTTTTCACTTCTTAAAATTCTGCTTGATCATTTACTTTTCTTTATCATTAAGATACATTTTAGTAGCTTGATACAACAAAAATATCCTCAGAATGACATTAAAAGTAAAATGAATAAGACGTTTATTCTGTTAGGAAGGAGATATGATGAGAGAAAGTAGGAGATTTTGAAAGAGTGGGGTTGAGGCTGGAACTGGAGGACAATACAGAAAAGTAATTCTCAATTCACATTTTCAAGATTATTTAATAGTATTTAATACAAGATAGAGGAAAGAATATTACATGAATATCATCCATATATTTTATATTCAAGGACAATTTAGCCCAGAAATTAACTTCTTAACTATTTCATAAAGAAGTTGTTTAGTAGGGATAAAATTTGGTTTTTCTTTTATTATTATTATATTATCACTGCATCATATAACAAAATTGGTCTGAAACTCACATAGACTAATTGGTTTTTAGTCAGTATGTCTATTCAATTTGTTCAGACTTTTCAAATCAATTTATTCAAACTTTTAGCTTGACTAAGGTCTAAAGTTAACTGAACCAATTTGATAAATTCATATTTTTCCTATTAATAGACAGGGATAGCATTTATCACTTTCAGTCCCCAGAGACTTTTTTTTTCAAATTCTTATATAATCTCAGACATAGACTGGATTTTAGAGATAATTGAATCTAACACTTTTATATTATAGATAAGAAAACTGAGATCCAGAGAGGTTAAGTGACTTGCCACAGGTCACAGAACTAATTAGTGACTCAGTTTGAACTAGTCACTATTCTCTGACTTACAGCTTAATGTACTACTTTGCTCCTTACATTCTCTGCAAACTATACTCAATAAACCATAATGAATTGTGTCATCTTTCAAACACTCCCTTTATATGATCTGTAGAGAAGAAATTTTCTAATATACAGATTAATTTTTTTCTAGATCTGTATTATACCTTATCACTCTTTGTCACATCTTCTTAATTAAAATATGGTTTGTTCATCTAGCTGGTATAATTCATATTTAAATAAGAATAGTAGTGATCTATAAGAAAAATAGTCTTTAATTAGAAACTTGAGAATAAGATTTTTAAAAAGAAAGGTTCTTGTTAGAATAAGGGGAAAACATATTTGGTTATAGTCTAGTACTATTTCTTTCTCTCACTTCCCACCATCACAACTATTCTGGCATGGCTTCTGAAGTCATGAGGTCATGTATATGTAGAGACACAGAAATGCGTACTATTGTGAAAGAATACATATATCACATTAAAAGTGGGTGTGCTATTTTCTGGGAGATATGTGATGTTTTGAAAGTAATTTAACCATTTGTTCTTTGTTTTTGGCCAAGGTTGTAGCTTTTGAATCATCCATCTTTTCATTCTTTTACTCATTTAACAAATATTTATTGAGAGTTTACTATGTGCTACACAAACTTTTGTGGTCCTGAAGCTAATATTCCAGTTACAGAAATGAAAAAGAAATTACTAAGTATATAATTATCTGTGCAGCAAGAGTAAGGGTTAGAGAGGAAAAGAAACACATATTTAATCATTCGAAGAGGGTGGACTTCTGTAAAAGATGAGCAGATGCCCAAAGGAAGTGAAAGAGTATGCCATGGGAAGTCTAAGGAAATATGGATTAGTACAGAATGGGTGAACAGGAAAAGCAAAACTTGTATCCTAAATAGGAAACATGCTTTCCATGCCCAAGGAAGGAAAAGAAGGTCAGTGGGGCAGAAATACATTGAACGCGTTGGAAACTGAGGATGTTAAGTCAAAGTCATTGAAATGTTTAAGAGCTCGGGGGTCACATGATCTTATTTCTGCTTGAAAAGAATTCTTCTGGGACTACGTGGAGATTTACCTAGGAGAGGGCAAGAGAAGAAACAGAACGGTCAGGTAGTGTGCTAATGATCTAGTACAAATTAGAAATGACGGTGCCTTGGCTAGTTCGATATTAGTGATGGAGTTAAGAAGTGGTTAGAGACTTCACTGGTGTGCAGTGGTTAAGAATCCACCTGCCAATGCAGGGGACACGGGTTCGAGCCCTGGTCCTGGAAGATCCCACATGCCGCGGAGCAACTAAGCCTGTGAGCCACAACTACTGAGCCCGAGTGCTGCAACTACTGAAGCCTGCACACCTAGAGCCCATGCTCCACAACAAGAGAAGCCACCGCAATGAGAAGCCCACACACCGCAACGAAGAGTAGCCCCCGCTCGCCGCAACTAGAGAAAGCCCGCGCGCAGCAACAAAGACCCAACACATCCAAAAATAAATAAATAAATTTATTTTTAAAAAAAAGAAGAAGTGGTTAGGTTTGGGATATATTTAACATGATAACAATAACACTAACGTTATGACCTGAGTAGCTTAAAGGGCAATGATACTCATTATTGAGATTGGAATTGATTGTTACATATCACGTTTGGGGAAAAAATTAAAACTTAAATGTAATAACCATTTAATGCTTAGACATACAAGTTGTGATGAAGTGTAGGCAGTTAAGTATGTAAGTGTGCAGTTCAAAAGAGAAGTTAGGATTTAAATTTTAGAGTTTTAGTAAAATAATTTCTAAAGAGAGATAGGATGGTATGACTTAAGAAGGGGTATATATACATATACATCCATATATATATACATACATATAGAGAGAGAGAGAGAGAGAGGAGAGAGAGAGAGGGAATGGAAAGGATGAAAAAAAAAAACCCCACTAGTTTACTTCAGTATTTACATATCAAGAGAGAAGAAACAACCAGCAAAAGAGACTGAGAACTGGCCAGTATGGTAGGTAGCAAATTCAGAGGTAGTTCTGTCCTAGAGAAAAAGTGAAAAGAAAAAAGAGTGCATAATCAAGGGTGTCAAACAATGGTTATAGGTCAGTATGATAAAGTCTTATCACTGACTGAAGAGTATGGGATATTAGAAAATAGAAACAGTGAATATAACCAATATTTTAAAATTTTCATTTTCAACTAGTAAAGATAAATGAGGTAGTAATTAGAGGAATTATCAGGTTAAATAAATACTTTTAAAGTTGGAAGATACATAATATGTTCTTATGCTGATAAGAAAGATTCATTTTCAGGTTATCATTTATTGAGCACATAGTTTGCGGTATCTCTCACTTTTCCATACACTTAGAATACAACACTTAAAAAAAAAGGTCTCTCCTCTCTGTGACCTTATGTTCTAATGGGAAGAGGCATACAATATGCAGATCTATAATTCATCAAGTGATGGTAAATTCTATACAGTAAAATAAAGGAAGGTCAGAGATATAGGGAATGATGGAAGGTATGAAGAAGTATTTTATATATATATATATATATTATATATGCTAGCCAATGAAGGTACTGCTCAGAGAAAACAGCATCTGCAATGACTCGAGGATGGAGGGTAAACAATTGTTTAGCGTGTTCAAGGAACAGCAAGGAAATAGATCAATTACTCAGGTTGAGAGCAAGGAAGAAGAGTGCTAGGAGTTGAGGTCATGGAAGTAACAGGGCATCGATCACAGAAGTCCTGTAGGACATCGTTAGAAGGTTGAAGTTAAATCCAATAAAGTCAGAAGCCTATTGGGGTACAGAGTAGAAGAATGACATAATCCAATTTATGGTTAAAAGAATCATTCTGGCTGCTGCAGAGGGGTAAAAGGAAGCATAGAGATCAGTTAGAATGGAAAAAGTCCAGGTAAAATATGATGGTTGCTTGGATCAGGATAGTAGCAAAGAAGATGGTGAAAAATCATCACAAGTTAGACACATTTTAGAGAAATAATCTGAATGATCTGCTAAGATATTGTGTGTGAATTTTGATACTTAATGAAGTAGGGATGAGTATGGGAGGAGTATATATTATAGGTGAAATAAGAGTTTGATTTTGGACATATTAAGTTGGGACTGTTACTCCAATTCAGCTAGCTATGCTGAGTAGGCAATTATATGTGAGAGGGAAAAAAGTGCCAGAATTATACATTTTAATGTCGTTGATATATACATGGTACTAAAATGCTCTAACACCCCATATACTGACCATTCGTAAGATTTAAATTGCAGCAAGGTAAGTTTCGGATAGGAAAGCAAAATTTGATCACATAAAACATCAGCTATTTATGCTTTGTCATTTTAAAAATTGTGGCATAAGTACTTGAAGCAAAACGAAACATTGTAATTCAATGTAATATTGGAATATTACAGAACAAAATGGTTTTACTAATTTTTGCTTGTCTTGATTGGGCAAAAGCTAAAAGATACAGAATGGATCAGAATGATCTCAACTGAAAACATTTCAAATATAGTAGGTGCATTAAAATACATTCCTTTTATTTTATTATCAATGTCCAAGATATGTCAAATAAATATTAGTATAGTGCCATTGTGATTTTATTAGTAGGTTGCTATGTACAACTTGACGTTTTCAGTCATTTTCTAAGTTCTGAGTAAAAAATAACTGCTTGAGAATTAGAAAAATCTATCACAGGGCAACTTTCTTACCAAGGTTTTCATCTCTATCCACAAGTCCTAATCTTGGTTCCTTTCTTGACATTGTCTTTTATTCTAAATGGATCATAATAACTATTATAGCTAATAACCAGAATATTTGGTGCAATAGTTGAATCACTAGAACTAAAAGTATTGGCAGTATTGGGGTAATTCCTTGTTGTTTTACTTTTATTTTCACTCAGAAATCAACATTTGAACTCTTTCAGGAACTCAGGGCCATGAAATCTTGTATTTCAGGGTATGGTCAAAACCTGAAAAACTTAATTTAATACAGATGTTGGTAGAGGTTCACTGCTCACAGAAGGGCAAGCACCACCCCCAGCTATCTCTGCACATGACTGCATCCTCTTTCTCTCACTACCTCTCTGGCTCTTGCTCTCGCTTTCATTCTGACCGACACACAACTATCACGAACTCAGTGGGGCAGATACAGCCATTAGAAAATACCACAGCTGGTGGCACAAAGACAATTAAAATAAGCAGTTACAACATGGCTTTGTATTTCACACATTTAGATGAAGGGGCACTAATTTGAGCTTATTATCTGAAAACACATGTATTTTAAGTGTGATGCTTAAAATGAGCAATTCTATCTACTAGAGTTTTATGTTTTACTTTTTTTATTATTTAAACATACATGGGGTCTTGCTCTAGGCGTTAGATTACTTTATATGAAAATGATGGGCAAATTTAGTTTATGACAGATGCTAGCATAATTTTACTAAATGTGTTTGCATCTGATGTCTGCCTTGAATTGACACTTTCTCTAGAATCTGTGTAATCAAAAGTCTTGCTCCCAGCTTTTAAGGACTGGTGATAGAGTAGAATAAGCATTTGGCTTTCCAGCTAGTTCCTTGCATCGCTGAATCATAAGTACGCAGAACACAAATAATGAGACAGGAAAGACAGCCATAAAGTAAATTGCAACTTATTGTCTAGGACCAAGGTCCAGGTACTCATGTAGTCTAATGGGTCATATATATTTTGAATAGATTATACTTTTCTGTTAAGGAAATTAAATTCTATTTTTTTCTTTTTTACTTTCTGAATTGTTGGCATTTGTCTGAACAACTCTAATTCCTTATGTAGTCTGTATTGTTTAGTGTTTTTAAATAAGGGTTTATAACAAATTACTCTGAAACATTATGTATGTAATCTTTAGAGTGCTACTTGGTAATCATGCATACATTATGAGTATTTCATATTAATAACTATAATTTCATCCCTTTATTCAGCCAAATCACTTTCATGATAGTTTTATTTAAAGCTAGATACCTTAGATTTTCTTAATGGTGTAATATTTTATATATATTATATATACATATTTTAATATGTAACACACGCATAGATAGAGATCTTAATGATATAACATAACATCATAACTTTCTTCCCCTCAAATCTCTCATTTTTCTACTCTAGTTCTCTTTTCTCCCTCTCCTCACCTTCAAATCTTCCCAGCATACACACATTCACCACAAGATAAACTTCCCAAATATTAATCAGAGGGGTGAAAATATTTTAATTCTACTGTAAGAAGCATGAATAATCATCTCACCAAATATTTATTTTTTTTTAAAGATTTGATGAAAGTTCATAATAATGCAGTTGACAAGAAAATTAGTTATTTCTGAGATATACATTTTAAAGTAATAACTAGGATTATTACTTATAACATTATACCAGAACATATAAGATTTTTAGAAGTTTCCTGTAATGTCTGAAACATTTATATTAACATATTTCCATACATATTTCCATACAAATACAAATATAAGATTTTTAGAAATTTCATGTAATGTCTGAAACATTTATATTAACATATTTCCATACAAATACAAATATAAGATTTTTAGAAACTTCATGTAATGTCTGAAACATTTATATTAACATATTTCCATACAAATACAAATATAAGATTTTTAGAAATTTCATGTAATGTCTGAAACATTTATATTAACATATTTCCATACAAATAACCCAATGAAAGTTTAGTATTAGTTGTTTTGTTTGTTTTTTTATACTGCAGGTTCTTATTAGGCATCAGTTTTATACACATCAGTGTATACATGTCAATCCCAATCGCCCAATTCAGCACACCACCATCCCCACCTCACCGCAGTTTTCCCCCCTTGGTGTCCATATGTCCATTCTCTACATCTGTGTCTCAACTTCTGCCCTGCAAACTGGCTCATCTGTACCATTTTTCTAGGTTCCACATACATGCATTAATATACGATATTTGTTTTTCTCTTTCTGACTTACTTCACTCTGTATGACAGTCTCTAGATCCATCCACGTCTCAACAAATGACTCAATTTCGTTCCTTTTTATGGCTGAGTAATATTCCATTGTATATATGTACCACAACTTCTTTATCCATTCGTCTGTTGATGGGCATTTAGGTTGCTTCCATGACCTGGCTATTGTAAATAGTGCTGCAATGAACATTCGGGTGCATGTGTCTTTTTGAATTACGCTTTTCTCTGGGTATATGCCCAGTAGTGGGATTGCTGGATCATATGGTAATTCTATTTTTAGTTTTTTAAGGAACCTCCATATTGTTCTCCATAGTGGCTGTATCAATTTACATTCCCACCAACAGTGCAAGAGGGTTCCCTTTTCTCCACACCCTCTCCAGCATTTGTTGTTTGTAGATTTTCTGATGATGCCCATTCTAACAGGAGTGAGGTGATACCTCATTGTAGTTTTGATTTGCATTTCTCTAATAATTAGTGATGTTGAGCATCTTTTCATGTGCTTCGTGGCCGTCTGTATGTCTTCTTTGGAGAAATGTCTATTTAGGTCTTCTGCCCATTTTTGGATTGGGGTGTTTGTTTCTTTGATATTGAGCTGAATGAGCTGTTTATATATTTTGGAGATTAATCCTTTGTCCGTTGATTCATTTGCAAATATTTTCTCCCATTCTGAGGGTTGTCTTTTTGTCTTGTTTATGGTTTCCTTTGCTGTGCAAAAGCTTTGAAGTTTCATTAGGTCCCACTTGTTTATTTTTGTTTTTATTTCCATTACTCTAGGGGGTGGATCAAAAAAGATCTTGCTGTGATTTATGTCAAAGAGTGTTCTTCCTATGTTTTCCTCTAAGAGTTTTATAGTGTCCAGTCTTATATTTAGATCTCTAATCCATTTTGAGTTTATTTTTGTGTATGGTGTTAGGGAGTATTCTAATTTCATTCTTTTACATGTGGCTGTCCAGTTTTCCCAGCACCACTTATTGAAGAGACTGTCTTTTCTCCATTGTATATCTTTGCCTCCTTTGTCATAGATTAGTTGACCATAGGTGTGTGGGTTAATCTCTGGGCTTTCTATCTTGTTCCATTGATCTATGTTTCTGTTTTTGTGCCAGTACCATATTGTCTTGATTACTGTAGCTTTGTAGTATAGTCTGAAGTCAGGGAGTCTGATTCCTCCAGCTCCATTTTTTTGCCTCAAGACTGCTTTGGCTATTCGGGGTCTTTTGTGTCTCCATACAAATTTTAAGATGATTTGTTCTAGCTCCGTAAAAAATGCCCTTGGTAATTTGATAGGGATTGCATTGAATCTGTAGATTGCTTTGGGTAGTATACTCATTTTCACAATGTTGATTCTTCCAATCCAAGAACATGGTATATCTCTCCATCTGTTGGTATCATCTTTAATTTCTTTCATCAGTGTCTTATAGTTTTCTGCATACAGGTCTTTTGTCTCCCTAGGTAGGTTTATTCCTAGGTATTTTATTCTTTTTGTTGCAATGGTAAATGGGAGTGTTTCCATAATTTCTCTTTCAGATTTTTCATCATTAGTGTATAGGAATGCAAGAGATTTCTGTGCATTAATTTTGTAACCTGCAACTTTACCATATTCATTAATTAGCTCTAGCAGTTTTCTGGTGGCAGTATTAGGATTCTCTATGTATAGTATCATGTCATCCGCAAACAGTGACAGTTTTACTTCTTCTTTTCCAATTTGTATTCCTTTTATTTCTTTTTCTTCTCTGATTGCCGTGGCTAGGACTTCCAGAACTATGTTGAATAATAGTGGTGAGAGTGGACATCCTTGTCTCGTTCCTGATCTTAGAGGAAATGCTTTCAGTTTTTCACCATTGAGAATGATGTTTGCTGTGGGTTTGTCATATATGGCCTTTATTATGTTGAGGTAGGTTCCCTCTATGCCCACTTTCTGGAGAGTTTTTATCAGAAATGGGTGTTGAATTTTGTCAAAAGCTTTTTCTGCATCTATTGAGATGATCATATGGTTTTTATTCATCAATTTGTTAATATGGTGTATCACATTGATTGATTTGCGTATATTGAAGAATCCTTGCATCCCTGGGATAAATCCCACTTGATCGTGGTGTATGATCCTTTTAATGTGTTGTTGGATTCTGTTTGCTAGTATTTTGTTGAGGATTTTTGCATCTATATTCATCAGTGATATTGGTCTGTAATTTTCTTTTTTTGTAGTGTCTTTGTCTGGTTTTGGTATCAGGGTGATGGTGGCCTCATAGAATGAGTTTGGGAGAGTTCCTTCGTCTGCAATTTTTTGGAAGAGTTTGAGAAGGATGGGTGTTAGCTCTTCTCTAAATGTTTGATAGAATTCACCTGTGAAGCCATCTGGTCCTGGACTTTTGTTTGTTGGAAGATTTTTAATCACAGTTTCAATTTCATTACTTGTGATTGGTCTGTTCATATTTTCTGTTTCTTCCTGATTCAGTCTTGGAAGGTTATACCTTTCTAAGAATTTGTCCATTTCTTCCAGGTTGTCCATTTTATTGGCATAAAGTTGCTTGTAGTAGTCTCTTAGGATGTTTTGTATTTCTGCGGTGTCTGTTGTAACTTCTCCTTTTTCATTTCTGATTTTATTGATTTGAGTCCTCTCCCTCTTTTTCTTGATGAGTCTGGCTAATGGCTTATCAATTTTGTTTATCTTCTCAAAGAACCAACTTTTAGTTTTATTGATCTTTGCTATTGTTTTCTTTGTTTCTATTTCATTTATTTCTGCTCTGATCTTTATGATTTCTTTCCTTCTGCTAACTTTGGGTTTTGTTTGTTCTTCTTTCTCTAGTTTCTTTAGGTGTAAAGTTAGATTGTTTACTTGAGATTTTTCTTGTTTCTTTAGGTAGGCTTGTATAGCTATAAACTTCCCTCTTAGAACTGCTTTCGCTGCATCCCATAGGTTTTGGGTCGTCGTGTTTTCATTGTCATTTGTCTCTAAGTATTATTTTATTTCCTGTTTGATTTCTTCAGTGATCTCTTGGTTATTTAGTAACGTATTGTTTAGCCTCCATGTGTTTGTCTTTTTTACGTTTTTTTCCCTGTAATTCATTTCTAATCTCATAGCGTTGTGGTCAGAAAAGATGCTTGATATGATTTCAATTTTCTTAAATTTACTGAGACTTGATTTGTGACCCAAGATGTGATCTATCCTGGAGAATGTTCCGTGCGCACTTGAGAAGAACGTGTAATCTGCTGTTTTTGGATGGAATGTCCTACATACATCAATTAAATCTATCTGGTCTATTGTGTCATTTAAAGCTTCTGTTTCCTTATTTATTTTCATTTTGGATGATCTGTCCATTGGTGTAAGTGAGGTGTTAAAGTCCCCCACTATTATTGTGTTACTGTCGATTTCCTCTTTTATAGCTGTTAGCAGTTGCCTTATGTATTGAGGTGCTCCTATGTTGGGTGCATATATATTTATAATTGTTATATCTTCTTCTTGGATTGATCCCTGGATCATTATGTAGTGTCCTTCCTTGTCTCTTGTAACATTCTTTATTTTAAAGTCTGTTTTATCTGATATGAGTATAGCTACTCCAGCTTTCTTTTGATTTCCATTTGCATGGAATATCTTTTTCCATCCCCTCACTTTCAGTCTGTATGTGTCCCTAGGTCTGAAGTGGGTCTCTTGTAGACAGCATATATATGGGTCTTGTTTTTGTATCCATTCAGCCAGTCTATGTCTTTTGGTTGGGGCATTTAATCCATTCACGTTTAAGGTAATTATCGACATGTATGTTCCTATGACCATTTTCTTAATTGTTTTGGGTTTGTTTTTGTAGGTCCTTTTCTTCTCTTGTGTTTCCCACTTAGAGAAGTTCCTTTAGCATTTGTTGTAGAGCTGGTTTGGTGGTGCTGAATTCTCTTAGCTTTTGCTTGTCTGTAAAGCTTTTGATTCTCCATCAAATCGAAATGAGATCCTTGCTGGGTAGAGTAATCTTGGTTGTAGGTTCTTCCCTTTCATCACTTTAAGTATATCATGCCACTCCCTTCTGGCTTGGAGAGTTTCTGCTGAGAAATCAGCTGTTAACCTTATGGGAGTTCCCTTGTATGTTATTTGTCGTTTTTCCCTTGCTGCTTTCAATAATTTTTCTTTGTCTTTAATTTTTGCCACTTTGATTACTATGTGTCTCGGTGTGTTTCTCCTTGGGTTTATTCTGTATGGGACTCTCTGTGCTTCCTGGACTTGGGTGGCTATTTCCTTTCCCATGTTAGGGACGTTTTCGACTATAATCTCTTCAAATATTTTCTCTGGTCCTTTCTCTCTCTCTTCTCCTTCTGGGACCCCTATAATGCGAATGTTGTTGCGTTTAATGTTGTCCCAGAGGTCTCTTAGGCTGTCTTCATTTCTTTTCATTCTTTTTTCTTTACTCTGTTCTGCAGCAGTGAATTCCACCATTCTGTCTTCCAGGTCACTTATCCGTTCTTCTGCCTCAGTTATTCTGCTATTGATTCCTTCTAGTGTAGTTTTCATTTCAGTTATTGTATTGGTCATCTCTGTTTGTTTGTTCTTTAATTCTTCTAGGTCTTTGTTAATCATTTCTTGCATCTTCTCAATCTTTGCCTCCATTCTTATTCCGAGGTCCTGGATCATCTTCACTATCATTATTCTGAATTCTTTTTCTGGAAGGTTGCCTATCTCCACTTCATTTAGTTGTTTTTCTGGGGTTTTTTCTTGTTCCTTCATCTGGTACATAGCCCTCTGCCTTTTCATCTTCTCTGTCTTTCTGTAACTGTGGTTTTTGTTCCACAGGCTGCAGGATTGTAGTTTTTCTTGCTTCTGCTGTCTGCCCTCTGGTGGTTGAGACTATCTCCAAATATTTATTTTTGTTTCCCTGTTTAAACAGGAGCCATGATAGCCCCACTTTGGTCCCATCGAACTAAACCTCCCAGGGAAAATAACTATAAAATCTGGAGGGTGTGAGCGACTACCAGAAAGCATTGGAGAGTGAACAAAGTGAAAAGGTGAGCAGCAGATGACATTTAGGAGAACAGGTACTGAGTAAGTTTCTCATTTTCATGGTGTCTAGTCTGAGAACAGGCCCCAGTTTCTTAAGTGGAGCAATTTAACATGCTGGACAGTTAAATCTCTGATAGAGAACCCATCATCTTGGTGTTCTGAAGATCTATAGGACATTTTTTATGGCAGTCACAAATGATAGAAAATAAGGGACAGTATCTATGAAAGGAGAGAGCCAGAGAAAGGAAGCCCTAAATTCTGTATATAAACTAACCCCTGAACCATGCATGTGGGGCGTGTATGGGGTAGTCTTCAAATGGCTAACAGAAACAGAACTCAATTGTTAGTTGAGGTATGTTTGTTCAGAAAACACCAAGCAGGATTATTACAAAGACAATGACACCTGGACACATTTGGCTAAAATCCAAATATAAATAGAAAAATTTAAAGCAGTCAGGGAAAAATAAAAGGCATATCTCATTCAGAACAATGATTAAAATGACTACTGAATACTCTTTGGAAACAATGGTTGCTAGAAAACAATGAAAAACATATTGAAAACACTGAAAGAAAATAAAAACAACTATCCCACCAGTGTTCTATATTCAGCAAAAATATCCCTCAAGAATATAGTCAAATAAAATCATTTTCTGACAATAAAAACTAAGAGAATTTGTCTCTAGCATATCTGCACTAACAGAAATGTTAAAAGAAGTTCAAAGTTGTTAAAAATATGGTACAAAAACGTCAAATTATCTTCTCTTTTGACAAATAACTATATGCACCACCATTAGGGAAACATTGAAATTTTATCAAAAATAACTTGGGACTTGATTTCTGAGAAACAAAATATTTAATTTTATATTTGAAAGTAGGAAACAATGCCAATATTACATGGATTAAATTCTTAACCTTTTTTAGGTAATTTAGCCAGCTGATTTCTACAGGATAGTGATGTTATTTTAGCTATTACTTTAAAAACTAGCCTATGTAAAGCAGATCTGGAACACAAGGGTTCTTGGCAACAATTTACTTTTCAAATAATCTTTTGCTGAATTGGACTTGCAAACAGAAATGACACCACTCACTGGAGAATTACATATATTTACGTAATCACTAAACTTTTTCTTAGTTAGTATACCTACTGCCATGAAGACACTCTCAGGTGGTTTTTACACCATGGCCATGAGATGAAACTCTGAATTATTATAATTTGGGGACAAGATTTCTCATGAGCTAAATATCCTAGGCCAGGTGTTGCAAACGAATTTTGTTTACACTGTCTCAACATGCTAAGACTAAAAGAAGCCAACTTTATAAATAGAATATTGACAAACAGTTGAGACAGCTTAGTATCATCAGAGCTAGAAAAAAACAATGCACAGTTTTTTTGTGACCTGGTGCTATCTGCAGAATAAAACAAAAGATTTCTATACTGTTTCATTGTTCAATAAGCTTAAGATGCATATAGTGTTTGAAAGTAATAGAAAAATATTTAGAAAAGTGTTTTTATTAATTTATTAGTGATATTATTGGAGAATATGTAGTTTAAATTATGAAATTTATTGTTTTAAGATAACAAGATAATGAAGATAATCAAATAATAGTGATTATTTTTATGTTAAAGAAAGGTCTTAAAACTACTGTTGTAGTCACATTTGTACCCCTCAGACCATGTTGATTTATCCTGTGAAAATTTCCTTTAGTTTCATCAAGACGAAATTAGAATTGGAATATTATATCCTGTATTAAAACCACAGTTCCTATTGTTTATTTAGTGAGACTGAAATATTTCAAAGCACTGAGCACCAGTAAATCATAAGTGGTTCTTAAATCTGCCTTCAGTTTTTTTCCCTCAGCTCAAATTCACAAAGCTGCCTTAGGAATATCAACCTAATAAATATGTAACTCTTTAGGGTGCTTTTATAAAAGGAAATACATTAGAGTATCATCATGAATGAAAATCAATAAATCAGTCAGCTAACTGAAACTAAATAAAGAAACAAAGAAATAAACAGCAACAACAAAAAAACAGGCTCTATACTAGGAGTCAAGTATGAAAGCTCTCAATTCCCCTTAATTAAAAATAGGACACTTAAAAGAAAAAGAAAGAAAACAATACTTAAGGAAAGTTTTAAAGAAATAGTTCCAGAAACAGAAATGATTTCAAGAATACTTAGGAAATTTTACAACATGGGCATGGCAAGGGCATACTTGTAGTACGAAATAATTTTGAGCTGATACTCCCACAAAAAAATAGAGCAACTGAACGTTCTAATTTATATTTTACTCCAGGGTTTGAACATATGAAATACTAACTTGGACAGAGCCTAACACTCACATTAATGGTGTGTGGCTTGCAATTAATTAATTTATAAGCTGAAAATTTGAGCAATTTATAAAGTCATCATCAATCTAATTCTAAAAAATCAATTTTGATATTGATGAAACTTTCTCAACTTCCATATTCTATCTGATGAATAATTTAACCAGTTTTATGTTGATTTAACTTTTGCCTCTTTAAAAAAGCAAATCTTGATTTTCACTTAAAATATAAATTATTTGAAAGATCTTTCTCATAAGTTTCTTCCTTCACTTTCTGGAAATCATTGCTTTAATTTAATTTTTGTTAGGTTGAAGTACCTCCTTGAGCTATATTCTCAGAAATTGTACATATTTTCTGAGACCTTGCATTAAAAAATTCTTTTTATTTGCCTTTATCTGAAATAACATCTTGATAAGAAACAGAATTCTTGGCTCTCAGCCTCCTTTTTCAAAGCTCTCCAAGGTGTTTCCACTGCTTTCTGGCATTTAGTTTTTCATTCAGTAAGACATATGATTATACAAGTAATAAAAAGATGTCACTCTGGTTTTCGTTCATTTTTAAGCAACATTCCAATTGAAATGCTAGTAACTTTTTTTTGTCTTCAACTTTAGCAATTTTTTAGTTATATTCATATTACCTTCCTTCTTTATTTTTCACTTATTTTTCTTCCTTCTTCCTCTTTCTCTCTTGCTCTATCTCTAGCAATTCCCCCTCTTCTAACTAATTAACCCTGCAAGAGCTGATTAGTGTTGGCATGCTGTCTTCCATGAAAAACCATAGTTTCAACTGGGAAGTTATTTAGCGAGCCTGACATTCTTTAAAAATTAGTAATTTAATTATTTTTAAAATAAGGTTATTACTTCTATTATTTGTCTGACTATATATTTTTACAATCTGTGCCATTCTCTCCTTGGTGTCTCCTATTATTTGTGTATGATGCCCTTTGCTCTTGTCTCCATGACATTGTTTTTATACTTACAAGTAATTTTTATGTTTTTGTTCTTTATTATGTCATACTTTCTTTGTTAACTATTCGAAATCATGAATGTAATTTTCAACAGTGTCCTCTTTTCAGTTTCTCTGTTGAATTTTAAATTGTGGAAATTACAATTTATGTTTCTTTTATCTATTCTGTAATCAGTAATTGCAAATTTTTTGTCTAATTAAGTTTCTTTGCATTTCATTTTGTTTTTGTTCAGTTTGGTCTTTCTTCTGTAAGCTACTGAGTGATCTTTCACTGCCCACATACTTCAGTCATCAGGTATTCCCCAGCTGTCAGGTAACTCAGGCCATTGAGGGCTGTTGGCAATTATGGAATAACAGGCAATGAGACGTAATTAAAGGTTGAGCTGAAGAAAACAGACTGGCAAGCTGTGAGTCTAGTGTTTTGACAGAGGTGCTTCAGATTTCTCAGGATTCTCCAGAGGTGAATGTGAGCAGTACAGAAGGAGGCATATTGGCCCACAGAGCTGAGCTAGATCAATACTAAAAATTTCTGTTATCAAACATAATATCATCAAAATCAGTAAGTAAAGATGTAAGGTTAGCCCTGGTACTTTACTTGAAATACTTATGAATATGACTTGCAGCCCCCCTTTTAAATCTCCTCTTTCTTAATACAATATAATATTTTAAAATAAGTCAATTTAATAACAAATTACAAAAAAATTTTCTGAGTACTGTTTTTTTCTTAATGTACTATCTAAAAGTTTTATAGTCTTAATGAATCTACCCTCAACTTTCCATTCTTTGAAAAATTAGCACATCCTATCTTGTAACTTTCTTTTACTATACATATTTTGTCCTTTCAGCTGGAGTTTATATTCTTATATGATGATTATCTCGGTTTCTACTTCTCATATAATTGAAAGGAAAAGAAGTTTATATTTTTGTGATGATGTCCTTGGCTTGTGCTTCTTTCATATAACTGATGTGAAAATGTATAGTATGATTAAAAGTAGAAGATACTGATAGTAAATAGGTTTACTGGTGATTTTCCTTGTGTGCATTAGGTTTGTTAACAATTTGGTCAGTCTTAAAAACATTAAGGTTCTTATGTTAATTTTTTGAGATGTAAGTTAATAAACAGGTTGCCAAGGGTAGACTTTTATTTGCAAAATAAAGAAGTGCATATGACTATCAGTCACTGGATCAATTTCTCCAAAATGAAGCGCATATAAAGACAAACAGTTGAAAACTCACAAGACTGACATTTAGAATTTGCATTATCAGATGCAATTAGGATTATCAGATTATCAGATCAATTAGGACCAAATATTCAATAAACACAAGCCATTTAGGAAATCAGGTCCAAATATTCAATAAATTCAAGAGTAGTGATACAACAAGCATTCCCACAGAAAAAAGGATACAATTACATATCTGAAAAAAAAAATCGGTCAAGGTGATTTAATCTTTAGCACTCTTTGCTCTGAGGCTTAGCAACATAAGACCTGCTCCAAACACAAAATTAGAGTTCTAAAATTTCTACTGTGCTGACTGTTTGTGAGGAAGCTCTGTGTGATGCTGGCCTTCACGATGGCCCCTAATGATCCCTTTTGCCTAGTAATCACATCCACGTAGAGTCCCCTCCCATACTGAATATAGGACTCACCTATGTAATCAATAGGATGTAGTAGAAATTATAGTGTGTTTCTTCCACGTTTACATCATAAAAGACATTGCTACATCCGTCTTGCTCTCTCTACTGAGGACATCAAAAACCATTATTTGAACACTACAATAGCTCTATGTATCCATAAGTCAAGGGGCTGAGGCCTCCTGCCAACAGCGACCATGGATTTACCAGTCAGTTATATGAGTGAGTCATTCTGGATGTGGATCCTCCAGATTCACTAAGCCTTGAGATGACAGCATCCCCAGTTAACATCTTAACTGCAAACTCATGAGAGAACCTGAGCCAGAACCTACCAACTAAGCCTCTGTCAAATTCCTGACTCAGAGAAATTGTGTGAGACAATAAACATTTATTATTGTTTAAACCACTATGTTTTGAAGGAACTTTTACATAGCATTAGATAGCTGATATGCTGAGGTATCTCTCGTGTCACTCTCCCATGCAGAACAAAACCTTCTTTTCCATTCTTCATCACAAAACAAAGAAGATACGAATTGGGAGAATGTTAATGGGTGGATGGGGTGGGGAAGTGATGTACTGACTTCATTTATGAAACATTCTAGGCAAGGTACATAGACATTAAGGTCCATAATAGCTTTACATGCTGAAGAATAGAAATGTGCTGCACTTTATCAGTTAAAATAGTGGCGGTGGTGGAAAAAAAGAAGATTCTACTTCAGTTGAGGAAGACCACATGAGATGAATGCCTGTTAGACACAATAAATTAGGTTACAAATGGCTTTTTTCACCTATAGTTTTAAGAAATGGGTTAATAAACAAAGCCAAAAACTACCACAAACCTGTCTATTGTGAAAATATGGATGGGACTGGATCCCTATTTATCAAAGAAGAAAGAAAATATGCCAATGACAGTTATGTAGATAACATTATAAAGTTTCCCAGCAAATAGAAATATAAAGGCTGAAAACGTTTGCCAGCCACAGAACAAAATTTAAATTTCTTATATATTTTCTCAATAACACTAAATGCCAGAAGACAATTCAATACTATTTACACAACTTTTGAAAGGATTATAGAGGGACCAAGAACGTATATTCAGCCACATTGTCATTTGTTTGGGAAAGTCAAGGAAATGCAGGTTTGTCTTTTGGACTCAGAAATCATTCAAGTCATTTTCTTGAAAGCAATACATAAAGACATACAATAGTGAAATGAGTGTGAAAAAAATTGAGAAATGAAAAGCTGTGACAGAAAAGACCAGGAAATAAGCATTATAATTACAGAAATAAAAATGAGTTTAGATTATTCTTACAAATGTAGTAACAAAAACAATAGCACATGTTAAAAGAGAAAACAGTTGAGTTGATTAATGAAATGTTTGTGCTGTATTGTCTCTATTGGAAGCTGCTTTTGTGTACTTAAATATATGATATATGCTTTCAAAGTCAATTTCAGAGAAGAAAGTTACTAACACCTGTTGTTTGATTCTTTTCGGTGCCATTTTGTAATTACATGATTGAACATTTAACCTAATTATTACTGATCCTTGCTTTCATTGCAGCCTTCTGTTTGGGAGATTGTGGCAAAGGATATTTATAATCCCAATTGTCTCTAATCACCAAGATTTGAATGAGCCTCTTTTAGGAATAAACTGACATATTACCTGTCTCAAAAGTCTCCTTCCTCCTGTTTGGAATCATCTGAGTGCAATAATGTCTGTCCACAATTCTCCAGTTCACTTTACACTTTGAACGAAATGCTTCTCCTATTCATTCATTCTTTTGTATTTAAAAAAAGTCAAACGTTCTTTAAAGTATTAATATTTTATATCGAGACTGAGTCTTTTATACCTTAATGCTATGTAACTGAATAAAATCAATGCTCTATCAACTGTTGGCTGGGAGAATGGGCATTTTAATTAAAACAACAGTAAGGAGAAATACCATGAAGCACATAATGCCATTTGGAAGGTTAGACGCTAAAAAGCCAGATAAAAATAAGAACACACTGACACTATATTCTTTACCAGATTGGCAATATTTTAGCATTATTCACTGGTATGTTTCTAGCAGAGAACACAGTCATAACCACACTACAGGTGTTAAAATAGTGTATGTATTTGTTGAGGTCTTACCTACATAGCTGAGATTATTGGAAAATAATTATTTGAAAAGGGAAGACAGAAAATGACATAGAAGAGGGTTAAAGTAGTTCCTTTTGTACCTTCTTATTTTGCCATTTTAGTATTTTAGTATGTTGGTATATTTTGAAATTAAGCTTTGGAAAATTATAATTTATAAGAGTTTGAGCAGACTTTCCATTTTTGCTTAGAACTTTGCTTTGGCACCCATAATTAAATTTCATTTCATGTTAAAAGTGTCTTCAGAAAAATCTTTTAATGTAGTTGCATATATCAATCCCAGTGTTAAGTTTTGGGTAAATCTTTATGACACATTTATAAGCAGTGAGAATATAAGCAATCACAATTTCAGCCACAGAAATAGTCACTCTGTATGAGAAGTTAGTTTTAAAAAGGGAACCTGTGCAATATTTTCTTCTATTTTCTATTCCTTAGTTTCTCTTCTCAATATTTTTACTTTACATTTCATTACTCTAATGTTTTTGTGAGAGAAGCTATGAAATTTCTAGTTTAGATGAATTTATGCAATGGAAACTTGTTGAAAATAAAGCTGAATACTAGTATTGAAACATCATTGTTCTACACAGAGAATCATTTTACCTAATTTACTGGTATATATAAAATCTAAGGCACAGTTGTTAGCAGAAGCACCATGCTTTAAAAAATTACACATCTATATAATATATATTATTATATAATTTATTATAAATGTTCTATATCATATATTTTATTGTATATGCTATAATTTATACATTATATATAATAACATATATATAATTATATATATAATATTAGCGCTCTAAATTCCTTGCAAGTCCAGATTTCTCAGACTGTGGATATTAGAGAAGCCTAAGTAGATCAATGTGGTTATGACATATGTTTCAGTTTCTATTTCTAAAGAAAAATAATACTTAAAATTATATAACTATAAATAATTAAGAAGAGTATATTGGTAGTTACTGATTAATTTATTTATATAGTTGGTATATTAGTCAACTGAAACTCACTAACATCTTTGGTCATTTTGACCATAACACAGTTTTTAAGTATTGTTATTTACAGTTATATGTTGTTTATTAGAGACATTGTTAAAGACAGGAAGCTTAAATAATACTAAAGCAAGGAAAAAACAGATTAGATTTCTGCTTTACATTAGGATTTAACAAGTTATAACTGTAGATACACTACCACTAAAACAACTTAGAAAAGATGAATAAGCCTTCTGGTGATGAAGGAGCTAGTGGCATAGAATTAGGCAACATGCCTTAAAAATCTAGAACATTGGGCAATGTATACAAAACAACTGTTTTCAGACATTGGGGCAATAAGCAGTGCAGAACTGTGGTCTCTGGGAGAAGGAAAATAAATCAGATGACCCTAGTGATCATTCTGGCTTTTGGTTCATAGAAAAATTTTGGATCATGGAAAAGAGATAGGAACTCAAGCAGAGAATGGAGGTCTTTTTGAATTAAGAAGACAGAAAGCAAGGTGGCTGAAATATTTGAGGTGGAGTACTAGAGAGAATGGAGTTGCACAGAAACAAACAAATAAAACAACAACAAAAAAGGGAACTTCAAAAACCTGCTGTGTTCCCCTCAGTCTTGTCTGAATATTGATTTGCACATGGGTTAGGTGATATAACATGAGTAAAGATCAAATGCCAGGGAGCTATAGACTGAACAATTCTTGGAACATACACAGGGCTCAGAGATGTTTAAATTCCACCCAGACTGAGAGACCTTGATGAACTATCAACTGATCCTTAGAGACCTTGATAAAACACTGAGTGATCCTTAGAAACCTTGAAGACACCCCCAAGTAATCCTTAGAAACCTAAAAAGTCACACCTTAGTATTAAGTATAAACTAGCACTAGGGTACACTAGATCCATGCTAATAAAGCATAAAATAAACCTAAAATTATCAAAGGCAGCAAATGATATTCAAACACTCCATAATGGAATATAGCATCCAGTTGGATGTCCAGCATCCAATCAAAAACTACCATACATGTAAAAAACAAAGCACAAGAGAGCTGAACATCTTTAAAGGACAGAAAGGGAAAAAAATAGCCCCAAATTTTATGTTCATCATAAATATCTTTCAAAAACTAAAGCGTAAATGCATTATGTGACTTTTACTGGATCCTGGTTCAAGCAAACAATAAAATAACAAAGTATGTAACATATATTTTGAGAACAATTTAGAATATATAAATATGGGCAGAAAATTGGTTAATATTAGTAACTAATACTAGTTTTCTCAGATGTGATAATGGCATTATGGTTATGTAAGAAACTAATTTTTTTAAAAAATTTATTTGTTTATTTATTTTTGGTTGCGTTGGGTCTTCGTTGCTGCGTGCGGACTCCCTCCGGTTGTGGCGAGCGGGGGTCTACTCTTCACTGCAGTGCGCGGGCTTCTCACTGTGGTGGCTTCTCCCCTTGCGGAGCACGGGCTCCAGGTGCACAGGCTTCAGTAGTTGTGGCTCGCGGGCTTTGTTGCTCCATGGCATGCGGGGTCCTCCCGGACCAGGGCTCGAACCTGTGTCTCCTGCATTGGCAGGCGGACTCCTAGCCACTGCGCCACCAGGGAAGCCCAAGAAACTAATATTTTTGATAAGAAATGCACCATGAAGAAATTAATGATGAGATATCACAATTTATAATAACCACAAAGAGAAAAACTTTAACATTTGTTGAATCTAGACAGTGGGATACTGATATTCATGGCACTGTATATGATGATATATATTGATATTCAAAGTACTTTCAATTTTTAAAAAATTATTTAAATTTTTAATTAAAAAGAATGGAAAAATAAAATAGGAAAAAAACAACAGGAATAAGTAGGAAATAAAATTGAAATATGTGCTATTATAATTTGTTCTTCTTTGAGAATGCAGAGAAAGTTTTCACACAGAAGTACCTGGTGGGCTGAGCCTTTCCAGGGCAAATGCCATTCCAGAGTAAAATTTGGCAATATTACACCCCTCATTGCCTGCACTCTGTGTTCTTTTAATTTCCCTCCTAGTTTCTGAAATGTGACATATTCTTTCCCATCTCAGGGATATTGAATTTTGTCATACATTTTCTGGAATCTCTCCTCTTCTCTGCTTCCACTTCTAAATCCACCTGATCACCTAAGTCACACATTCCCATGCTGGTTAGTTTCTTTTCATTTTTTAAGACAGCTCAAATGATTCTTCTTTAAATTAGTTTTCTCATATTCACCCATGCTAGATGAGGGCATCTTGTCATATGCTCTTGTCCCATCCCCCTCCTTTCAGGTTATTATTGCAGTTTTGATTACACATTTTAATGTTTTCTTGTGTTCAAAATTGATCTCACACTAGGATGTAAGCTCTAAAGGGGTGTTGCCGGAGAATAGAACAGTCACTTGTACATAGTAGGTACTCAAAATATATTTAAAAGATGAATAAAAGGAAAAACATATTATGATTACAAAATGTGATTTTGAAAGAAATGATAATTTTGCATTCCTCATGTTTCAGTTGATATAATTGATAAATACGCCTTCATCTTTAAACTTTAAACTCCAAAATATTTGCCAACAATTAGCCAACAGCTCACCTTTCCTTTTGTGGAGTCATTGAGAATTATAACACAGTGGAGTCTGGGATATAGAAGTGATCAATTGTAAATCCCTAAATGAGGCAAGCATCCAATACAGGACTGTTCCAAATGGTAAAATTCTGATGAGTTTATTTATCTTCTTAATACCTTTAAACATACAGTGTGAAGGTCTGTTGATTGTATTGATCATAGAGCATCCTGTGGAGTTTTGTGTTATTCCCTACCAAATAATAGGCTCACCTTGAAAATGTAAAGGTCAAGACATGGTAAAGGTTAATACTTCTTGATTGACAAGCATTTACTTCTTTCATGAGATTAAGGTTCCACTAAGTCATTGTCACTGATTTTCTTCTGCCAAATGCTGTAAACTTGTCCAAAAACCATAGCAATTTAATGAAAATAAGGAATAGAAATAAATCAAACCAAACCATAAGAGAATTGCCAAGATAATCAGACTTCTTTTGAAGGAATATTGCATCTTATATTTGTTTTAAGGACTTTCTCACCAGATATTCATGTTTTCTAACATCCAAAATATAGTTATTAAATGCTTTTGCACAGTGATATACAATTACAAAAAAAAAAAAGTCTTTTAAAAATTGATCACGTCAGTTTTTTTCTCAAAAAATTTCTGGAACGTGACTGTGAGGTCACTTTAGACATCATTTAGAAGATTCAAAAATGGTTTGACCCAGGCTTATTTTAAGAAACCTAACTGGATCTCTTTTATTTATGTCCTAAAGCTGATATTAAGAATAAGTAAATAAATAAAGCATAAATAAAACATAACAGTAAACAGAAGAATCTGATTTCAATTAGAGATACATGTAAGGCTGCAACACTGTTTTTTGCTTGTTTGTTTTAGTCTTTATTTTTGCTTTTTAAGATTTAGTGAAAATGGCTGCCCATTCTGATTGTGACTCCACATAGAATAATGCATTCATAAAGCTGGGTTTCTGTGTTCAGAGCAGGCAGGACTGTAACTTCCAAAACAAATTATATATCTATATGAACTTGATGGTTGTCATTATGGTGAACATATGCTTATATAATTTCAGAAGTATGAAATGTGATTTGAAAATATCTATTATCATGTGCAGCTTCATATTGTATTCCAAAGGGGCTGATTAAAGTAGTTACTTTAAAGATGCATAAACACTTTAATAACAAATGTTTTTAAAAGTCACAATTTCAGATACTCAGTGTACCTACTGGAAGGAATTAAAGTAAATTAATTTCAACATTAGCCAAAGTAACTGACCTTCAGACAAAGGCAGCTAAGTGTTTAGAGAGCGATAAGTTAGAAAATCAAGAAAATCAAAATCTATACTCATGCACAATATGGCAGGATAGTCTTTTTTATTCTCTCCAAATTTAAAAAGGCTGAATTTTGCCTTCAAAGACTTAACTCAAATTAAAATATTTATGCTGACCAAATTATACAAGAACGGTCTGTCATACTTTAATGCAGCAACAACTTGAACACAGACAGTATCTTCACTATAAATTTAAGGCTATACTGTACGGATATATATTAAATTTAACCCAAGTGACTTTATGTGATTCATACTCATTTCTACATAAATGCACAATAAATAATTTGACCCTCCTTGGAATCATTCATTCATTCATTCAATCATTCAATCATTTATTCATTCTTGCATGGCAAATCTCAAATCAGCCAGTGTGGCTAATCTAAATTTGAAGTGTGAATTGAATTAAATCTGGACAAGGATTTACATTTCAGAAAGTAAAGCCTTTCTAGTGGAAAGTAGTATGCTGATCTTCATATACAAATTTCACCACTAAATTATGGATAAGCTATTTCCCCTAAGGCTTGAGAAACAGGAAAATATCAGATTCCCAGAGGATGAGTTGAACTCATGAAACTCTATTTTTAGCCAGAAGTCCATGAAAAGAATTAAAATACACAAAATAAGAACAATGTTTGTATATTTCAAATTCTGTTGCCCTGCCATGAGCAGCATGGTGGTAAATAGCTTGAACTTAATAATCAGACAGAGCCACATTTTAATACCAGGTCTACCACTTAACAGCTATGTCATCTTAGACAGAACCCTTCACTTCTCTAGCCAAGACTTCCCAAATTATAAATGGAATTTTAAGTACTTTTCTCACTGGACTGTTTCAAGACTTTAGATTGTTTATGAAGGCAAAAATAAAATAGAGTGCCTGAAACGTACTAATTAATATCTCTATAGTAGATTATGATAAGGATAATGCTGCTGACGACAGCTGTGATCAGAAATTTTAAGAAAATATATAAACAATGAGGAAGAGACATAATTCAAAAGAAGCACAAGAGGGAAAGAAATCCTGGAAAATGAATAGAATAATTAATTGTTCAGCTAGAAGCCAGGACAACTCCTAATATAAAAGCAGCAGAAACTGAGGGCAAGGATGCACCATGAAACTGTGAAATAGCACAAAATGTTTACATAAAATTGGAGAAATTTCTTTGTACAGGTCTGAATATGTTCAAAATTCTGTTATATAAAGAAGATCTAGAAAGAAGGGTTTCAAGATTAGATATGAGAGCAAATTCCCCCTTTCAGATAGTTAATTCAAACTTTGAATGCAACTTAAAATGTCTTAATTAGAATTCTCAGGATGGATTAAAAAGAAAGTGAATTGAAGAAACTGAAACAAGCTAGAAAAATGAGTATTAAGAGGTAAAAAACAAAAATCTGAAAATAAAAAAAACAAACTTATATACAACAAACCCCCCCAACCCACCTCATCTTCCACAGAGTTACATACAGTTCCACACTTAATGGCATTATATGGCAAGTGAGACATTGCTTAAAATTGAATTAGTAATTATAATTTTTAAACATAATGTATAATGCCACATTATTACAAGATAGCAATACCTACCAGTACTAATATGTTCCTTTTCATTTATTCGTATATTTATTCTTAACAGCTTTATAAAGATAGAATTCCCATAATAATTCACCTATTTAGTGCCAAATTTAATTAGTTTTTATTATATTCACAAAATTGTGCAACCATCAAAACAATCTAAAACTAATAAATAAATGGGAGACAAAAATAAAACCATAAAAATAATAACATTAAATATATTAAGCAATTAAATCAAAAGCCAGAGATATATTCACATTTAATGTTATTATTGGTAGGGGTTGTGTTTATATCTGCCACTTTAATAATTACCTAAATATATACTTTTACTGTCTCCCTTTATTTTTGTAGATTTGGATGATTGTCTGATGTTAGTTCTTTATCCTGAAGAACATCCTGTAGGGGTTCTTGTAAGGTGAATTGCTAGCAGTGAATTTTCTATTTATCTATCAGGTAATCTTTATTTTTGCCTTCAGTTTTGGAAGATAGTTTTTGTGAATATAAGATTCCTAGTCATTCGTTCTTTTTTTTCTTTCTGCACTTTCTGGAAATTTAGACCTAAATTGGTAAATAAGTCTAACAGCTAAAAGCACAAAACTTACCTAAATAGATTGAGTAAATAACATATTTCAATATAAGAAAAATATTTCTATATCAATAGATTTCCTCAGATATGTTTTAAATGGTTATAATAATATTGTAAAATTTAAGCTAACAAGAACTAATAAAGATAAACAATGTAGATATAAAAATATATAAATACTTTTGTTGGGTCCAGAAAATTGTTCAGAATTTTAAAATGACAAAAGTTGAAACTCTCTGAAAGATCAGAGGAGATTTTAGAATAGAAAATTAAATCACTAGGTAGAGTAAGCATCTGAAAAAAAAGCAACCATCTGTCATACATTGTAAAACAGTACATACATTGTGAAACTGAGAGAAAATGAAATAGTGGTAATAGTGATAGCTAAGAGTCATTGTTCCCAATTGCTAGGAAATGAATTAAGTATTTTGGCTCATAATCTCATTTAATTTTCATGAAAAATCCTTGGATCAGTGACTTTCACAAACCCTATTTTATAGGTGAAGATACTGAGCCATATAGAGTTCAAGCAAGTTGCAGAAAATCAGTAATCAAGTGTTGCAGCTACCATTAAATTCAACACACTATGTACTCACACACACACACATAAATAACACACATGAATTTTAATAGAAAAGCTATGATTGGAAAATATAGAACTCAAAAAAGCATGCTTATCAATTTTTATGAAAATAAGATTAACTAGGACCAGAAAATGGCTTAGGATACTTATAATACTCTTGAATCTTCACCCTTTGAATGTAATGACTTTATGGTCCACACTCTTAAGAAAACCCAAGTGATAAAAATTGGGATATATTATCCCTATATCTTTCTATCTATCTATCTATCTATCTATCTATCTATCTATCATCTATCTATCTATCTCCAAGTAAGAAACAAAGGTCCTCTTGGCAAAAAAGTCTTTTTCAATCAAATTAATGTCATTATCAATTCTAGGCTTCCAAAGTGAACTTTCAAAAAATAAATTGTGTAAGAAAAATTTTGAAGTAGCTGAATTTATCATGTCTCAGTTGCATCTTCGTAAGTTATGGATGTTGTGTCAGATGACTAAGCACGTTACTTTCATATCCTATTTGAGACGATTACAAAGAGTTCCTTTCAGAGTCTCGGGAACAAGCTCTTCTTATTGCAAGGCAGTTGTCAGGTTTAAGAATTGCTTTACTGCAGTATCTCAAATACAAATAAAGTTATGTTGCGAGGAAAAAAAGGTACTTCAATATAGTCAATCAATTTTTGCTAAAACTGTCAAAATAGGACCAGTAAATGTGACTTTTTATGTGAGGTTGTTGTGAATTTGGCACTTTAATGTAAAATTATGTTTGCTGACATTTCCCAGAGAAGACAAACAGATACTGAATGGTCATAATTTTGAATCACTGATTATACAGTACATATTTTCTTGCATGATTGATTCTCAGGGTTGTTATTTGCTACTAAGTTAAAATCAAAGAATACAGAGGGATTTATAAAATTTTTGTTGTTTTTAATTTCAAAAAAATTTTGTTGTTTCTTGACAAAGAGCTTACATAAAGCATTACTGCTTACAGAAAACATATGGTGAAATATATTATTATATTTAATTTTTGTTTCTCTTATGTTTATTTGTGCTGTATATAGGAGTTAGTTATATTTTTCTTGCAAAGGCCTCAGGATGGAAATTGGTCAATGAAGTGTGAGTCTAGAGACAATGAATGATACAATGAAAGTCCTGCATTTTTGGAAAACAAGACATAAAGATTATGCTTTAATTTTGTACATGTTTATCTATGTGTGATGGTTATGTGATGTAGGTATTGCAAAAATAAACTCAAGAGCATTTAATAGAAATTAATAAAATTCATCTTAATTTTACGGAATAAAAATGTATGTAAAGGGAAAAAATGAGGAACTTTGAAAAAGAACCTATAAATCCTAAAAACATACATCATAAATGATGTACTGCACTTGCAAAGTTATTTACAATATTTTTATTATTTATCACAATGTGTGAGCAATGTTATATGTTAAGGGACAAAGATTAATAACGTATGGTCGAGAAGCAAGAAAAACTACAATCCTGCAGCCTGTGGACCAAAAACCACAGTTACAGAAAGACAGAGAAGATGAAAAGGCAGAGGGCTATGTACCAGATGAAGGAACAAGAAAAAACCCCAGAAAAACAACTAAATGAAGTGGAGATAGGCAACCTTCCAGAAAAAGAATTCAGAATAATGATAGTGAAGATGATCCAGGACCTCGGAATAAGAATGGAGGCAAAGATTGAGAAGATGCAAGAAATGATTAACAAAGACCTAGAAGAATTAAAGAACAAACAAACAGAGATGACCAATACAATAACTGAAATGAAAACTACACTAGAAGGAATCAATAGCAGAATAACTGAGGCAGAAGAACGGATAAGTGACCTGGAAGACAGAATGGTGGAATTCACTGCTGCGGAACAGACTAAAGAAAAAAGAATAAAAAGAAATGAAGACAGCCTAAGAGACCTCTGGGACAACATTAAACGCAACAACATTCGCATTATAGGGGTCCCAGAAGGAGAAGAGAGAGAGAAAGGACCAGAGAAAATATTTGAAGAGATTATAATCGAAAACTTCCCTAACATGGGAAAGGAAATAGCCACCCAAGTCCAGGAAGCGCAGAGAGTCCCATACAGAATAAACCCAAGGAGAAACACGCCGAGACACATAGTAATCAAAGTGGCAAAAATTAAAGACAAAGAAAAATTATTGAAAGCAGCAAGGGAAAAACGACAAATAACATACAAGGGAACCCCCATAAGGTTAACAGCTGATTTCTCAGCAGAAACTCTGCAAGCCAGAAGGGAGTGGCATGAAATACTTAAAGTGATGAAAGGGAAGAACCTACAACCAAGATTACTCTACCCAGCAAGGATCTCATTTAGATTTGATGGAGAAATCAAAAGCTTTACAGACAAGCAAAAGCTAAGAGAATTCAGCACCACCAAACCAGCTCTACAACAAATGCTAAAGGAACTTCTCTAAGTGGGAAACACAAGAGAAGAAAAGGACCTACAAAAACAAACCCAAAACAATTAAGAAAATGGTCATAGGAACATACATATCGATAATTACCTTAAACGTGAATGGATTAAATGCCCCAACCAAAAGACATAGACTGGCTGAATGGATACAAAAACAAGACCCATATATATGCTGTCTACAAGAGACCCACTTCAGACCTAGGGACACATACAGACTGAAAGTGAGGGGATGGAAAAAGATATTCCATGCAAATGGAAATCAAAAGAAAGCTGGAGTAGCTATACTCATATCAGATAAAATAGACTTTAAAATAAAGAATGTTACAAGAGACAAGGAAGGACACTACATAATGATCCAGGGATCAATCCAAGAAGAAGATATAACAATTATAAATATATATGCACCCAACATAGGAGCACCTCAATACATAAGGCAACTGCTAACAGCTATAAAAGAGGAAATCGACAGTAACACAATAATAGTGGGGGACTTTAACACCTCACTTACACCAATGGACAGATCATCCAAAATGAAAATAAATAAGGAAACAGAAGCTTTAAATGACACCATAGACCAGATAGATTTAATTGATATATATAGGACATTCCATCCAAAAACGGCAGATTACACGTTCTTCTCAAGTGCACATGGAACATTCTCCAGGATAGATCACATCTTGGGTCACAAGTCAAGCCTCAGTAAATTTAAGAAAATTGAAATCATATCAAGCATCTTTTCTGACCACAACGCTATGAGATTAGAAATGAATTACAGGGAAAAAAACGTAAAAAAGACAAACACATGGAGGCTAAACAATACGTTACTAAATAACCAAGAGATCACTGAAGAAATCAAACAGGAAATAAAAAAATACCTAGAGACAAATGACAATGAAAACACGACGACCCAAAACCTATGGGATGCAGCAAAAGCGGTTCTAAGAGGGAAGTTTATAGCTATACAAGCCTACCTAAAGAAACAAGAAAAATCTCAAGTAAACAATCTAACTTTACACCTAAAGAAACTAGAGAAAGAAGAACAAACAAAACCCAAAGTTAGCAGAAGGAAAGAAATCATAAAGATCAGAGCAGAAATAAATGAAATAGAAACAAAGAAAACAATAGCAAAGATCAATAAAACTAAAAGTTGGTTCTTTGAGAAGATAAACAAAATTGATAAGCCATTAGCCAGACTCATCAAGAAAAAGAGGGAGAGGACTCAAATCAATAAAATCAGAAATGAAAAAGGAGAAGTTACAACAGACACCGCAGAAATACAAAACATCCTAAGAGACTACTACAAGCAACTTTATGCCAATAAAATGGACAACCTGGAAGAAATGGACAAATTCTTAGAAAGGTATAACCTTCCAAGACTGAACCAGGAAGAAACAGAAAATATCAACAGACCAATCACAAGTAATGAAATTGAAACTGTGATTAAAAATCTTCCAACAAACAAAAGTCCAGGACCAGATGGCTTCACAGGTGAATTCTATCAAACATTTAGAGAAGAGCTAACACCCATCCTTCTCAAACTCTTCCAAAAAATTGCAGAGGAAGGAACTCTCCCAAACTCATTCTATGAGGCCACCATCACCCTGATACCAAAACCAGACAAAGACACTACAAAAAAAGAAAATTACAGACCAATATCACTGATGAATATAGATGCAAAAATCCTCAACAAAATACTAGCAAACAGAATCCAACAACACATTAAAAGGATCATACACCACGATCAAGTGGGATTTATCCCAGGGATGCAAGGATTCTTCAATATACGCAAATCAATCAATGTGATACACCATATTAACAAATTGATGAATAAAAACCATATGATCATCTCAATAGATGCAGAAAAAGCTTTTGACAAAATTCAACACCCATTTCTGATAAAAACTCTCCAGAAAGTGGGCATAGAGGGAACCTACCTCAACATAATAAAGGCCATATATGACAAACCCACAGCAAACATCATTCTCAATGGTGAAAAACTGAAAGCATTTCCTCTAAGATCAGGAACGAGACAAGGATGTCCACTCTCACCACTATTATTCAACATAGTTCTGGAAGTCCTAGCCACGGCAATCAGAGAAGAAAAAGAAATAAAAGGAATACAAATTGGAAAAGAAGAAGTAAAACTGTCACTGTTTGCGGATGACATGATACTATACATAGAGAATCCTAAAACTGCCACCAGAAAACTGCTAGAGCTAATTAATGAATATGGTAAAGTTGCAGGTTACAAAATTAATGCACAGAAATCTCTTGCATTCCTATACACTAATGATGAAAAATCTGAAAGAGAAATTATGGAAACACTCCCATTTACCATTGCAACAAAAAGAATAAAATACCTAGGAATAAACCTACCTAGGGAGACAAAAGACCTGTATGCAGAAAACTATAAGACACTGATGAAAGAAATTAAAGATGATACCAACAGATGGAGAGATATACCATGTTCTTGGATTGGAAGAATCAACATTGTGAAAATGAGTATACTACCCAAAGCAATCTACAGATTCAATGCAATCCCTATCAAATTACCAAGGGCATTTTTTACGGAGCTAGAACAAATCATCTTAAAATTTGTATGGAGACACAAAAGACCCCGAATAGCCAAAGCAGTCTTGAGGCAAAAAAATGGAGCTGGAGGAATCAGACTCCCTGACTTCAGACTATACTACAAAGCTACAGTAATCAAGACAATATGGTACTGGCACAAAAACAGAAACATAGATCAATGGAACAAGATAGAAAGCCCAGAGATTAACCCACGCACCTATGGTCAACTAATCTATGACAAAGGAGGCAAAGATATACAATGGAGAAAAGACAGTCTCTTCAATAAGTGGTGCTGGGAAAACTGGACAGCCACATGTAAAAGAATGAAATTAGAATACTCCCTAACACCATACACAAAAATAAACTCAAAATGGATTAGAGACCTAAATATAAGACTGGACACTATAAAACTCTTAGAGGAAAACATAGGAAGAACACTCTTTGACATAAATCACAGCAAGATCTTTTTCGATCCACCTCCTAGAGTAATGGAAATAAAAACAAAAATAAACAAGTGGGACCTAATGAAACTTCAAAGCTTTTGCACAGCAAAGGAAACCATAAACAAGACGAAAAGACAACCCTCAGAATGGGAGAAAATATTTGCAAATGAATCAACAGACAAAGGATTAATCTCCAAAATATATAAACAGCTCATTCAGCTCAATATCAAAGAAACAAACACCCCAATCCAAAAATGGGCAGAAGACCTAAATAGAAATTTCTCCAAAGAAGACATACAGACGGCCACGAAGCACATGAAAAGATGCTCAACATCACTAATTATTAGAGAAATGCAAATCAAAACTACAATGAGGTATCACCTCACTCCTGTTAGAATGGGCATCATCAGAAAATCTACAAACAACAAATGCTGGAGAGGGTGTGGAGAAAAGGGAACCCTCTTGCACTGTTGGTGGGAATGTAAATTGATACAGCCACTATGGAGAACAATATGGAGGTTCCTTAAAAAACTAAAAATAGAATTACCATATGACCCAGCAATCCCACTACTGGGCATATACCCAGAGAAAACCGTAATTCAAAAAGACACGTGCACCCGAATGTTCATTGCAGCACTATTTACAATAGCCAGGTCATGGAAGCAACCTAAATGCCCATCAACAGACGAATGGATAAAGAAGTTGTGGTACATATATACGATGGAATATTATTCAGCCATAAAAAGGAACGAAATTGAGTCATTTGTTGAGAAGTGGATGGATCTAGAGACTGTCATACAGAGTGAAGTAAGTCAGAAAGAGAAAAACAAATATCGTATGTTAATGCATGTATGTGGAACGTAGAAAAATGGTACAGATGAGCCAGTTTGCAGGGCAGAAGTTGAGACACAGATGTAGAGAATGGACATATGGACACCAAGGGGGGAAAACTGCGATGAGGTGGGGATGGTGATGTGCTGAATTGGGCGATTGGGATTGACATGTATACACGGATGTGTATAAAACTGATGCCTAATAAGAACCTGCAGTATAAAAAAACAAACAAAACAACTAATACTAAACTTTCATTGGGTTATTTGTATGGAAATATGTTAATATAAATGTTTCAGACATTACATGAAATTTCTAAAAATCTTATATTTGTATTTGTATGGAAATATGTATGGAAATATGTTAATATAAATGTTTCAGACAGTACATGAAATTTCTAAAAATCTTATATTTGTATTTGTATGGAAATATGTATGGAAATATGTTAATATAAATGTTTCAGACATTACATGAAATTTCTAAAAATCTTATATTTGTATTTGTATGGAAATATGTATGGAAATATGTAAAAAAAAAAAAAAAAAAAAAAAAAAAAAAAAAAAAAATAACGTATGGTCTCCATCCTCAAGGAATACATAATCTGATTTTATGTGTCCTGAATTTGTACTTGCTATCGGGCAGGGTTTTTTTCCCTCTTTCCATTTTAATATACACTCAGCACAAATTGGAGGGTAAGTTAGGACCAGAAGCAAGCCAAGCAGTTTGATTTCCAAGCAGTCTCTTGGCTCCCTGGGTTTCTTCTCAAGGCTGAAATTTTGTTGGAGAGTTCAAATAAGTTAATGAGAACTCACCATTTTTTCAACTATGTGCTGGCTGACCCTTAAGGAAGCATTAAAATAAACAGCAAACCTGAGAGTACTCTAAACCTTTACATTAAAAAGAAATCTTGAATTAGTGGAAAAGAACACTTCTTATCATTGGGAAGGGATGAGAGTTTTTATGTATTGTTATTTTATATTAATTAGCCTATATATCTTAACATACAAATGGGACTATTAGCCTAACAACAACAACAACAACAACAACAACAATAATAATAATAATTGCTATCATGTTTTGAATGTCTCACCCCTATCTTATAGGCACTTTTGCAGATTACATTTCATTCATTATGCTTAATTGTTTACAACAATCCTGGGTCAGGTACTTTTTTTTTTTTTTTAATTCATTTATTTATTTATTTTTGGCTGTGTTGGGTCTTCGTTTCTGTGCGAGGGCTTTCTCTAGTTGTGGCAAGCGGGCGCCACTCTTCATCGCAGTGCGCGGGCCTCTCACTATCGTGGCCTCTCTTGTTGCGGAGCACAGGCTCCAGACGCGCAGGCTCAGTAGTTGTGGCTCACGGGCCTAGTTGCTCCGCGGCATGTAGGATCTTCCCAGACCAGGGCTCGAACCCGTGTCCCCTGCATTGGCAGGCAGATTCTCAACCACTGCGCCACCAGGGAAGCCCGGGTCAGGTATTTTTGTCAAACTTGTTGAATGTAACACAGGCTTCAGTTAGTAGGGTTAGAATCCAAACCCTATCCTCTTTCCAAATTCTCCCGCTGCCTCTTAATCTATTGATAGGTCAAGTTCTTATCTATACCTCTTTGACACACACTTTATTCCCTCGTTCTTTGGTTATCTCTAGGAATTTGCTTTGTAGAGAAGGGAAGGGCAACAAATAGTGGGTCGTTTTAGTCCTGCCATACCTATATGTCTTGCTAAGTATTTCTAGGTTGTCAATAACATTTATACTGTCTAGTGACCTTAATTCTTTAGATAAAGGGAAAATAGCTACTCTGTATTAGATACGCTTATGCTGAAATTTCAGTGGCTTAACAAACAAAAGATAATTGCTTACTTACACTATATGTCCTACACGTGTAAATAATGGTATGTGTGTCTGGGAGGGGCAATGTGTCTCAGCTTCACACAGGCTGATGGAAGTATCAAATGTATAGCTGCACCGTCAGTACACCTGGCCTCCTTGGTTGCCATAGAGGAGAGAAAACGTGGGGAATCATCTGTGACATTTTCATAGTCTAGAAATGATAGATATCATATTCCTTCATATTTCATTGGTCAGGGTAATTTTCTGAACCATTCTCATATACAAGTGGCCTGAAAAGTATAGTCTTTCTTGTGACAGAAAGAGAATGAGAACTGGATTCTGGTAGACAGTAATCAAGTCTACGAGATCATCCTCTCAAAAAGGTTAGTGGTTCCTGACACAGGAATTCACAACAGACCAGGTCAATAGAGGAAGACTTCAGGTAGAAAGTACAAGGTGCAAAACGTTTTTGATTGACGTGATGAGGACCAACATAAGAAGTTATATAAATTGTGCACAGTATAAGATTGCCTCCTCCAAGGCACAAAACAATCTCTCATCCCTATGCTGAAGATTGAATAGAAAATAATGATAAACTTTACCACTTCTAAGGATAAACAAAGAGACTTACAAGATCGAAAGGCTCTTAAAAAATAACCATTTGGTGGTATAATATTTTAGAGTGGTGCATGGCTTTAATAATTGTTTCTCATTGTGCCTGGAAAAATCAGAGGAGTGCAAAGAAAGAAAAAGGCAGCAGCCAGAGTCAGCAGTGACAGGCTACCCACTGAGAGCCATGAGCTTCATTATCTTCTGTCACGGCAACTCCTCAATCAAAGGGAAATAGTGCTCTGGAAGCAGGAGATGGAGGGAAAATAAAACATACACAAATTGCCCAAATGATAGCACAAACTACTACTAAAGATACAGTTAAAGAATAATAGAAAAGAGCAGTCATTTTCCTCCAATTTATTTCTTAAATTCTAGCAAATGTGATATCCATTTACTGTTACATGAGATAGAATGTGTTCACTAAATAATCAGATGACTTTTTCATTTACTATGATATTTCAGAGTGTTTTTGCCAGTATTATAATCAGAAGTTTATGATATCAATCTGTTCTCTCTGCAGAACATGAGGAGTCACTTTTTTCTCCATAACTATTAATATAAAGTTTGCTGATGTATGTTTTAACTTTAGAATGTATATTTATAAATATACATTTCAACAGGAAAAACTTAAGGACAAATGCTTTGCTATTACTTGTATAAATACCTTTTATCTGGAAATTAACATTTTTGGTCAGTTGTATATGTGCCTACGTAGGTCTTGACCAAGGTGGTTGAGAAAATACCAGTTTTGTATTTACCAAACATGTCAATGAGCAATGAAGTAAAATTTTTTTTTAAATTTCTTAAAGTGCTTATGCAGCACAGAAATATCTCCTAACTTTTATGTAATTTATTTATAAATCCTCTCTGCTTTTTGAATCACGAGGAGAATTGAGAATTTGGATTTTTTTATTTGACTTTTTCAATTATACTAATATTCTTTAAGAGTTGCATAATCTATACACTAAATCTGACTACTCTGCATTGATGAGTGTACTGACATTACACTCATCAGTGAGTGAAATGACCCAACTTCCTACAATGAAAAGAATAAGAATGCTTACTAAAGTACATATGTGTACATATATATACAGTATACATGCATATTCAAATGCTGCCTTTATAATTTATTTCCTTTCCTACTGTCCATAATTGATCCAAGTACTACTAACAATCACTAATTTTAGTTTCTATGTTTTTGCATTGTGTCATTGCCTTTAAATAGTGAAAATATAAGAAGGAAAAAAAATTTGTGCTATAAATCTCTATTGAAATCTCAAGTAACAAATCTAAAATCAGGAAAGCAGAGTGATCAGAAAAAATAATCGTCATTTTGAGCTGATTCCAACAGCATTTCAACTTTCATGGGTATCAATTTAATATTGTAACAAGATTTTTGGTTCGATTTAAGTTCTGTATTGCAGGCCTCAGGTTGAGGCATGAATTTCACTGCCAATCAACTCCTGATAATCACCCAAAACAGAAAACTATGCAGGTACCCTTCTTTTTTAGATGAGGAGACGAAGGAACAGAGAGGTAAATTGCTTAAGGTTATACAGCCGAGTAGTTCAGAGCTGTGATTTAATCTCAGGTAGTCTAACTCCAGAGTCTGTACCCCTAATCAATATTATACAGCAACAGTTTTTATTCACAACCTAATTTTACTGAGGTTTTATTCATTTTTTTTTCTTGTCTATGGGACTTTTGGGTTAAGATAACTTATATTTTAATATTTATGATGTCACAAAATATAAACAAAAAATTTCCAGGACATGGATTTCAATTTTGACTGAGATATATAATCTGGTACAAGGCAGGATATTTAATCAGCTTACATACCATCAAAGGATGTTTTTATGTTGCAGCCAAACTGTTTTTCTCTTGATAACACTAGGATGTGAAAGGGGTAAATAGACTGTGTCCAGGAGGTGCTAATGGTATCTGTAGTCACAGACTACAAGCCTTTTCCAACTTGCTTATTCTTTCAGTTTTTTTTTTTTTTATTGGAGTATAATTGCTTTACAATGATGTTAGTTTCTGCTGTACAATGAAGTGAATCAACTATATCCCCTCCTCTTAGACCTCCTTCCCACAACCTTCATCCCACCCATTCAGGTAATCACAGAGCACTGAGCTAAGCTCCCTGTGCTATATAGATAGCTCCAACTAGCTATCTATTTTACATATGGTAGGGTATTTATGTCAAACCTAATCTCCCAAATCGTCCCACCTTCCCCTTCCCCCCCATGTCCACATGTCCATTCTCTATGTCTGCGTCTCTATTCCTGCCCTGCAAATAGGTTCATCTGTACCATTTTTCTAGATTCCACATATAGGCATTAATATACAATATTTGTTTTTCTCTTTCTGGCTTACTTCACTCCATATGACAGACCCTAGGTCCATCCACATCTCTACAAATGACCCAATTTCGTTCCTTTTTATGTCTGAGCAATATTCCATTGTATATATGTGCCACATCTTCTTTATCCATTCATCTGGTATATGCCCAGGATTGCTGGGTCATATGGCAGCTCTATTTTTAGTTTCTTAAGGAACCTCCATACCATTCTCCATAGTGGCTGTATCAATTTACATTCCCACCAACAGTGCAAGAGGGTTCCCTTTTCTCCATACCTTACCAGCATTTATTGTCTGTAGATTTTTTGATGATGGCAATTCTGACTGGTGTGAGGTGATACCTCACTGTAGTTTTGATTTGCATTTCTCTAATGATTAGTGAGGTGGAACATCTTTTCATGTGCTTCTTGGCCATCTGTATATCTTCCCTGGAGAAATGTCTATTTAGGTTTCTCACCCATTTTTGGATTGGGTTGTTTGTTTTTTTGATATTGAGCTGCATGAGCTACTTACATATTTTGGAGATTAATCCTCTGTCCATTGCAAAGTCTTTACATTTTCCTGAGTATGTCTTTAAACTATTAGGACACTGATATCCTGCCAGAGAATTGGGTGAGAGCCTTTTTCATCCATCAGCCATCTCTCCCTGTACGTGGGCATTGAGAAGACCCACATTCCAGTTTCTCTGGTTCCTTCAGAAAACTCTGTTACACACAAAATGAAATCTTAAACAACACATACAATTTTTGCATTTTCTTTCAATAATTCTATAAATTAGAATGCCCTCCATGCCTCCCCTGATCCTCCGATCCCAGAGGGCCCCTTCCTGACACCCTCTCCTCTTCTCCCCCTACCTCCCTCCTATGCCACTAGGGTCAGTGTGGCCCAGAGGGTCCTCGGAGGGTGGAGAACTCAGGCTGGGAGTCCAGCAACCTTCCTGGGGTCCAACTGGGCAGGGGAAACACTAGGCATGCTGCCTCCTGCTTCTCCATGCCCCTGAGGGTCCTCCAGGCATAGGAACCCCTCCCCTCTCCCAGCCACCCCTCAGGGGCGCCAGTCCTGTCCAGCCTCCACTTCTCCTCCCCCCTCTCTCTCCCCCACATCCTACCCTATTGCTCAGGGGTTCCTCCTGTCTCCTTGGGAGTCGCGGTCCCCCACCAGAGTCCAGCAGGTACCCTAGTTGTGGGGAGACGTGAACTCCACGTCTTTCCACACCGCCATCTTGACTCTGCCTCCCAATAGTCTCTTCCATTTTGTTAATATGTAACTCGGTCTCTCCCATTTCATCCTGGCCTTTCCTCATCTTCACAGAGTTCGTTTATTTACTCATCTCATTTGCTAACCACTACAATTCTGCAAGTGTCAGAAACTGAGAAGCTGAGTATTTCTTAATGAAACTAAAACTTCTATCTCCTCTGAATCTATTAGAAAACAGTGTGCCAGGGTAAGAAAAGAGTTAAACACCAGTGTATTCTCATAACTATATTCATGTTTCCACCCAGACATTATGTTGTTAGTGGTTTCTTCAAGTTAAAAAAAAATTATTATTATCATTATTCTAGTGGTGAAGAAGAGCTTTTTACCTTACTGTGCATACACACATGTGTAATTAATTTATACACGTTGTTGGAAAAATTTGAACTAGCTATAATGAAACTAGTAATATTGCCTAGGAAAAAAATCTGGCATATAGTAAGTTATAATTAAATATCATTATTATCATTATATGTTTTTATGGTCTCAGTTATCCTGTTAACATGACAAAGCCTATCTGATTTATTTAAGCACCTATTACAGAAGGTAACACTAGAAGGAAACAACCTGATTTGGGAAAATCACCTTCTTATTACTAAAATTCTACATATTCTTTCATGTAAAATTTCTTTTTCTGCTTCTTTTTCCAAATATGCTTTTTCATCTTTATTCTTAAAGCCACTACCATGTCCAATTTTCCTTATCACTGAACACTGAAATACTTTATTAATTAGCTGCTTAGCTGCATTTTTACCTTTCATTTCCTACTTGGCTCAATTTATGAATTTATGAGACTATTCTTCCTAACATCCTGACGTTGGGGTCTGTTATCTGGTCCAAAAAAGAGCATCCTTCTTCCCTTCTCAAATTCTCAGCAGATTTTAAAATTTGGCAAAAGCACAACGCAAATTAGAGAGCAAAATATCAATATCATAATGCAGACAATGTTGGAGAATCTAGTTAATATTAGAGTCAAATGCGCCTGACACTTAAACCCAAGAGCATGACAGATTTACCAACCCAGACAGAGGCAGCACTAGATTGGCACAGACCCCAATGTAGCAGCTTCAACCAGAGGACAAAAGAGAATAAATTAGACCTACTGCCAAGAGAGAACAGAGGGGAGGTGAACTTATGTGAAATGTTCTCTTTCAATTTCTCAATCAGATACAATCCAGCACCCCTGGAACAAAGGAGCTAGGGGCAGGAAGAGGCTGCCTCCACACAGAAAATAATATCAAGAGTGGAGAAGAAATATTCCCCCAACAACACTTTTCAGAGTGCTACTGCCACTTAATAATTTATAATATACCATTTTGGCATTTCATATCAAGCCCTAAATTCTCTCCATTTAAAGACATTTCATAAAGTTTTCACTCATTCTTTTGACAACTGTTATTTCCCAATTCCTCTCTATTCTCCCATTATTTTTGTCCATCAAAGGTCCTCATTGTCTTCATGTATACCTAATGACTTAATTTATGAAGTCCCTTCCTCATTCTACTTTTATAAAACATAATTCATGATCCATTTGAAACCCTATATTTTCTTTTTTTTTTAAACATCTTTATTGAAGTATAATTGCTTTACAATGGTGTGTTAGTTTCTGCTTTATAACAAAGTGAATCAGTTATACATATACATATGTTCCCATATCTCTTCCCTCTTGCATCTCCCTCCCTCCCACCCCTCTAGGTGGTCACAAAGCACGGAGCTGATCTCCCTGTGCTATGCGGCTGCTTCCCACTAGTTATCTATTTTACATTTGGTAGTGTATATATGTCCATGACACTCTCTCACCCTGTCACATCTCACCCCTCCCCCTCCCCATATCCTCAAGTCCATTCTCTAGTAGGTCTGTGTCTTTATTCCCATCTTGCCATTAGGTTCTTCATGGCCTTTTTTTCCCCCTTAGATTCCATATATATGTGTTAGCATACTGTATTTGTTTTTCTCTTTCTGACTTACTTCACTCTGTATGACAGACTCTAACTCCATCCACCTCATTACAAATACCTCCATTTCATTTCGTTTCATGGTGGAGTAATATTCCATTGTATATATGTGCCACATCTTCTTTATCCATTCATCTGATGATGGACACTTAGGTTGCTTCCATGTCCTGGCTATTGTAAATAGAGCTGCAATGAACATTTTGGTACATGACTCTTTTTGAACTATGGTTTTCTCAGGGTATATGCCCAGTACTGGGATTGCTGGGTCGTATGGTAGTTCTATTTGTAGTTTTTGAAGGAACCTCCATACTGTTCTCCATAGTGGCTATATCAATTTACATTCCCACCAACAGTACAAGAGTGTTCCCTTTCCTCCACACCCTCTCCAGCATTTATTGTTTCTAGATTTTTTGATGATGGCCATGCTGACCGGTGTGAGATGATATCTCATTGTAGTTTTGATTTGCATTTCTCTAATGATTAATGATGTTGAACATTCTTTCATGTGTCTGTTGACAATCTGTATATCTTCTTTGGAGAAATGTCTACTTACATCTTCTGCCCGTTTTTGGATTGGGTTGTTCGTTTTTTTGTTATTGAGCTGCATGAGCTGCTTGTAAATCTTGGAGATTAATCCTTTGTCAGTTACTTCATTTGCAAATATTTTCTCCCATTCTGATGGCTGTCTTTTGGTCTTGTTTATGGTTTCTTTTGCTGTGCAAAAGCTTTTAAGTTTCATTAGGTCCCATTTGTTTATTTGTGTTTTTATTTCCATTTCTCTAGGAGCTGGGTCAAAAAGAATCTTGCTGTGATTTATGTCATAGAGTGTTCTGCCTATGTTTTCCTCTAAGAGTTTGATAGTGTCTGGCCTTACACTTAGGTCTTTAATCCATTTTGAGTTTATTTTTGTGTATGGTGTCAGGGAGTGTTCTAATTTCATACTTTTACATGTATCTGTCCAATTTTCCCAGCACCACTTATTGAAGAGGCTGTCTTTTCTCCACTGTATACGCTTGCCTCCTTTATCAAAGATAAGGTGACCATATGTGCATGGGTTTATCTCTGGGCTTTCTCTCCTGTTCCATTGATCTATATTTCTGTTTTTGTGCCAGTACCAAACTGTCTTGATTACTGTAGCTTTGTAATATTGTCTGAAGTCAGGGAGCCTGATTCCCCCAGCTCCATTTTTCGTTCTCAAGATGCTTTGGCTGTTCAGGGTCTTTTGTGTTTCCATACAAATTGTGAAATTTTTTGTTCTAGTTCTGTGAAAAATGCCAGTGGTAGTTTGATAGGGATTGCATTGAATCTGTAGATTGCTTTGGGTAGTAGAGTCATTTTCACAATGTTGATTCTTCCAATCCAAGAACATGGTATATCTCTCCATCTATTTGTATCATCTTTAATTTCTTTCATCAGTGTCCTATAATTTTCTGCATACAGGTGTTTTGTCTCCTTAGGTAGGTTTATTCCTAGATATTTTATTCTTTTTGTTGCAGTGGTAAACGGGAGTATTTTCTTAATTTCACTTTCAGATTTTTCATCATTAGTGTATAGAAATGCAAGAGATTTCTGTGCGTTAATTTTGTATCCTGCTACTTTACCAAATTCATTGATTAGCTCTAGTAGTTTTCTGGTAGCATCTTTAGAATTCTCTATGTATAGTATCATGTCATCTGCAAACAGTGACAGCTTTACGTCTTCTTTTCCGATTTGGATTCCTTTTATTTCTTTGTCTTCTCTGATTGCTGTGGCTAAAACTTCCAAAACTATGTTGAATAATAGTGGTGAGAGTGGGCAACCTTGTCTTGTTCCTGATCTTAGAGGAAATGGTTTCAGTTTTTCACCATTGAGGACAATGTTGGCTGTGGGTTTGTCATATATGGCCTTTATTATGTTGAGGAAAGTTCCCTCTATGCCTACTTTCTGCAGGGCTTTTATCATAAATGGGTGTTGAATTTTGTCGAAAGCTTTCTCTGCATCTATTGAGATGATCATATGGTTTTTCTCCTTCAATTTGTTAATATGGTGTATCACATTGATTGATTTGCGTATATTGAAGAATCCTTGCATTCCTGGGATAAACCCCACTTGATCATGGTGTATGATCCTTTTAATGTGCTGTTGGATTCTGTTTGCTAGTATTTTGTTGAGGATTTTTGCATCTATGTTCAACAGTGATTTTGGCCTGTAGTTTTCTTTCTTTGTGACATCTTTGTCTGGTTTTGGTATCAGGGTGATGGTGGCCTCGTAGAATGAGTTTGGGAGTGTCCCTCCCTCTGCAATATTTTGGAAGAGTTTGAGAAGGATAGGTGTTAGCTCTTCTCTAAATGTTTGATAGAATTCACCTGTGAAGCCATCTGGTCCTGGGCTTTTGTTTGTTGGAAGATTTTTAATCACAGTTTCAATTTCAGTGCTTGTGATTGGTCTGTTCATATTTTCTATTTCTTCCTGGTTCAGTCTCGGCAGGTTGTGCATTTCTAAGAATCTGTCCATTTCTTCCAGGTTGTCCATTTTATTGGCATAGAGTTGCTTGTAGTAATCTCTCATGATCGTTTTTATTTCTGCAGTGTCAGTGGTTACTTCTCCTTTTTCATTTCTAATTCTATTGATTTGAGTCTTCTCCCTTTTTCTCTTGATGAGTCTGGCTAATGGTTTATCAATTTTGTTTATCTTCTCAAAGAACCAGCTTTTAGTTTCATTGATTTTTGCTATTGTTTCCTTCATTTCTTTTTCATTTATTTCTGCTCTGATCTTTATGATTTCTTTCCTTCTGCTAGCTTTGGGGTTTTTTTGCTCTTCTTTCTCTAATTGCTTTAGGTGCAAGGTTAGGTTGTTTATTCGAGATGTTTCCTGTTTCTTAATGTAGGCTTGTATTGCTATAAACTTCCCTCTTAGCACTGCTTTTGCTGCATCCCATAGGTTTTGGGTCGTCGTGTCTCCATTGTCATTTGTTTCTAGTTATTTTTTGATTTCCCCTTCGATTTCTTCAGTGATCACTTCGTTATTAAGTAGTGTATTGTGTAGCCTCCATGTGTTTGTATTTTTTACAGATCTTTTCCTGTAATTGATATCTAGTCTCATAGCGTTGTGGTCGGAAAAGATACTTCATACAATTTCAATTTTCTTAAATTTACCAAGGCTTGATTTGTGACCCAAGATATGATCTATCCTGGAGAATGTTCCATGAGCACTTGAGAAAAATGTGTATTCTGTTGTTTTTGGGTGGAATGTCCTATAAATATCAATTAAGTCCATCTTGTTTAATGTATCATTTAAAGCTTGTGTTTCCTTATTTATTTTCATTTTGGATGATCTGTCCATTGGTGAAAGTGGAGTGTTAGTCCCCTACTATGATTGTGTTGCTGTCGATTTCCCCTTTTATGGCTGTTAGTATTTGCCTTATGTATTGAGGTTGAAGCCCTATATTTTCCAAATAGGTATCTTAATCTATTAAACTTCTCAATGATTTTATTTTTACTTAACTTCTTTTATTATTTAAACTTTTGGTAGTTAAATTTTGTCTTCTGTACTAAATGGTTAGGCATTTGAGGTCAGTAATCATACCATACAGCATGTAACAAATAGTTGACATAGAGTATCTACTCACTGAGTGCAATTATATTATTAAATAAATTAAAATATTTAATTAAAATATTAAATAATTTTTACATGTTCAAAGTGTTGATTTTCTTACTAGCTTTTATAAAAATTTAAAAAACATTTAGAATAGATACATGTATATGTATAACTGAATCACTTTGCTGTACACCTGAAACTAACACAACATTGTTGATCAAATATACTCCAATATAAAATAAAAATTAAAAAAAATAAAGTGCTGCAACACATAAATAAATAAATAAATAACATTTATGACAGATTAAGAAATAAAATACGTTATGTATACTGAACTTAATTCTATATTTCTGTGGCATTTCTCATCATCAGGTTAAACTTAAATCTCATGTAAGGCAGAAACTGGGGACATGGAATATATTTCTTCTCATCTACATGTACAATTAAGCATGGGCGAGGGGAGGGGTGGACGTCACCAAATTCTAACTCATTAGGTCAAACAGAGTTTGGCATAATCAGAATTGGCACTCTGGCTTTTGCCATGAAGTTTTCTTGAAGAGAGTAGTTTTGTGACAGAGAGTTGAAGAAAAGTTTATCCTTCCTCCCATGAATGATTTCCAGTTGAAAGATTAGGGGTGAGTATGTAAGAAAACACTTCAGGGAAATTTAGGAATTGCTTATGAATTGAGAGAACTGATACCCACCTATCACTGGGGGTTTTCTGAGTGATAGACCCCACAAGCATGCTTGTTGCTGTTGGGTCCTGGAAGAAGAATGGAGAAATGGCTAAGTAGGATAGCTAGGGGAGGGTAGGAAATGTTTAGCAAACAGCTCTGGTGGTAAGGGAAGAGGACTTTTACATGTAGCAGTTGCTAAAATTTCATTAGCATGAAAGTCTCACCATTGCTGATTTCAAGCTACTGATATGAAGCCAGTAAACAGGGAGATGGGAAGAGTTGCACATAATTGGCCCTTGGAAGCTGGTGTGAGCAGCTCCTGCACCCACTGGCTGGATGAGGGGTGAAAGTGTTCATTTCAGATTTCCCCCGGAGATGATTTTCATGTGAGCCCAATTTCTGAGCTTCCTGTGTGCGGATAAATGCACCATGTGTATAAACCTTCCTAAAATCTACATGACCATATGCCAATTCACCCTTCCTATACTTCTTGATATCATAGGAATACAAACACATATAAAACCTGGTGAAAATAGAAATGTAACTAATATACCAGGAAGACAAAAAATGTTTGAATAAAGAAGAAAGATTGAATGTATTCTGGCATTGCCTGAGATAATTATACATGAATATAATTGAATATTGAACTAAAGGATATATTATTTTAGAATTAACTAAGATATATGAAAGTTTATCTCTGTAGCAGAATGAAAATGGAACATATAATATAAATTGATTATTATAGAAATAGTGGTAGTGTATATTATCTGATCTGTGACTAGGTATTACATATTATACAAGATATGTAGAACTAAAAATTCCATCCCAAATCATTTCACTCTGTCACAATTTTCATTCCTCTCGTGTTTCTCTCTCTCCCTTTTCTTTCTCTTCCAAGGTCCAATCAGTCTTTAAATCTGGTAACATCTTTCTTCCTTTCTCTCTCCTTAATCCCATTAATCCAATGTCTGTTCCCACTATTTGTTTATCGATGTCTAATTTTAACTGTTTCATTTGCAATTTCCATATTAAATTCTCACTTCATGCTGTCTATGCTATAGTCTATTTCCACATTAATTTACATAAAATACTTTTCATAAATATTAGCATTTTCTTATAGGATTCACACTCAACTGCAATTTGTACTGCAGCTTTATTGCCTGTCCCATCTCCAAGGTGCTCAACACTGAGCCAAACGGAAGCACTCACTACTCCCCCAACCACAGCACAGACTTTAACATCTTCTTACCTTAACTGAGCTATTCCCTCTTCCTTAAGTACTCTCCCTTCAACTTATCTCCTTTGGAGCACATCTTCAATGTTATCAATATTTCATTATGGTTGGCTCAGTCAGTAGGGTTTAATTAAATATATCCTACTTATTCTGTGTACATTTTGTGATGCTAATCCAGAATTCCCTCTTTTTATTTTAGATGCTCTTTCATAGGTATCTGTCTGTTGGATGATGTGTCCTTATGGCAAGGAGGGGATATATTCATATTTGTATTTCTAATATTTATTACAGGACTGGAAAATGTGGCCAACAGAGAAATGTAAATGAAACTGGTGTGAAGGGATGTGTATAGATGCTGAAAACTTTGCTGACTCATGTTTTTCATAGTAACTCCAAGGTAAGCCAGAATGGGGCTACTTTTTTAAAATGTTTAAGGAGTTATTCTAAGAAATTCTGAAAGATAAATGAAGTAGAGCTCACAGCTTAGAATAGTTATTTCCCATAAATGATGGCTGATGGCTGTGAGTGTGCATAAAAGGCAATGGTCTACATGCTATCCTGACAATGCATATTGCAATAATACAGTTGATATTTTCAAGAATATATTAACTGCTTACTTGTTAAATATCTTCTGTGTTTAAGGGGACTTTCTGGGAATTTTAAAAGGTGTATGTCTATAAAAATGAATTTAGTTTATTTAACATATTCGGGAACTATCACAAAAGCAAAACCTTGGAATTAGTGTACACAGTATTTGTTACATATCAATTAATATGTACTTAATATAATAATACAATATAATTGCATATGTATTATGTGCAAGATACTGCTTCAAATGTTTTACATGGATTATGTTATTTTACAAAATGTTATTCCTGTTTTGTAAATGAGAAAGTGAAGGCATAGAGAGTTCAGGTGACTTGACTGTATATGTTTGTTGTGAAAATTATTATAAAATCCATGTACTTTTTACTTCGAAGAATATGCAGTCACTTAGATGTACTACCTCTTTAGGGAGTAGTGATTAAGAATTTTTTTCCTTTGAATTCAGAAAACAGAAATCTTGATATCACATACGTGATAAGATACGATTTTATAAGGTTCCAATAGTTACTTGTGTACTCTGGGAGAAAAACATTTTGCACAATGACTGTATATGCAGAGGATTCCATATATGGATGTCCAGTCAGAATTCACCAAACATGGGAAGGATTGAGGGAATTAGCTATTTTGTGGATTGTTCTAGTTGGCCAACACACCAAAATCTTTATTCAATCCATTTCCACTCATGGGGGATTAACATTCTCAAAGATTCAACTAGACTTTTTAATATGCTGACAGCAGTACAGTTTGAGCAGTAAGAGACAAGGAGGAAGCATGTTACATTTCAGATGAATGTCAAAAGTGTCATTAGGAATTTTGTGTTCTCTGTTTTCCATCCAATGGCAGGAAGATTGTTCAGAACTTTGCAAGTGCTGCAAAGATTTTCTGGAAGAGGAGAACATGCAAAACCTCTAAGCAAAGACGTCCCCTTGTCAATTGTGCCTTTATTTGATTATTGTTTCTGTCCCACTGGACTAAGCTTCAGTAGGGTAGGGACAAAGCAGATTTGGTTCACCTTTATATTTGTCATTCCAAACACAGTGCCTGGAACATGGTAGTCATATGGTAAATCTTGACTGAAGCCAGTTAATTTATTAGCTTACTAATTAATTATTTTACTAATTAGTGACTAATTAACTACTCATACTGGTGAGGGAAGTAGAAGCTGCCTGGAAAATTCAGATGAGAAGGGAGTATGGTTCCCTCTTTGTATGAGGTTCACTCTAGATCCCTCTAAAGAAATAAGGCCCCAAATCTTAAACTCGGAAATTTGCAGTTCTAGAGTGAAGATTAGGAAATATCTACCTCTACCATATGAGTTATTTATGTGGGGCAGCTTGTGCTAGGATTTCCTAGAATTCACACTGTAAAGGAAGTGCTCCCTCCTGAAGGATGCATTCAGAAGTGCTCAGAAAGAATGACCTGTCTTGGAGAGAAATAAATGTTAGGCATCTTGACAACAGCCAAGGCAATTATATCAGTGAATGGGGGCAATATTGCACTTTCTGAATTATTTTGAAGATATTTGGCATTTTCAGTCCCTTATGTTTTGTACTGTTTGGAGGAGGAGAATGTCCTAGGGATGAGAAAAGGATGAAATGGAGATCAAATAATCTAACTGGTAGGGACATATCATAAAATTCACATTTGTGACCTCTTTCTTTCCCAAATATAATATAATGTCCAGGGAAACTTTTTATCATGTTATACTGTAGAACAGTTCCATATGCAGTTTTCATGTTTATTAGGGCTTCTTTCAACAGTTCAGATGAAAAGAAGAAGAGGAAACAGGTCTTTTAAAAAAGGATTTTATTTGCCTAAGAACTATGATAAAAATTTACATATTGTTTTCATTAATTTAGAGATATCTCTTATTCACTGGTGTTTATGGAGTTGGAGAAATGCATAATGAGTTAGACCAGAAAGCATACTGGAGTTTTTATATTTAACTTTTATTTCAGTACTTGAAATCTAAAGTCTAAATGAACATTATGCATACTATTAGAACTTAGTTTTAAATTTTTAGGGAGCTGATAATGTTTTTTCTAATCAGCAGACATGCAAAACATGTTGCATTTAGGTTTCTTGATTAAATACATTATTCAGGTAGTTAAGTCTTCACAAATATGTCACATGCATACTAAATATTAGGTACTAGGCTTTCAGATTGGAGTCACTTTCAAGTGACAGAATTTTAGCAAAGCTGGCATTTTGTGAAATTAGATATTTGTAATTAATTGCCTTTGAAAATAATTTTGTTCAAAGTTTCATTTATTATTTTTATTATTATGAAAAGTGAAGTATTTTATTTTTGATTTACCTCTTAAAACAAAATTACATACAAGCAAAGCAATTCCTCTATAACCAAGCCATGTAATTGTTGGGACTCAAATACTCCAGGCTCTAAAACATTTCATTAAAAAAGTACCATCAGAAAAATATTAAATTTTACAATTCATATCTAGATTATCCTCATAAACTAAAATATATAATGTAAAGTTTTAGTTTAGTTTCAAAAGTGTGCATGTGTGTTTTCATTATATCCCCAGGGAAGAAAAGAACAGTGCTTAGTATGTATATGTGTATACACATACACACACGTACACAAAAGATGCTGAAAAATCATTGTTGAATAAATAAATGAAGTATCAGCATTATCATGGAAAGTTTCAAGTAGAGTAATAGTGGTAAACTTTCAGATTTAGAAACCTAGCTGCACTACCTTCTAGAAATACCTTCATCAAGGTAACTAAATGCTGAATCTTGATTTCTGCATCAGAAAATAGAGATAATAAACACAGTGTTGTAATGAGGTCTAAATGAGATAATCTACATAGTAAGTATGCAATAAATATAAAGTATAGTTGTTAGTTCTTAAAGTGCAATTACTAGAATTAATGAGAATGTGACAGTGATTTGTGATGTTAATGAAGGTTATAGATCATAATAATTTAGCAATTTATTCAATTAGTTAAGTCTTTTAAGAGGCCCAGTCCTATGCCATTTGAAAAATCCAAAAGGAGCCAATTTTACCAACACCGTATAAACATGCAAAAGCTGCTTAGTAGTTCCATTTGTAAATTATGGAAGATCTTAAAATCATTAACACGTTTTAAAAAGTTTTAATTAGTGAAGAATATTGGTGCTCATCACAGTCTTCTTGTTTTTATTATCTTTGAGCTTTTTCATGACATGTTCAATTTTGAACAAGAGATTACTTCCCTTTTAACCTTAACCTATTCTCTGAGGTATGGTTACCAAATGTATGAGAAGACCTGAAAATCAATGAAGCTTTTTTTTTTTTAACTGAATTAATTGTTTTTTTCCTACTAGAATTAAATTAGAAAATTTCTCATTACAAGTCTTTTCAAGAAAAAAAAATACAAGGACTTGTTTCAAATGCAAAAGTTCAATGTGCTTTCAGGAATTCTGTAGTATCTAATAGTCTTTACAAATGCTGTCCACAGCTGTGCAATATTGTAGCCACTAGTCATATGTGGCTATTGAGAATTCAAAATATGTAATGAAGGAACTGAATTTTTAATTTAATTAATCTTAATGGATTTAATTTAAATTTAGATAGTAACATGTGGCTGGTGGCATTTGTAAGAAAACTTACATATTGTAAGTTCCACATGGTATACTGGAAATGCAGCTTCAAGTAAAGTACTACTATAACTCAGAAATAAAACAATTTACTTTTTTAATCTTATATTTTTAAAAAATGTATTAGAACAATTATCCTCCCCAGAGGCTCTCTCTCTCATTTTCTTTCTTTCTGTATATCTATTGTTCTATCTGTCTATATACCGTACAACATTTTTCTCCTAGTGGTATACATTTATAGTCCTACTTCAATGAGAGAAGAAAGTCAAGAAGATCAGCTAAATTTTAATTCACATACAAATTTTTTGTCTCCTTGCTTCTCCCACTGTCAGATATAGTAACAATTTACTTTCTTATTGAATGACAAATATAATCTGTATTGATCTAGTTTCAATTTGAACCCTCCATTTCATAAGATGTGGAACTTTGAAAATTTTTTATTTTCTATCTCAAAATTCACTGCAACATAATCTAATGATTCAAACATTTTAATCTATTGAGATTTAATCTATGCTTCACTAAGTAAATAGCAATGAATGTATTGATATTTGTAAGATTTCTTAGTTTTAATTTTTTGTTTGTTCCTTTGTTTATTATTTTAGCCACTGTAAGTGAAATGTGTGTTGTTGTTGTTTTTTGTCCTAAGGTCTATTGATGTGATTTTCTCCCAAAAATATACATTCTGAAAACTACCCATGTTTAGAGTTTATATATTTTTGCCTTGTATAAATCATCTAAACCTACAGAAAAGAATGTCTTGATTAATAAAATGTCTCCCTAAGTGTGATATAACATTTGAAACAATAATTTGACTTACACTTTTCTGACAGGTATTTTGGAAGGATTAAACCAATGGGAAGTACTAGCTTTATGGATAGTCTTGTGCTGGTGCAAAAGAAGTAGAAAAAAGGGAGGGGACTCTAAGAAAGGTTCGCCTTTTAGTCATGACCAAGACCACTAAACTTTTCAAAACCTGCATTTTGTTAGGATGTTTCCTGGAGGTTAATCTCACTTTGCCTTCCTGTCCCTAAGACCTCACCCTCAAGAGCAGACTTTGAGAGAACTGCAGAACTTGGTCTTATTCCGGGAGGGACCACAGCAGTGCATCTTTGGAAAGGAGAGGGGGGCCAAAACCGTCTTTAGAGCTCAGATGCGTGACTGGAAAGTATCACACCATATGACCAGAGGCTGGAGAGTGGTGACATTAAGAATGCAACACAATGTATTTTCTTCATAACATCTAAATCATTAGGTCACTTCTCTCTCTTAATTAGCTTGCACTAAAAGTTTTTAGTTATTTTAACATATACAGATGGACATGATAGTCTGCAATTTAGACTACTGCAGAAGCCATTCCACACACTCCTTTCGAAAATACAAAATTGCGAGTGTGAGTGTGTGTGCATATTCATGTGTATGTCTAATACAAAGTGATAAAATTACTAAGTGAGATGATCTGTGACAGACAGTGCTGTGGGGAAAGGGAATGGCAGTCTAAGTGAGGATCACTAAAAGGTTTATGAAGGTTAGAAATTATATAAAATGTTAAGAAAAATGTTCTGAGAGGTTTGAGGTTATAGCCCACTAGTGAAGGGTATAGATCAGAGAGAGCTTTGAATCTCATAAGGAAATGGAATTTATTCTAATGGCAATTTATTCTATTTATTCTAAGGGTATAGATCAGAGAGATCTTTGAATCTCATAAGGAAATGGAATTTATTCTAATGGAATTTATTCTAATGGAATTTATTCTAATTTATTCTAATTATTCTAATTCTTAGAGGAAGAATTTATTGGCTTTTTATATTTGAGAGTGGTGTGATGGGATGTAGCTATGTTTGGAAAAGCAACCATGATAGCACTGTGCGAGATCACGTATGGCGAAAAGAGACTGCAAATAAGGTGAAAAGTTAGGAAAATATCTAATTACTGGATTAGGGAAGACGAGGTCCGAACTAGAAAAATATAGGGAAAAAATCTAGTTCATTTCACAGGAAACATAGACTAGAGAAAAATATGAAAGGTACACTGAAAGTTAAACATATTTTTTAAATTTCTTACCCCTATGACTGAAAAGATGGAAGGAAACTTAAATATAGGATAGAAATAGAGAAGGAATTTTGATAAGAAAGGTAATCATTTGTGTTTTAAATTACTTGTGCCATCCCTCATAAGTCCAGAAAAGAGATGTCGTGATTGAGGAGAAAGGATAAGAACAGAAAGGTGTGTTTTAGAATTATTCATATGGAGATTATAATTAAGTATTTTAAGGTAGATCATGTTCCCTTGGAAGAAAACTTAACAAGCAAGGATGAATTTAAAAATCTTGGTGGTTAAAGTAGCTCTGAACAATGGCCAGATTCAATTGTGCCCATTGATTAGGGGTGTTGAGATTGAGCAATGGGCTATAAAACTATTCATTTGGAGATGTTGTAAAGGCCATCAACAGGGGCAAGGGAGTAATTAGAGAATAAGAATGGGGAGGAAAATTGTGATCGAGGAGCCAAAGTCCTATCTTAGAGATCAGTTGATGGCTGTGATAGTAAAGGTTCTAGCTAAACACGGCAGTGGGAGAAATGGAGAAAAATCTCTCCTTGTGGTCCTTGAATAACAAATGAACAGGTAAAGTTTCAGTCATCATTTGAGAAGGAATTTCTTAAAGTTGTGTCCTTAATAGATAACAGCAACTGACATTATAGGTTTATCCCCTAGTTATGGATATGTGAAAGAGAAGGTATTTTGTGAGAATTTTTTTCATTATACTGTATTAGAAAATAAGACACAGTTACAAGATGCCATGGTGTCAATATAAAGAAATCATGATTAAGCAAAAGAATGAGAGCCATAAATTTAAAGAATTATTGAAAGAAAGTGCAAAAATTGTCTGTGTTGTTTAAGATTTCATTTTGTGTGTAGCAGAGTTTTCTGAAGCAACCAGAGAATCTGGAATGTGGGTCTTCTCAATGCCCCCATACAGGGAGAGATGGCTGATGGATGAAAAAGGCTCTCACCCAATTCTTTGGCAGGATATCAGTGTCCTAGTAGTTTAAAGACATACTCAGGAAAATGTGAAGACTTTACACTTTGCATTTACTGAAATTAAGTTTCTGCCATCCCACTGAAATGGGGGCTTGGAATAAACATAAAAAAAGAAATGTTGAAAATTAAAGGATATTCTATTTCTTTTATTTCTTTCTTTGTGGGTTGAGATTTATGCCTTCTATATTAAACATAAGTGTTTTTGAGAGACTTCATATGAAACATATTCCTGAGTATCTCTCAGTAATTATAAAAAATGGCGAATATGACTACTAAGAACATGGTTCTGGTTTCCATTGCTTTCTTCTATTTGATTAATATCTGCTTCCTCTTCTCTATTTTTTTATGGTTTTGAGCGCAGAGATGAATTCATGATGTGGAAGTAAATTATTATAAGGGTCAGATTCTGTATTTCAACCTTAATTAAAATGATGTGGAATTCAGGGGCAATAAGTTTCAACTAGTAGTAAATGAGAAAATCTTGAGAAAAATGTTAAATAAAGCCGTTGAGAAGGAATTTTGTACTGCAAGGGCATGATATCCCTTTGTCTTTGTTTGGATAAAAATAAGAATCAAGATTGGTGAATAGTTAGATGTCTGTTTCCAGACAATTTAAGTTAGAGCTATAGTTGCTCTGAACTTGGTCATCATAATGTCAAATTTTGTTCTAAGGCTGTTTAATAAAAAAGACAGTCCTCTTTTTGTAATATTCAATCCTCTTTTTATAAATCCATTTCTTAAAATGTTTATCATTTGAAATTACATTTGAAAAGATGTTTTTGATATAATATTTGTGTTCAGTTAAAATTGAAGCTATATTTGTCAGAGGAAATTGTATTTGAAAACACTCATCAATCTCAGGATATTTAACTCACTAATTTTCACTTGACTCATCTTATTATCATTAAAACAACCAAGTAAAAACCCTGCCCATATATCCTTGAAGTTTAAGGAGGGGAATTATTTTCCTACATACATAAGTTGTGTGGATAAAATTAGATATTAGAAACATTATCAATCAAAACATAATGTAGAAAGTCCATTTTTCTTTAACAATTTTCTGAAAAATAAATACCTAAATTACTCAAAGATGCTTTAAAATAGCAAGGGTGTATAACTTGTCATATTCTATGCTGTCATATTTAATTATTAAAACTAAATGCTTTTGCAATAGACAGCTATTAAAAAGTTATTTTCTGGTAAAGATTTATGAAAAAACTACTGATGAGTAGTCATCTCCCATTTCTCGTGGTAAAAATCAAATCTGCCATTTATTTTCAAAATATCTTAATTCTGAATATTTCTCAATCCCCCTCCAACTGCTACTCTATTATAAACTACTACCATCGCTCTCCTGCTTTATTTTTTATACATCAACCTTTTAACTTGTTTTCTTCCTTTTACTTATTCTTCTTCCTCATTTATTTTCCACACAATAAGGCAATTGGTCTTTTAAAAATCCAGCTCAAAATCCTGCAATAGCTTCACTTAGAGTGGAAACCAAATGTTTCTCATGACCTGAAGACTTTATATAATCCACTCCCCTCATCCCCCCACACCTCCACACCCCCCCCAACCACACACACACACACACACACACACAAACACACACACACACACACATACACACACACACACACAAACAGATGCACTGGCTTTTTTTTTCTAATTTCAAGTCCTCAAGGGTATTCCTTATCTGGAGCCTCCATGCTTGCTGTCCTATCTACCTAGAATGATCTTACCCCGGATACTCACATACCCCTCTCCCTCACTTCATTCTTCTGTCTACTCTATTATCGCCAGTTCAAAAATATACCAACTATTGCATTTTTTTCTAATTGCTTCCACTACTTTTATTTTTATAATATTTCTCATTATATATATAAAATTAAATATAATATCACATTTTTTGGTTTATAGTTGGCTTCTTCCAGTAGAATATAAGGTTCATGGTAGCAGAGATTTTGCTTGCCTTGCCTATGGATCACCACTGCCTAAAACAGTGCCTGGCACAAAATAGTTAACGCATACTCTGTGCTGAATGAATGGGTAAATGAATGATGTCTGTACATTCAAACACTTACACCTATCAACCACAATTGTTGCTAATTATTTTTAAAAATATTTAAAAGTTTTTCTTGTGCTTTTTTCCCCATGAATCCTTTTTTTATGTGTCCTTTTGTTCTAAATAGAAGATGTATTTATTTTCTGTTTATCGGTATATGTTATGAATGAGAGAAATTGAGTGATCTGATTGGCCATTAAAATTATGGACATAACCATGAGTTCAACCATCTAATTACTGAAATAGAGGCCCTCATTTTAAATAACCATGCACATACATATTTTTTAAGTATTGTATCACCTTACGTAAGTTGAGTTCATGTCTTTTTTTTTATGCGTATGTTTGATTGATTGATTTTATTTATTAATTATTATTATTATTATTTTTTGGCTGTGTTGGGTCTTCGTTTCTGTGCGAGGGCTTTCTCTAGTTGCGGCAAGCGGGGGCCACTCTTCATCGCAGTGCGCGGGCCTCTCACTATCGTGGCCTCTCTTGTTGCAGAGCACAGGCTCCAGACGCGCAGGCTCAGTACTTGTGGCTCACGGGCCCAGTTGCTCCGTGGCATGTGGGATCTTCCCAGACCAGGGTTCGAACCCGTGTCCCCTGCATTAGCAGGCAGATTCTCAACCACTGTGCCACCAGAGAAGCCCCATGTCTTTTTATTTATATTGCCCCTTCATCTTTGGTGTGAGTTTACTAAAATTCACAGGTTGGTGGCTCATGCTCTTGAGTGAGGATAATGCTAGCCAATCAGATCACAGATTTCTCTGCCCATGAAGATTCCTCTTATTGTGAAGGATATCTGAGACAGTAGTCTTCGTTGTTGTTTTCAATTTGGGGGAGTCAACTGGTGCTTTGATTTTAATAAAAATCAGCTTTGATGGAAAAGAAAACGTCTTCTCGATGATCCTCTAGAACATCTTCTAGAACAAAAGGCATGTTAATAACACCTAATGGAAAACATATTATTGGTTATACGATATGCTATTTTCTGATATGGAAATTATTTTTGTCAGTAATTAAGGAATGAACCATATATATATATATGTGTGTGTGTGTGTGTGTGTATGTATATATATGTATGTATTTCCATATATATGTATGTATATGGAAATATTTTAAATAGTCATTTATAGCCCTAAAAAGCTAGTCAGGATTTATTTCATTTATGTAACCCTAAAGAAACCTTGGTGTTTAGATATACCTAAATGTAGGAGTATTAAAACTGCATACAACTCTGTGTGAGATTTTTCAGTATTAAAATGTATGCTGTCTTATTCCTGGAAACTATTATTAATTGTGTGTGGAAAAGTGTGCAAGTTGTGCTTTTTGTGACACTTTTAAGTGTTCTGGTCTCACTGAGGCAATTCTAGGCAATTCTATGACTAGACTAGAGTAGGAGATTGAAATTCAGACGACAAAAAGGAGCTAGACCCCCAATTTGTATTCAGGGGATCTGAGGCCTTAATTTTCAAAAAGAAGGCAGGATGGCTGAAATAGAAAAACCTGTGTGCTTGTTTTTAAAATAAAGATTCTCTAGCCTTACTGAGTCAGAATCTGCTTCCTAACAAGATCCACAGGTGACTCCTGTGCACTTATATTTGAGATGCAGCACTTTAGGTGATTTTGGTGCTCAGCCAGATGTAGAAAACACTGGATTCTAGAAGCTCCACAGTGCAGCATTAGGGACTGTGGGTAGAATAGCTGGAAGTGATTTTTCACAGAAGTAATTCTGAAATCCAACCATTGATTTCTGTCCCTTTTAAGTTAGAAGAGCTCCCTGCTCTGTCTCATTCCAAAGGATTTATCAAAGCAAAGCATGTAAAGCCGCTAAACCATGAACTGCTGTCCAACATAAGCATTCCTGAAGTGTATGCTCTTAGCAGACATGATCTGTTAATTTCTGCTTCTCAAAACTCTTACTATATCACTTTGTGAGTATTTAACTTATTTAATCTAATCATTATATATTCCTGTTTACTACAGAATTTTCAATATTTCTTAAAACTGAAATTTTACAGTAGCGGAATTTTAAAAATTGAGTTATTGCAATTATTTAATGAGCAGTATCAATGTTTGACCGTCACTGCCAAATATAAATTTGCCATTTGAAATTCCTCTTTAACCCTCCCAAAACTCCTAAAAATGCATTTCTCATTGACATAAAACCTACTTATCAGGAATATCTATGTGGAAAAACTGGGAACTCAATAAACAAGATTAGCCCAAAATATATTTCTTCATCTGTTGGTATAGTTTACTTTTAAGGGAAAATTCATCTGTGTACATATATATGGTGCCAAAGAGAAGATTTAGAATTTATTGAACAATACTATAAAGGTTATAACATTAATGAAAATGTAATCTATAAACCTCAAAGGATTGGTGATTAGTACTTATATGCATATATACTAAAATTATAATTTTCTATTTCATAATTTGTCTCTTTTCAAAAGTGAAGATCTCTTACCTATGGAAATTCAAAACACTATGAAATTTTAGAGGAAACTTAGACACCCTCATCTAACCAAAATTTGGGAAACAAATGCAATGGAGGGGGCACTAAAAACACAATTTTATTTTATTATTTCTCATAAATTAATTTAAAATTCAATATACACTTCATCACAGGTTCCAATAGATCTCAATAATTAAATTGCTCAATTCATCATTAATAGTTCTGCAATATATCTAACTTTTATCCTCTGTTAAGAATCAGATGATTTGGGATTCATGAAAATAGAATTATTTAACATATTATATTAAATTATTAGTATTCAGATCTTTCTATACCCACTCACACATATTCACTCATACCCCATACACAGGAACACTAAATATCTACCTTCTTGCCTTTTTTCCCCTGGAATTAGAGAGAGTTTAAGTCATGTAAAACTTGCTACAACATAGTAAATATATTTTACTGAATAATTCATTTGACAACTATGGCATTATTCTTAGAAGAATAGTGCATGATTTTTTTTTCTATCAATCCCAAGGGAAGTTGTTTATTCTTCTTGTCAGTTCCAGCTTTCTTTCAAAAATACGTATTTGATTATCTCATTGCATGCAGGAAAATAAGTGCTATTTTTGTAGTTGTTAGAGAAAGAAGTGAGACACGTGAGAAATCATGGCATCAGTATTAAGCTTTGAAGAAAGTACATGTCAAAAATTGTTCCGACTGGCCTTAGGGAGATGTAGATGGCAGCCTCCAGGGGTTTAACTGAGGAGAGTTTAATTAAGGGTCTATTTACAGAGGTGTGGGCAGAGTGAAAGAGAACAGGCAAGGGATGGCAAACTATCCAGAGATTAGTTGCACAGGGAAGCTGGTGTCACCAGCTGAACTGAAGGGACAGAGGGAAGGGACAGTGTTATAGGAGACCAGAGAGACCGCAGAGCCTGGAATAAGCCTCCATCCTGCAGCTGTACCCACAGAACACAATGCCTTCCTGTCAATGGCAACATAGAGAAGGAATAAGCAGAAGGAATAGCTATTTCAACCTCTCTTTGCTCAGAGTTTTGGAAGTGCATGTTTACCTATGACCATCCCTGGGGTTGTTGGAGTACAATGTCATAATGTGTTCTCACTCTATTTCTTCCTAATCTCCTGATAAGTGTAAATATTTTAATCCGTAGATTCAGATAAAAATATAAATTTAGGTGAATTTCTTAAGGAATGAAAGCTAAGGAAAAAAAGAAAGAACAGCTTTGGATCAGGGAAGAAGCAAGAGAGAAAATTTATCTGTCTTGTTTCTGGGTAGTGTGACAGGGTTTTCTGAGAAAATTCTTTGTATGTAAAAATTCTTTGTATGTAAATAAGATAGATGCTCTTTATTCTTTTATTTGGCTGGTAGTGCCTGCTCCCTCATCATCTGCTTTTCAGTCACACGCTAGTTTTTGTTGTTGTAGTTGTTAACTTTTTGTTTTGTGTGTGGGGGTTGTTTTTGTTTTTTTTTAAATATATTAGCACTCCTAGACAAAACTCTTTTTTAAAAAATTTATTTATTTTATTTATTTATTTTTGGCTGCATTGGGTCTTCGTTGCTGCGCGGCCCTTCTCTAGTTGTGGTGAGCGGGGGTTACTCTTCGTTGCGGTGCGTGGGCTTCTCATTGTGGTGGCTTCTCTTGTTACGGAGCACAGACTCTAGGCTCGTGGGCTTCAGTAGTTGTGGCACACGGGCTCTCGAGTGCAGGCTCAGTAGTTGCGGTGCACGGGCTCAGTTGCTCCGCAGCATGTGGGATCTTCCCAGACCAGGGCTCGAACCCATGTCCACTGCAATGGTAGGCGGATTCTTAACCACTGTGCCACCAGGGAAGCCTGAAAACACTTTTTAAAGATAAACTCTAAAGTACAATTGGGTATTCTCTCAAACGCTCGACCAACTCTTCATTTTAGTCATCATCTTGCTGCCAATGCCCCACCACCCTTCACTCTGCATTTTGGATTTGTGTACAGACACCTCTCCCAAGGCTTAGGCATGGATTTCCGGGTCTTTGGGGTTTGTGTCAAGCTGGGGTTAAAGACCTTTAAGAATTCTGGTCAATTTTTTTGTGGGTTTTATCTCCTTAAGATACAAACTCTCTGGAATTCCCTGGCAGTCCAGTGGTTAGAACTGGGTGCTTTCTGTGCCGAGGGCCTGGGTTCAATCCCTGGTCAGGGAACTAAGATCTCCCAAGCGTCACGGCCAAAAAAAAAAAGATACAAACTCTCATTCATTCACTTAGCAATTATTTAATGCTAAATAATTCTTCCTGTCCAAAGAACTGAGGTGGGTACCTTGGAATACTGCAGTATTCCTGGGAATATTCAGATCTTTGGTCCTTTTATTCCTGCTTATACAGGGATGTAATTGAGTGAAGTTTATTCTTGTTTTTGTTTATATTTACTAGTACCAAAATTTAGGAAGCGCAATTATGAACACATGTCCATCAGAGCAAAAGAATGAGAATGACGGGAGTATGATTGTTGGAGGTAAGCATGTTTAGAGCCCAGAGTTAAGAAAATTTGAGTAAATACTATCAGTTTTTTTTTTCAAGTATTTAAATAGTTTTTAGGTAAACCAATGATAAAAGTTTCTCAGAGGCAGAAGACAACCCTTGATTTTGTTTTTTTTATAAGCCACTGTTACTTAGGGCTTGCTACTTCTCACAGATGAACTTCATGTTAGGTGATGCACAGAGTCTGAGAAGCCCCAATTCTTTTCCAATAAACTCCACTTTTGCAACAATAGAAAGCATGAGTGCCAGATGGGGGAATAAAAAGCTGAATTGAATTTTCCCTTTTCTTTAACGAAAGAATCAATGAAATGTTTTTTCATTTTTCTTTAAAACATAACTTTAAATATTATATTTTAATACTCTGCAAGGCAATTTTATCCTTTTCCTCTTATTCGGAAGAGTAACTTTATTTCTTTGTTGTTTTTCTTTCTAAGCACATTCAAAGTTTTGTCCTAACATGGCTTATCTATTATTATAAGTGATTTGTATCAATCAGTTCAGTTATGCCAAACAAAAACACAATTGTTGATTAAAATGAAATCATTATGTTCTGAAGTTTTTACACAAAGAATGCATGATTATTATGAAATTTATTTTGATATATAATATATAACATTTACTCTTCTTCTGGCACATAATTGAATATAAAAGTAAAACATATTCTATCTGTAATAAAACTAAATTAAAAAGGTAAGCACCTGCATCAAAACTGAATTTATAACAGTGGAAATAATCTATGTGCAGTTGCTACTTACTTTTTGCAGCAAATTTTTATAATTTTTTATAACCAAAATCTGAACTGTAGCTAAAATGAGGTGATTACTAATAAATCATAAAAATAAATCATTATATAAACATCTAAATAGTATCAGGACTGTTTATTTTTCTTTTTTATTTATTTGTCAGTTCTTTTGTTATTGTTTTGGTTTTTTGTTTTTTAAATATAACATATTTTATTTATTTATTTATTTTTGGCTGTGTTGGGTCTTCGTTTCTGTGCGAGGGCTTTCTCTAGTTGCGGCAAGCGGGGGCCACTCTTCATTGCGGTGTGCGGGCCTCTCACTATCGCGGCCTCTCCTGTTGCGGAACACGGGCTCCAGACGCGCAGGCTCAGTAGTTGTGGCTCACGGGCCTAGTTGCTCTGCGGCATGTGGGATCTTCCCAGACCAGGGCTTGAACCCGCGTCCCCTGCATTGGCAGGCAGATTCTCAACCACTGCGCCACCAGGGAAGCCCCTATTGTTTTGTTTTTTCAGCTTTTATAATACAATAATTCTTGTGATTTTTCTGACTCTAAAAATGTTAATATAAAATAAATTTTCCAAACTAGTGTGATCGAAATAGTTCCTTTTCAACTTTATAATTTTATCTCCTTTTTCTTCTGATTTATTCTACTGCTTTCCTCAAAAAAGAAAAGAAAAAGCCTGCTTTTTTTTTTTCCTGTAGGAATTAGAATCCTAGAATTTTTTCTATTTTTTAAATTCTGGAAATGGTATAAAGCAACATAGACTAACGGTAGATAGCTTAGTTGTTAACCTGTCAGTCAAAACCTTGTTACACTAAACTGCAGTGTCAGATTTACATATAACAAACTTTCCTGTCAACCAAACACTTTTTAAAAAAGCCTTATATATTTCATCAGATTCAGTGGTGAGATGTCTGTCTGACTGACAGATGAGGCACACATAGTTCGGGGGAAAATATGTTACAGTTAAGTGTACTTCCCTTTAAGAAAATAAAATTCAGGTATGACCATGGTTTCAGTGGTTGTTAATGGATTCTTCACAGACACTTGCAGTAAATGCTATGTACAACTTTTGAAATTTCTCACAGCTTAAAAACAAATAAATAAGTTTGATTTTTGTATATTAATCTTGTGTCTTACAGCCTAGCTGAACTCACTTATTAGTTCTAGTGGCTTCTTTATAGATTTCTTTGGATTTTCTCTACAGACTGTTGTGTGATGTGTAAATAAAGACAGTTTTACTTCAAAAAACCCACAAATAATGTAGCCAAAGTTGCCAGGATGCATGTAATAAGCAGCCCAGACAGGTTGCTTTATGATGAGTCCAATTATCAAAAAAATAACAGTAACTGTCAACCCTTGCTAGCGTTCACATAACAGCTGTTGTATAATCGCATAGAAAGTACTTATGTTGGTATTTTTAATTTTTAATGGAAAGTTGAAATAATGACAAAATGCATGTGACATCGGCTAGTTATAAATTTCATGAAAATACAGTCCCTAAATGTTGAGGAATTTTTATTTCTGCCTGCATTTGCTAACATTTACTTAATGTCTTCCCATTTAAAAATCCCTTTAATTTAAAATTCTGACGGGAATTCCCTGGCAGTACAATGGTTAGGACTGGACGTTTTCACTGCCCGGGTTCAATCCCTGGTCTGGGAACTAAGATCCCACAAGCTGGGCGGCACGGCCAATAAATAAATATATAAAATTCTGAGGTTGTTTTGGTGAAATATCTTCATCCTTTCTTAGTTGGACATACAAAGTAGGACCTGTCCGACTTTGAGCACCAAAAGGAAATCCTCAGTATCCTTCCCTCAACTTCTAGCCCTGAGACGTGGCCCATTTCTACTGCTTGTCATGCAATATGCATCCAAGACTGTGCACTACCATTACAAGAGATAGGATTGTCTTTATTATTTCAATACAAAAACATAGTTTATGAGTCTCCTATGAGACAAGTGGTGAGCTAAGGATAGAAAGTACAAAAATAAATTTTATGATACTCACTCTGCCAATTTCACAGTTCCTATTCTATGTATGAACTGGTTTCCTAAATTCCATAAATCTTAGGATTAGAAAAACAAAGAGTCAAGGGATTGTTTTTCATCTTTAGGTAAAAAAATAACAATAAGCTCTGACGATGCAGCAGCATCCTACAAAACTATTGGGATACTTTAAGAGAATGTATGACAAGCTTCACAGCAATCAGCTCAATGGCAAATAATAAAACAATACAGGTTTCAATGTGTAGGGTATTATTCTGATGAGTGAGACCAAAGTTATTTATAATTACTAAATGGTTACTATAGACTGAATATTTGTATCCTTTCAAAATTCATATGTTAAGTCCCAATTCCTAATGTGATTGTAATTTGGAGGTGGGGACTTTGAGAGATGATTAGGTCATGAGGGTGACCTATTCACTATCACATTTCTTTATATTTAAGTGTGTCTCATTGCTTTCATATATTATGAGCTCATTGATATCAGAAACCATGTACTATCCATTCATATAATCTCAGAATAAAACATTTCATACATATCAAGAGTTCTAAAGCATATGTTCTCACAGAATAAATCTCATTCTACTGAATGATTTGCTAGATACTGTGACAGATGCTGAAAAGATATAATGCCTTAAATTTATTCACAAAGACTTCATAGACTACTGGGGAGATAAAATTAATATGTGAGGGAGTACTAAATACATAGTAGACAATAAAGGTACACTAAAATTATGTAATTCTAGTTATAAAGTCTATAGGGGATCATAGAGGTAAATCAATGAAGGATGGAGCATTAAGGATAATAGTAGCATAAATTTATTTAGAACTTATGTAACTAACAATGTGCCAAATACATTAAATGCATTATTTTGATGAAACTTTGTAATGATATTAAATTGTAAGCACTATTATTATTGCATTTTACAGATGCAGAAATTGAAGCTTGAAGTTTTTGTGAAAGATAACATAGCTAGGTTGGGATGAATTTAGAACTTGAGCCAAGAATGCCTGATTTCCAAGACCCTATTCTTAACCGCAGTTTACTATTTTCCAAGAAGGCTTTGAAATAACACAGGGACTAAACCTCAAAATATGCAAGAGGAGAAAAATTTCTTAAAGAAAGGAAAAAACATTTTGGATAACAAAAAATGGTGTCATGAAAGACTGATTAGAGAAGTCAGGTTTGACTACCCCAGAAAGTGCATGTAGTAGTTTTACAGTAAATGAGTTTATTTAGGTAGAAAGTAACCATATTTAAACCAGAGAATACTGGCTGTCAAAAGGTTAAGTTCTTCTGTGTCTCTGTTTTGGGCTTTCCCATGAATAAAAGAAATAGCATCATGCAGTAAAATACTTTTGGCACTTTAGAAAATCTAGAGTCAAAATTATTTTGTTGTTATAAAACTCTAGATTTTGATCCTAGATCTGACACTACAGAGTCAGGATACCAATATTCCAGCCCCAGAATTTTGACCCAGAATAATAGAATCAAATATGGTATGTGGCAGAGATTATTAGTTGCAATCCTCATATTCATTCTTCCCTTTATCTTTAGTATGATAACTCCAATTTTTATTCTTGCACTCTGTCCAACAACATATGCAGCTGAATGTGATGATGATATTACATTCTGACCTGTAAAATGCAAGGGAAAATGCTGTGTTGGGCTTTAGGAAATTCTGGTAAAGAGAAGAGGGTATATACTCCTCCCTTTTTTTCTTTCTGAAAATCTTGCATGGTTGCTACTGCAACCAGCTTCTTATTCACCCATGAGGTGACCTTAAGAAACAATAATATACTGAGAATAGAGCAGATGTGAGCTTGGGTCCTTCATGCCATTGGGCAGCTGCCATACTAGCCCTGGATAGCCTTCTTCTGAATTTTCTTACATGAAAAGTAATTCCCATTTAACTTATTTAAGCGAGAGTTTGTATTTTGCTTGAAGCTAATCAAATACACCCTCATATGGAACTGAAGTAGAAGGTTCATGCAATTGAAATTTTGTTTATACAGGAAATGCTGCATAATGCAAGCTACTCCTTGGATAATTTTAGCATTACTATTATTTGCATGGTTAATGGTAAGATGTTTTCATGATTATGTGGAAAATATGAAACTGAAAAATGTAGTTGCACTCAGAATGGTTCAGAGGCCTTTGAAAATTATCCTTATTTTGAAGATAATGGATAATGAAACTATGCACTGAGAGCTCTCCTTCCACTTTATGGTTATTTATAAAAAAAAAATACATCTGCTAATTGTTTGCTACCTTTGGTTTTCACTGTTGAATTTCTACATCAATTTTACTGATTATTTCTTTCCTGAAATATTTTACATTTGAAATTATTTTCTTTTGAGTCTTTTTTTATTGGCACCTGCAGCATTGAGATTTTTTCTAAACCTCAGACTCTAAATTAAGGCTAATTCACTTCATTGTTTGCAAGCAAAGCATCAGTCTTTATGAATCCAGAATTAAAATGATCTGGCTATTCTGAAAATATAGCATAAGTCCACTAAAATATTTTTATTAAAGCAGATGCCAGAATCCAAGTATATGCATATGTTGCCACATAATTTTGATTTGTTACCTTCCGTTTAAGTTGCAGATTGTGTATACATACAGCAGAATCTTTAAGCACATACAAAATCCTAGTTGAATATTTTAGAAGACAGTACAAACTCATCAAAGATGATTGAGCTAGAGAAAACTGCCTAGATGTTGGTTTTCCACAGATGTACGGAGAATCATTAGTACTAGGTTATGATGAACTCAAAAACATTTCAACTTCTTTAAATATAAACATCACTAGTAATGGTATGCAAATTACAGTAATGGTGGTAAAAAGTTTTAGCGCCATCATAATATTCCATTTTAAAGTGAAAACATCTGTGAAATGCAGTAATTCATTTTCATCAACTGACTTTGCAGAGAGCATTTCTTTTCCATAGGAACATCTATTTTGTAATGAGCAACAGCTGAAAAGCAAATAAAATTAATGATATCATATTCTATGTTCCTTGTTTCAGAGTTGTAACCATTTCGTTCTGGTTTTTTTTCAAGTCCCCGCTTTATAAGCAATAGAAAAAAATTTTCATATCACAATTACTATTGGCTTCCTGTTTGGAATGGGGCCCAGAGTAAAGGGACCAGAGCTATCTAACTCACTTTTCTCCTAGGCAATTATTGGTTAAAGAAAGGATAAAATTATCTGACATTATTACTCTACATAATAGTCATCAAGTTTTGATCCATGTATATTTCCATCAACGATTGCAAAGTCAGCACTCTATTTTACTTCTGACAACCAAAGAAGAAGCCTATTTTGAGCACTTTACTCTGTCTGCTGAAACATCTAAAGAAAACCACGCTGAGATGTATGTCTACCTATTCATAAGATGCAGGGACTGCATAAAGTTAATCTTATAATTATTGTGAGTGAGATGTTTTTGTATAGGCTTCATTCCTTTTTCTTCACAGACTGAGGTTTTTTTTGCCTATATGATTCCTTCCCCAAACCTTAGGAATCATTTTTGAAATAATATGGAATTCCATTAGCATACATTGTGATATTGTGAAAAGGTTTCTTTAGCCTGCCATGAGGAGGAGGTTAATGGGGGCAATTCGGTTTTTCCTTAATCCTGACAAAGAAAATTATTTGGAAGCTGCCACTCTAATATATTGTATCTTCATTACTAGAAGGAGCAAGTGAGAATACTAGTCACAGAAGTGACATTGTAAACAGTCATCCCTGATGACGGAACAGAGAGAGGATTCCTTCCAGGAGCACACTGTCCTGGCAGAAGTTGTAAATTTCACCTTTGTTAAGTGTTGTCTCTAATCTTCCAGGCAGGCTCACACAGGGATGCTTCCATTAGGACTGGAGAAGCAGAAAGATCCTATTTCCCTCTTTCTTGGGGGTAAAGATAACAATGGTAAAAATAAGTTCTAAGGAAGCTCTTTTTGAAATCTGGTTTCCCAGAAATTTTTAGAAATCATGGTGAACTTTGAAATGTACTATGGCTAACAATATAGTGTCCCAGGATTTCTTCCTTGTAAATGAGGAGACAAAAAGTTTCAGAACTGCTAGAATGTAATAGATTACATTCAATCATACATCTCCATGTCATTGGATAGTTTTAAATCAAAAAAATTCATTATTTAAACGAGACATAGGGAAGTTTCTCAATAATAATTGTTGTTATTTTAATTTTAAAAAAGAGCTATCAGAGAAACAGAGAATATAGTGGTGGTTACCAGGAGCTGGGTGCAGGTTGGGGGAAATGAGATATTAGTCGAATGGTACAAACTTCCAGCTATAAGATTAACAAGTTCTGGGGATCTAATGTACAGGAGGGTGATTGTAGCTAATAATAGTGTATTATATACTTGAAAGTTTATATACTTTTGAAGTATATAAGTATATATTATGCTTAGTATATATTATAAAAAGTATATATTATAAAGTATATATTATATACTTGAAAGTTCTTAGGAGAGTAAATCTTAAATGTTCTCATCACAAAAAAGATGTGTTAGTTAATGCTGTGGTGGTAATCATTTTGCAATATATGTTTATCAAGTCAACGGTTGTACACCTTAAACTTACAACAACAATAAAAAAAAAAAAGGAACTAGTTTCAAGTTATATTCTTAGAGGCTGCTATGGTCTGAACGTTTGTGTCACCCCAAAATTCATATGTTGAAATTCTAGCCCACAAGGTGATGGTAATAGGAGGCGGAGCCTTTGGGAGGTGATTAGGTCATGAGGGCAGAATCTTCATGAACGAGATCTGTGTCCTTATAAAAGAGACCAGAGAAATCTCCATTGCTGTGAGGTTAAAGAAATGAAAAGACAGCCTTCTAGGTGGGGGTCCCTCAGGAGACACAGAATCTATATACTTAATCTTCAGGCACCATGGTCTTGATTTCCCAGCCTCAAGACTGTGAGAAATAAATGTTTGTTGTTTATAAGCCTCCAATTTTATGGTATTTTAGCAAGCTGAACAGACTAAGACAAGGGCAAATTATCATTTAGAAAGAAAGTGGATGACTTTAAATATGCAGAGAGCATGTGGAAAAATAACAACTCCTTATCAAAACCTTGGACATATTGAAGGTCACATACACACAAGCCACAAATAAAAATCTCAATATCGGTGGATGTTACTGATTTTTAAAAATCTCCCATTTCTAAATTAATTTGTTGTATGCCATCCAGAAATAAAGATAAATATTCTAAGATGAGGGCAATTTCTAGAAATATACATATTTGCAATTCCCCTTATGTTCTTGTGTGCAAAAATAGTTTTGAGAGAATACAAGCAGGCTAACTAAAGTATTAAGAAAACTGTCTACATGGGCTCTGTTATTCGTTTATTATGGTTAATTTGCTTTAAGCAAATTACAGTGAAAAGGTATTAACTAAAAATATTTACTTAATATAAATAAAAGTGATGAAATACTCTTTGGTACAATATGACACAATATTTAATTTTATCCAAATATTTTTGTAAAGTTTAGTTTTGTGTTGTCTTGCCTATTTGGCTGGTTAGATGAATTTGTAATTTAAAAAATTATTCTTTATTTCTAAATAAACTGCTTGTTAGAAATTAATGAACTGGATATAACTTCTGCTTCTACTATGAATCATTAACTACTATAGGAATTAGTGCCCCCCCATAAAGAAATAGCAAACTAGATAAAATATATGAAGTAAAGATTTGCCAAAATAGACAGAAGACACTACAGCAGTATGCAACTTGAGAAAAGAGACATGAATAAAATGGACACTACTCTTGCCCGTCTATGGCCTGAAGGTGGTTTCCAGGCCACAGCACAGGTAAGGAGAACTGAAACACAGCCCTGAGGTGTTAGCTGGGTTGACGAGAAAGAGATCAGAATTGAGGGATGCTTAGAATTTGCATGGCAAAGTAACAAAAGACAGTGCTACACAGTGAAAAAGTGCTAGAATTCTTCCAGAGGGCTTGCTGAAGATGTTGGCTGAGTATTGATGAGAACATGTGCAAGAGGAAACCCTCAAAGCTGGGCAAAGAACCATGAGAAGTAGCAGGATGAACAATTCTCAGAGATCAAAAAAGGCTAGGAATAACCTGTGTTCCTAAAGTGTAGAGATCTTGAAATGTAAGGGACCCTGGGTAGACTCCTCAGGAATATAACTTTAGAATAAGGTTAAATTAGACTTGGAATAAAGGCTGCTCTGAAACCACTATTAAAACAAAAACAAAAACTTTAAAAGCAAGCCTCAAAAGGATCAAATACATCTGCAAGTAACTGAACTGAACTTGAATAAAACTTAATACTCTTTAAAGGGATACAACAAACTCCTGCAGCCAAAAATGTAAAATTCCAATATCTGGAATCCAATAAAAGAATTGTCAATGTGCAGAGAAGCAGGAAAATATGGCTGATGATCAGGAATAAAAATAATAACAATTAATAGAAATAACCCAGAAATGGTGAGGATGATGAAATGAGTAGACATAATAAATCTCATAAATAGATTCAAAAACATAAAATAAAATATATACATGATTTGGAGATAAATGAGAGATATTAAGAAGACCAAGTGAAGTTCTAGAAATGTAAAATATAATCTCTGGGAAGAATACATTATATGATATTAAAAGAAGATTAAGAACTGCAGAAAAAAAGGACCAGTGAATTTAGAGAGATAGCAATAGGATTTATACAAAATGAAGGGTGACAAGAAGAAAACCAAATACAAATAAATATGGCTTCTATTATGAGTGGAATATCAATCAGTAAAGTATGCATGTAATTGGACTATTAGAAGGAGAAAAGGGAGAGGAAAAAATAGTAAATTACTTAAAGAAATAATGGTCAGAAATTTTCCAAATATGTTGAAATCTATATAACACAGACATAAGGAAGTCAACTAAATCTAAGAAGAGGAAAAATAAAGAAAATCATATCCAGGCATGTCTTAATCAAATGGCTGAAAAATACAGATAAAATATACTCTTAAAAATAGCCAGAGGTCAAAGAAATAAAAAAAGCTTCAAAAAGGAAAACACATGGGTAAATATAATAAACATATTTTATGTTTAAATCTCTTTCAAGGATAATTGAGTGAATAATAAAATGTGTGGTTTATAACATGTGTAGAATGAAAATGCAAAATACTTGGAGGGGAAAATGTAAGTATATTATGCATTTCTAATACTATACATGAAGTTGTGGGTAGACTGAAAAGTTACAGATATGTGTTATAAACCCTAGAGCAAACATTAAAAAAAAAAAGACCTAAAAAGTCAATGGTGATGATGAAATTGATCATTAAAAAAAATCAATTAGGGACTTCCCTGGTGGCACAGTGGTTAAGAATCCACCTGCCAATACAGGGGACATGGGTTCGATCCCTGGTCCAGAAGATCCCACATGCTGCGGAGCAACTAAGCCCCTGCACCAAACTACTGAGCCTGCGCTCTAGAGCCCGCGAGCCACAACTACTGAGCCTGCACACCCTAGAGCCTGTGTGCTACAACTAGTGAGCCCATGTGCTGCAACTACTGAAGCCTGCACTCCTAGAGCCTGTACTTTGCAACAAGAGAAGCCACCAAACTGAGAAGCCTGTGCACCACAACGAAGAGCAGCCCCCGCTCCCCACAACTAGAGGAAAACCCACGCGCAGCAACAAAGACCCAATGCAGCCACAAAAAAAAATCAATTGATTCAAAACAGATCGAGGCAAGAGAAACAAGGAACAAAAATACGTGGAACAGGGGGGTGGAGTCAAGATGGCGGACTAGGAAGATGCAGAATTCACATCTCCTCACAACTAGGGCAACTACCAGGTACCAGTGGGGGACCACGGACACCTAAGGCTATGGGAGGAACCCCCAGCAACCAGGTATGGGGCGTGGGGTAGTGAAGGGGGAGGAGAAGTGGAGGCGGAACAGGACTGGTGCCCCTGAAGGGTGGCTGGGGAAGGGGAAGGGATCCAACGCCCGAAGGGGGAAATTGGGGAACCACTGGGAGAGCAGAGGATCAAAAGGGAGTGTGGCCAGGTTTCTCCTGCCCACTTGGGCCCCCAGGAACCTGCTGAGATCCTGTGCCTGATCCTCTGCCCACCAAGGCCCTCTCCAGTCAGTGGGTCCTGAGGCAGTGGGAGGGAGGGAATGGGAGCAAAAGTAAAGGCTGGACCTCTGGGACCAGCACCCCTGAGGGGTGGCTGGGGGAGGGGAAGAGTTCCTACACCCAGCAGGACCCACCCATGGTTAGGGGTCCAGCAGCAATGGGGGAGACCCTGGGGGAGACAGTGGGGGAGGGGCACAAAGGAATGGAAGGGAACAGAGTCAGTGCTTTCCATGTCCACTTAGGCACCAGGCAGCCTGTTGGGCTCCCCAGCCTAATCCTCTGCCTTCGGAGCCTCCCTCCTGCTGTGCAGAGCCCAAGCCCCACCCCTACACCCCCACCCAGGGCCCTACCTGTACGCTCGGAGAACCCTTCCAACGCGCTGGGCCTAAACCCTACCCACACACCCTCACTCAAGGCCCTACCTCCAAACTCCAGAACTCCACATTCCGGCCCTCCTTTCAACATGCTGCCTCTCCCCTTCTGCGCAGGTCTTAAGCAGAGGACCTGCCCCATGCTTGAATGTTTCCCTGCTTAGGCCCCACCCCATGCTCAAACGTCACCCCCTCACCAACCTAGGACCCGCCCCACCCAAAACTCCGCCCCTGCCTAAGTTCCACCCCCACCTAAACTCTGCCCCCATAGCCAAGACTTTCTTTTTTTTTTCTTTTCTTTTTTCCTCTTTTAGATTGGGGTTCTGTTTTACCTTGTTGATTCATTGTTGTTGATTCTTTTATATTTTTATTTTTCCTAATAAATCTTTTATTTTTCTAATTTTATTTTACTCTTTAACTCTGTTAGTGATCTCCTTTTGTCTTGTTCCCCTCCCACCCCCTTTTTCCTTTTTTTCTTTTTTCTGTTGTGGTTTTGTTTTACCTTATTGCAGTTGTTTCAATTGCAGTTTTATTTTTCCTAATATATTTTTTATCTTCTAATTTTAGTTTGTTTTTTATTCTTTGATATTGTACTGCTCCTTTTTCCCTTTCTTTCTTATTGTTTTATTTTATTTTGTTTTTACTATGCCACGAATCTTGTGGGATCTTGGTTCCCAGGCTGGAGGTCAGGCTGAGCTCCTGTGGTGGGAGCTCCTAGTCCAAACCAATGGACTAACAGAGAATCTCAGACCCCAGGGAATATCAATCAGAGTGAGGCCTCCCAGAGGTCCTCATATCAGCACAAAGACCCAGCTCTATCTAACTGCCTGCAAACTCCAGTGCTGGACGTCTCAGGCCAAACAACCAGTAAGACAGGAATACAGCACCACCCATCACAAAAAAATAAAAATGAAAAGACAAAAAATTTTGTTACAGACAAAGGAGCAATGTAAAAACCTACAAGACCAAATAAATGAAGAAGAAATAGGCAACCTACCTGAAAAAGAATTCAGAGTAATGATAGTAAAGATGACCCAAAATCTTGGAAAAAGAACGGAGAAAATACAAGAAACGTTTAACAAGGATCTAGAAGAACTAAAGAGCAAACAAACAGTGATGAACAACACAATTACTGAAATTAAAAATACTCTAGAAGGACTCAATGACAGAATAACTGAGGCAGAAGAATAGATAAGTGAGCTGGAAGATAAAATGGTGGAAATAACTGCCAGGGAGCAGAATAAAGAAAAAAGAATGAAAAGAATTGAGGACAGTTTCAGAGACCACTGGGACAACATTAAATGCACCAACATTTGAATTATAGGGGTCCCAGAACAAGAAGAGAAAAAGAAAGGGTCTGAGAAAATATTTGAAGAGATTATAGTCGAAAACTTCCCTAACATGGGAAAGGAAATAGTCAAGTCCAGGAAGCACAGAGGGTAACATACAGGATAAACCCAAGGAGAAACACACCAAGACACATATTAATCAAACTATCAAAAATTAAATACAAGGAAAAAATATTGAAAGCAGCAAGGGAAAAGCAACAAATAACATACAAGGAAATCCCCAGAAAGTTAAATGCTGATTTTTCAGCAGAAATTCTGCAAGCCAGAAGGGAGTGGCAGGACATATTTAAAGTGATGAAAGGGAAAAACCTACAACCAAGATTACTCTACCCAGCAAAGATCTCATTCAGATTCAATGGAGAAATTAAAACCTTTATAGATAAGCAAAAGTTAAGAGAATTCAGCACCACCAAACCAGCTTTACAACAAATGCTAAAGGAACTTCTCTAGACAAGAAACACAACAGAAGGAAAAGACCTACAATCACAAATCCAAAACAATTAAGAAAATGCTAATAGGAGCATACATATCGAAAATTACCTTTAATGTAAATGGCTTAAATGCTCCAACCAAAACACATAGACTGGCTGAATGGATACAAAACAAGACCCGTACATATGCTGTGTACAAGAGACGCACTTCAGACCTAGGGACATATACAGACTGTAAGGGGATGGAAAAAGATATTCCATGCAAAGGAAATCTAAAGAAAGCTGAAGTAGCAATACTCATATCAGACAAAATAGACTTTAAAATAAAGACTATTACAAAAGACAAAGAAAGACACTACATAATGATCAAGGGAGCAATCCAAGAAGAAAATATAACAATTGTAAATATTTATGCACCCAACATAGGAGCACCGCATTACATAAGGCAAATGCTAACAGCCATAAAAGGGGAAATCAACAGTAACACAATAATATTTGGGGACTTTAACACCCCACCTTCACCAATGGGCAGATGAACCAAAATGAAAATAAATAAGGAAGCACAATCTTTAAATGACACATAAACAAGATGGACTTAATTGATATTTATAGGACATTCCATCCAAAAACAACAGAATACACTTTGTTCTCAAGTGCTCATGGAACATTCTCCAGGATAGATCATATCTTGGGTCACAAGTCAAGCCTTGGTAAATTTAAGAAAATTGAGATCGTATCAAGTATGTTTTTGGACCACAACTCTATGAGACTAGATATCAATTACAGGAAAAAAATTGTAAAAAATACAAACACATGGAAGCTAAACAATATGCTACTAAATAACCAAGAGATCACTGAAGAAATCAAAGAAGAAATCAAAAAATACGGAGAAACAAATGACAATGAAAACACGACCCCCAAAATTCTATGGGATGCAGCAAAAGCAGTTCTAAGAGGGAAGTTTATAGCAATACAATCTTACCTCAAGAAACAAGAAACATCTCAAATAAACAACCTAAACTTACACCTAAAGCAATTAGAGAAAGAAGAACAAAAAACCCCCAAAGTTAGCAGAAGGAAAGAAATTATAAAGATCAGATCAGAAATAAATGAAAAAGAAATGAAGGAAACAATAACAAAGATCAATAAAACTAAAAGGTGGTTCTTTGAGAAGATAACCAAAATTGATAAACCATTAGCCAGACTCATCAAGAAAAAAAGGGAGAAGACTCAAATCAACAGAATTAGAAATGAAAAAGGAGACATAACAACTGACACTGCAGAAATACAAAGGATCATGAGAGATTACTACAAGCAACTATATGCCAATAAAATGGACCACCTGGAAGAAATGGACAAATTCTTAGAAATGCACAGCCTTCTGAGACTGAACCAGGAAGAAATAGAAAGTATAAACAGACCAATCACAAGCACTGAAATTAAAACTGTGATTAAAAATCTTCCAACAAACAAAAGCCCAGGACCAGATGGCCTCACAGCGAGTTCTATCAAACATTTAGAGAAGAGCTAAAACCTATCCTTCTCAAACTCTTCCAAAATATAGCAGATGGAGGAACACTCCCAAACTCATTCTACGAGGCCACCATCACCCTGATACCAAAACCAGACAAAGATGTCACACACACAAAAAACTAAAGGCCAATATCTCTGATGAACATAGATGAAAAATCTTCAACAAAATACTAGTAAACAGAATCCAACAGCACATTAAAAGGATCATACACCATGATCAAGTGGGGTTTATCCAGGAATGCAAGGATTCTTCAATGTATGCAAATCAATCAATGTGATACATCATATTAACAAATTGAAGGATAAAACCATATGATCCTCTCAATAGATGCAGAAAAAGCTTTTGACAAAATTCAGCACCCATTTATGGTAAAAACTCTCCAGAAAGTAGGCATAGAGGGAACCTACCTCAACATAATAAAGGCCATATATGACAAACCCACAGCCAACCTCCTTCTCAATGGTGAAAAACTGAAAACATTTCCTCTAAGATCAGAAACAAGACAAGGCTGTCCACTCTCACCACTATTATTCAACATAGTTTTGGAAGTGTTAGCCACAGCAATCAGAGAAGAAAAAGGAATAAAGGGAATTCAAATCAGAAAAGTAAAGTTGTCACTGTTTGCAGATGACATGATACTATACATAGAGAATCCTAAAGACTCTACCAGAAAACTCCTAGAGCTAATCAATGAAATGGGTAAAGTAGCAGGATACAAAATTAATGCACAGAAATCTCCTGCATTCCTATACACTAATGATGAAAAATCTGAAAGAGAAATTAAGGAAACACTCCCATTTACCATTGCAACAAAATAAATTAAATACCTAGGAATAAGCCTACCTAAGGAGACAAAAGACCTGTATGCAGAAAACTATAAGACACTGATGAACGAAATTAAAGATGATACAAACAGATGGAGAGACATACTATGTTCTTGGATTGGAAGAATCAACATTGTGAAAATGATTATACTACGCAAAGCAATCTACAGATTCAATGCAATCCCTGTCAAACTACCGCTGGCATTTTTCACAGAACTAGAATAAAAAATTTCACAATTTGTATGGAAACACAAAAGACCCCGAATAGCCATAACAATCTTGAGAAAGAAAAACAGCTGGAGGAATCAGGCTCCTGGATTTCAGACTATACTACAAAGCTACAGTAATCAAGACAGTATGGTACTGGCACAAAAACAGAAATATAGATCAATGGAAAGGGACAGAAAGCCCAGAGATAAACCCATGCACGAATGGTCACCTTATCTTTGATAAAGGAGGCAAGAGTATACAATGCAGAAAAGACAGCCTCTTCTATAAGTGGTGCTCGGAAAACTGGACAGCTACATGTAAAAGAATGAAATTAGAACACTTCCTAACACCATACACAAAAATAAACTCAAAATGGTTTAAAGACCTAAATGTAAGGCCAGACACTATCAAACTCTTAGAGGAAAACATAGGCAGAACACTCTATGACATAAATCACAGCAAGATCCTTTTTGACCCACCTCCTAGAGAAATGGAAATAAAAACAAAAATAAAGAAATGAGACCTCATGAAACTTAAAAGCTTTTGCACAGCAAAGGAAACCATAAACAAGACAAAAAGACAAGCCTCAGAATGGGAGAAAATATTTGCAAACGAAGCAACTGACAGAGGATTAATCTCCAAAATATACAAGCAGCTCAATATCAAAGAAACAAACAACTCAATCCAAAAATGGGCAGATGACCTAAATAGACATTTCTTCAAAGAAGATATACAGATTGCCAACAAACACATGAAAGGATGGTCAACATCACTAATCATTAGAGAAATGCAAATCAAAATTACAGTGAGGTATCATCTCACACCAGTTAGAATGGCCATCATCAAAAAATCTACAAACAATAAATGCTGGAGAGGGTTTGGGGAAAAATGAACCCCCCTGCACTGTTGGTGGGAATGTAAATTGATGCAGCCACTATGGAGAACAGTATGGAGGTTCCTTAAAAAACTAAAAATAGAACTACCATATGACCCAACAATCCCACTACTGGGCATATACCCTGAGAAAACCATAATTCAAAAAGCATCATGTACCACAATGTTCATTGCAGCACTATTTACAATAGCCAGGACATGGAAGCAACCTAAGTGTCCATCAACAGATGAACGGATAAAGAAGATGTGGCACATATATACAATGGAATAGTACTCAGGCATAAAATGAAACAAAATTGAATTACTTGCAGTGAGGTGGATGTACCTAGAGTCTGTCATACAGAGTGAAGTAAGTCAGAAAGAGAAAAACAAATACTGTATGCTAACACATATGTGTGGAATCTAAAAAAACAAAAGTTCTGAAGAATTTAGGGGCAGGACAGGAATAAAGACACAGACATAGAGAATGGACTTGAGCACACGGGGAGGGGGAAGGTAAGCTGGGATGAAATAAGAGAGTAGCATTGACATATATACACTACCAAATGTAAAATAGCTAGTTGGAAGCAGCTGCATGGCACAGGGAGATCAGCTCATGCTTTGCAACCACCTAGAGATATGGGATAAGGAGGGTGGGAGGGAAACGCAAGGTGGGGGCATGGAAATGGGGATATACGTATGCATATAGCTGATTCAGTTTGTTATAAAGCAGAAACTAACACACCATTGTAAAGCAATTATACTCCAATGAAGAGGTTAAAAAAAAATACATGGAACAAGTAAAAAACAAATACCAAGACTGTAGATTTAAACCTAATCATTCAATAATCACACTAAACGGTATTGTATTTATATAAACATGCAAATGAAAAGCTAAAGATCATCTGAGATTTTAAATGCAGTATCCAACTGTACTGTCTACAGAAGAGTTGAAATTTTATAACATGACAAAGATGAATTAAAAGATAAAAAACACTAAATTCAATCTTAATCTAAAGAAAGCTGAAGTTGATATATTAATATCAGAGAAAGTGACCTTTAGAACATGGATTAATAGGGATGAAGAAGTATATTACACAATGAAAAGAAGGCTAATTTATCAAGAAGACAATCCTAAACATGTATGAGTGTAATAACAGAGATCAAAATACACCAAGGAAACCTGACATCACTGAAAAGAAAACATAAATAAATCCACAGTGTAGTTAGAGTTATGAATACTCCTTTCTTAGTAGTTGGTAGAACAAGTAAACAAAAAGTCCGTTAAGACTGTGAAAGACTTCAAGAACAGTAAAAACCAACTTGACCTAACTGACATTTAGGATTCTTGTAGTATATTCCAGTTGACATTCTTTTCAAGCATATGTGAAACTATTACAAAGATAAACCATATTCTGGACCATAAAGTAAGCCTCAATATACTTCAAAGGATTGAAATCATAGAGGGCATTATGTCTGATCACAATGGAATTAAACTACAAATCAATAATGAATAATTATCTGGAAAATCCCCCAAATAATTAAAAGCAAAAGATGTACTTTTAATTAAAAAAAAATCTCAAGAGATTTTAGAGATATAATTAGAACAACAATTATGAAAAACCATCATAACAAAATCTGTGAAGCACACCTAAAGCATTGCTTTAAAAGATAAAGATAACTATGTAAACTGCTTATATTAGGAAAGAAGAAAGGCTTGAAACCAATTACCAAAGGAACTTAAAGAAAAACAAATTGAGCAACAAAATAAACAACATAGTATTGATTGTAATACAAAGTACAAATTAAATGTATGAGTCCATCCTGATATAAATAAATGATTGCCTGAAAATATTAGAACAAAATAAAGAGAGAAAGAATAAAAATAGAGAATAAAGAATAAAAAGAGAGCAAGAGAAAAGTTTTTCTTAGAGTAGATTGCCAAATAATATATCTAGATAATTTTCTTTCCCAGGAGATAAGCTCTATCACTCATCCCACTCCCCACCTCACCTGAGTGTTGGCTGGACTAAGTGATTCACTTCCAAAGAATAGAGTATCTAAAAGGAAAGGATAGTAACTTTGAAGTGAATAGACCTAGCAGATACACCTTAACACTACCTTACCTTACATGATAAAGGGTAACATCATTGGTGATACCATGTTGATATTTTTGTATCCCTCTTATATTATATGATGAAGAGGGCATTTTCCTTCTGTGATCTTCTTCCCGAAAACCTATAACCCCTGTCTAAACATTAAAAAGATCATCAGAGAAACGCAAAGAAATCATCAGAGATTTTTTACAAAATAAAAGACTAAACTGTCTTCAATAGAGTCAAGATCATGGAAAACAAGGGAAGACCAAGAAACTGTCACAGATCTGAGGAGACTAAATTATGACTAAATGCAACATGATATACTGGATTGGATCCTGGAAAAGAGAAATGATGTTACTTGTGAAACTGGTGAAACCCAAAAAATGTTTGTTGTTTAGTTAATAGTAATGAACTAATGTTGATCTCAAGTTTTGGCAAACGTACCACAATGGTATAAGATCTTAACTTTAGGGGAAGCTGAAGCAAGAGTGTAGAGGAAGAGTCTGCACTGTCCTTGCAACTTTTCTGTAAATCTAAAATTATTCTAAAAAAAAGTTTATTTTAAGAAAGAAAGCTATTGGGGTATATTAATATTATCAGAGATATTAAGCTCATTTCTCATTTATAAAGGAGACATTTGATCCAGAGAACATAACAATCCTAATTGTTCTTGCACTTAATAATAGAGTTTAAAATACCTGCAGCAAAACTTGTTAAAACTGAAAAATGAAACAGACAAATTCATAATTTTATTCAAATATTGAATAATTCTAGCTTAATAATTGATAAAACAAGTAGATTAAAAAATCAATCAGGATATAGAAGACCTGAATAACTATCAAACAAATTTACTAATGAATAAATCACTTTTGAGATTCTTAGACCAACACCTTGCACCTTGATGGGAAAACAGAAAAGGCTGAAGATGCAGACAGCTAACTTCTTATAGAAAAGTTGGGAGAGTGCTGTTATGAGAGTTATGAGAATGTTATGGCATTTGACTTTACAATAACACCAGAGAGAATTTGATATAGTTCCCATGAAATTTAGGTTACAAAGGAGCCTAATATATCCAATTTATGTCTAAAAAGCATTCAGGAAAGAGCATGGCTGAAGTGGCCTTATTAGTGGGGTAAAGTCCTGGAACAAGAGTGTGTGGCTTCATTTCTGAGGATTAGAAGTGGACCCTGCAAATAGGGATCAGACTGAATTTTTTTTAAAAGAATCCCATCCAAGGGTGAGAGGTGACATCAGCAGAAAGAAGCTGAAAGTTACTACTGTGTATAGAATCAGAGGTGGAAATGGTCTGAGTTAAGCAACCAGATGAAAAACAAAGCCCAAGGTACACTGTACTTGGGGACTTTCCAGTGAGGAAATGTTTAGGAAAATTGTGAGCTCACCCTTGTTGGTGTCCAACCTCGAGAGTTCCCAGGTGAAATATAAAACCAGCTTGAGTAAACAAAGGGCAAGGAGAGACCAAAGAAAAAAGGCAAATCCCTCCAGATTGTCAGATGGCTGGTGTAATAAGCAAGGTAACTTATATACTAGGCTTGTCTTGGGTGGCCACAAGATGAATAGATCTCCGTACCCACCTGCCAGAATCCTGAGTTAATATAGAGGCCTTAAAAGGGTTCAGTCATATATTTAGTCCAGATGGTCTCAACAGCACTTTACTTTCTTCAAGGCTTTGTCCTTGAAGCAGCTCCAGTGATGGCAACAGTGGGCAGAATGTACATTCCAAGGACAGGGTAGAAGGTAAGGAGTCTCTGATTGCCTGGGTCCAGCTAGCAGGTCAAGTGGTGGCCATGTCCTCTTGATAACCTCCTCTAGCAACCCCATAGGAGAAAGCATTAGCTTTAGATACCATCTACGCTCAGAGGGAGTCAACACCAGACCATAATAGAATCAATAAAGGAAATTGTTCTTGCTTCTTAATTCTTCACTGATCCACCCATCTTTCCTCTGATCACAAAATTATTACTTTAGTCATTCATTTTACCCCTCTTGATACCAGAAATCAAGAAAAATTATACAAACTTTGAACAAAATGCAAATGCCACCACTGCCCACAAATTCAGCATTGAACTCCATGCTTCTTATGTTTACAAGAATAAAATAGCCTTGATCAACTTTGAAAAATATTACCTTTAATCTCTCTTCTTTTTAAAATTTATTTATTTATTTATTTTTGGCTGCATTGGGTCTTCGTTGCAGTGCGCGGGCTTCTCATTGTGGTGGCTTCTCTTGTGGAGCACGGGCTCTAGGTGCGCGGGCTTCAGTAGTTGTGGCACGTGGGCTTCAGTAGTTGTGGCTCGCGGGCTCTAGAACACAGGCTCAGTAGTTGTGGAGCACGAGTTTAGCTGCTCCGCAGCATGTGAGATCTTCCCAGACCAGGGATTGAACCTGTGTCCCCTGCATTGGCAGGCGGATTCTTAACCACTGTGTCACCAGGGAAGTCCTGCCTTTAATCTCTTGAGAAATAAAAAATATGGTGAAAAAAATGATGAAAATGCAAAATCAAGGAAGTATCCAAAGCATCTTTCAGGACAAGAAGGAACAGACTTTGATGACTAGAAAAAAGTAAACCATGAAATTGATGAAACTTTAGCTGTGAGGAAATTCACTTGACATACGTTACTCGCAAGGCTAGTTCTGTTCTCCTCCATCAGATTCCAAGAGAGGGCAGAAGCTCCACGCAAGTGTCAGAGGTTTGTGGTTGTCTTGGACAAAGAAAGAGGCTGGTAGGTTGTTCAAATTACTTTCATACTTGCCTGGCTCTCAACAGCCACCTCTCTGCTTCCTGTTAACCTGTCACCCTCACTTCCACACCCAGCTCACAGCAGAGAAAAAGTAGCAAGGGTAGTGTGAGTGGTGAGGACCTAGCCCAGCTGGTAGAGTTTCTTCAAAAGGAGATTTGTGGGCCAGGCCAAAAGAAGTACATTCTGAGTAAAAACTGAAAGAGTAAGTTAAGAATGTAGCTTTGCCAAAAACAAATCATGATGCTCTTGGTTTTTCCTATACTGCCTTTAATGTAAATAAATAAATAAAACTAAAAAAATAAACAAAGCTAGAGGAGAACATTTGAATTATTTTCTGTTTATTCAACAGAATATGAAATTACAAAATAGTTAACATAGGAAGAAGCAAACAGTATACATACAACCAACAATTTTAGGATAAAAATATTCTAAGATTATATCAAGTGTAATAGTGTAATAAATTATAATAATGTTTAATATATTTTGTGTTTTGTTGATGCTTAAGGTGTTTTCCAGCTTTTAAAAAGTGTGTCATTTGGTTTTAATTTAGTTTTTATTTTAAATGAATTTCACTCATGCAGTTAATTTTGTCCATAATTTCTTATTATTTCTCTTGAAAGAGTTCCCCAAATTATATAATCTTATGGTCCCATATATCTAGATTTTAATGGAAAGAAGGATGAATTATCATACATGTAGGAAAAAATGAGAGCCACTTATTACTAGAATTATAAACATTAGTACCTAATAAAAATAACACCCATATTTGGGTATTGCCCTTCTGAAAGACCACCTATATGAAGAGGTGAAATTCATAAAATACTTGTATAATTATGTAGCAAACTTGCTTAAGATGAGGCTCCATAGTTGAGGAACAGAATATATTTACAATAAACACACTTGGACATGATTATAATGAAAGCCAGCAGTTAGAATAGTTTTCCCACAACCATGCATTAGAAATTTTGAAAAAAGTTTATATATATATATATATATATATATATGTGTGTGTGTGTGTGTGTGTGTGTGTGTGTGTGTGTAAGAATATATGTGTAAGAAGGGTATATATATATATATATATATATATATATATATACACACCCTTATGCATACATATATACATGTATATATGCATATCTGTCTGCTTTTACCTCAGGATCTCTGCTCTTGCTCTTCCTATTTGCTCTGCTTTAAAATCTGTACAGTAAATCTTTGCATAGGTGGCCCCTTCCTATTATTCAGGTGTCAATTCACTTCTTAGCTTTTCTTATTACACAATCTAAAGACAGTGTGTTTCACGGAAGTCATTGTTATCCTTCTTTCACTGCTTAATCTTGCTCTCAAAATTCCTCCTTATCTAAAAATACCTTTTTTTTCTTTTTTCTTATTTATTATCTACCTCTCATTCTCTATATATGGATGGTCTTATACATAGACAGTAACTACTTGTGATTATTCAAATTTAAATATAAATTAAATAAAATTTAAAGTGTATTTCCTTGTCACATTCCCCACATTAAGAAGAAATTTAAAGAAAAATGATGCAGATGAACTTATTTGCAAAGCAGAAATAGAGACACAGATATAGAGAACAGACGTATGGATACCAGGAGGAGGAAAGGGGGGTGAGATGAATTGGCAGATTAGGACTGACATATATACACTACTATGTATAAAACAGATAACTAATGAGAACCTACTGTATAGCATAGGGAACTCTACTCAGTGCTCCGTGGTGACCCAAATGGGAAGGAAATCCAAAAAAGAGGAGATATATGTATACATATAGCTGATCCACTTTACTGTAGAAAACAAATACAACATTGTAAAACAACTATACTCCAATAAAAATTAATTAAAAAATTAATAAAATAAAAGAAGAAATTTAAGACTTTTCTACCTCAATATCTAAATGTGGCTAGTGGGTACCATATTGAACAGACTATTTCTATCATTGCAGAAAGTTCTATTGGAGAGTGCTGCTCTATCTCATGTCAGCTTGAAGAGATGAAATATTTCCAATTATTTCACTGTCATATGTAGAGTCTAAAAGAGTTCCAGACACACAGAAAGTATTCCATTAGTATTTGTTGAATAGATTGTTAAGTAAATCCAGCACATTTCAGCTTCCTCCAAGAGCAAGAAACTGAACTATTTTGCAAATGAGCAAACAGCAAAAGAGCACAAGAACAATTAAAGATATTAATAATATTGTAGATCGTAGGGAAACATTTAAATTTCAGAGAAGTAATCTGTCATTATTTTACTCTCCTTCACTCTCTTTTTTCCCCTCAAACAAACATATGTAAGAAAACAGGAGGCAGTTATAAAAAATTTCTGTTTTATATTCCCTAAAAGATATAAGAAGATGCTCTATCCATAAAAATAGAGAAAGCAGTTATGGAGAAAAATCGATTTAAAATAAAGAGTAATTACATGTAAATGGAAAACTTGATTGGTAAATGCAGTCCTTGATTGAAGCAGTAAACAGTAGACTGATTAGTATAGAAAACTGAGGAACAAAAGTAGAACATGTTAGCTAGGACTCAAAAAAAAAAATAACACAGGAAGTTAAACTTGAATAAATGAAGACCATTTCTAGGAGTTTCTATCTATATATAAGAAGCAGACAGATGATAGAATGGAACAGAGGTGATAATTTAAAATGTTAAATACCAATAGAAAGAAACTATCTTGAAGGAAGATATGAGTCTTCAGATAGAGTCCTAGATAGAAATTAATTAAAGGAGATAAGTTATTTTTTAAAAAACTAAGTTTCAAAGAAAGATGTAAAAAAATTCTAAAGCTTTGTGAGGAGGGAAGACTATTCCCTTCTTCCCTTCTAGGTTCTTTGGCTAGCCTAATAATTAAATTGACATAAGACAGAATAACAGGAAGAAAATAAAAACATATTTAATTTTGTACATACAGGAACCCCAAAGATATGAGGCTTTTGGACAGTCAGGCAACTGAGGTTTATATGCCATCCTGTTACGGAGAATGGTGTAGGGGTCTGGGACTTTAAAGGAGAGGAAGACATTTCACAGGAAGAGGTGAAGAGCAAATATTTTGTAAACAGATGTTTATCATGACATGGGGAGAAGTCTTTCTGATGTAAAAAATGTCATCTTTGGTAATAGCTCTCTTCCTGGCACAGGCTCCCTATCTAAATTTCTTCTAGCCAGTTTAGGGGGGAAATAATAAGCTCTTCCTGGGTCTATTGGGCCTTGGTTGTCTTCTGCTCAAAATAATCCGTGAGCTGAAGTGGCATATACTGTGGAGGCCTGACCTGAACCCCATCAGCTTGCACCCTGAGTACTCTAACCCAACCCACCCAAAAAAAGACTTTTTATACAAAGAAATTTGAGACTTTTTGCCACAGTAAATGAGCAAATAGAGAGGATTTTTTTTAATGTTTTTTTATTGTGGTAAAAGTCACATAATATAAAACATACCATTTTAACCATATTTAACTGTACAGTTCAGTGGCACTAAGTACATTCAAATTGTTGTGCAATTCTCACTATCATCCATCTCCCGAATTTTTCACCTTCCTAAACTGAAACTCTGTCCCCTTTAAACACTAACTCCCCATTCCCCCTCTCCACCACCCCCACCCCCTGGCATCTACCAATGCACTTTCTGACTCTATGAATTTGACTATTCTAGGTACCTCGTATAAGTGGAATCAAACAGTATTTGTCTGCACCTAAAGTATATTGGAATGCATTTTTAAAGTTAACTTAATATATGTCCTGCAAACAGACTGTACTTTTTTCCCCCCTGTGCTGTACAGTAGGCACTCACCAGCCATCTACTTCACACATAGTAGTGTACATATGTCAATCCCAATCTCCCAATCCATCCAACCACCTCTCCCCCCTTGGTGTCCGTACGTTTGTTCTCTGCGTCTGTGACTATTTCCGCTGTGCAAACAGGTTTATCTATACCATTTCTAAATAGAGAGGATATTAAAGAGGTGAATGGTGAGAATTATGGAAAGAGATTCTATATGCACCCTATTACATTTAATTTACAAGAACAATATAAAATGAGTTTTGGCCTCCACCCAGTCTGAGACTTCTAAATAAAGTGGGATCACCAATCACTGGCAGTAGCACAGATTCCAGTCTTACTGGAGCATTAGGGAATGGGTAGATATTTATGGAGCCGTGTCTCTGATTTCTGTCTAATTTCTGATTGTTCAAGAAGTGTAAGGAAATTAAGTTCCTTGATCATTTTATCAAAAAGCAGCCTCCTGAATTTTTTTCAGAACTGGTTTTAATGTTTCTTTCCACTCAACTTTTTTTTTTTTTAAGAATACTCTTTTTGTTTTTTTAATTTTATTTATTTATTTATTTTTGGCTGTGTTGGGTCTTCGTTTCTGTGCGAGGGCTTTCTCCAGTTGCGGCGAGGGGGGGCCACTCCTCATCACGGTGCGCGGGCCTCTCACTATCGCGGCCTCTCCTGCTGTGGAGCACAGGCTCCAGACGCGCAGGCTCAGTAGTTGTGGCTCACGGGCCTAGTTGCTCCGCGGCATGTGGGATCTTCCCAGACCAGGGCTCAAACCCGTGTCCCCTGCATTGGCACGCAGATTCTCAACCACTGCGCCACCAGGGAAGCCCTCCACTCAACTTTTGTATACAAATATTGGGCATATATAACAAGACTGATAGCTGCCATAGTCAACGGATTGTGGTATTAAACCCTATAGGTGGAGTATCAAATATTTAATTTATGAATTTGTACTACCTTATAACATTCATGAACCTTCAGGGCATCTGGGTAGCAAGATCAATTGTTTTATATCCCAATTAGATAGTAGACAAGAAAGAGATAAGGAGATAAATACATCAAACAACAACAAATAAAAACAACAACAGAAATTTTCCTACCACCTCTTTTATCATTAAAAAAAAAATGTATTATTAATCTTCTTTAAGAAGGAGTCCAGAGGCAGGGTGATTAACTTGATGACTGAACTCTTTTATCATGGATCCGGGATCTTTCTGTCCTGCCTCTATCAGCTTTGACCTCAGGCTACCCCCTTTTAAAGTACTAAAATTCCTGCTGCAGCTTCAGGCATCATTTGCTGCCACAGTAGCATTCATTGAGAAAAAAGAGACTATTTTCCTATGTGTGTCCCTTTTTATGAGGGACCTTCTTCAAAAGCACCCAGCAAGTGTCCTCTTTTATCTATTTGATTGGAATTGCTTCACTTTCTAATTGCTAAAGCTATCATTAGCAAGGAGAATGAGATGGCCGGGATTGACTTTAACCTCTGAGCTGGAAATAGAGTTACTCAAAGTCTGTAAAAGTCTGTGGTTTAGTTAAAGAGGAAGAAGAGGAAAGTCGATGTTGAATAGGCAACTAACAGTGCTGCTATACTATCCAAACCCTGAAACTAGTTTACAATAATAAGTGGCATCTGTAGCAAAAGCTGCCTAGGCCAGTGGAGTGTCTTGCAAATCTATTGGATTTTTGCACAGTAACTGCTGGTATGGTCTCATCTCTGCCAGTTGGGTGTTGATAAACAATAGAGAGGTCATAGTTGTTTTGGCCTTCTCTGAGTATAACAACATATGGCAGCACCACAGGGCATGGAGGACAGGAAATTGCTATTTATAGCCTCTAGTAGAGAAACAGATAGTATTGCCTGCAACTGGTAGGTCTCTGGAGTTGAGGTAGCCTCTGCTTTTCTGACAGGTGAACCCACAAGGTGCAGAACCAACCCAAAGTTTCCATGAGACTTAGATCTAGTTACGCTCACTAGATGCAGTAGTAAAATTTGAAATTGAAATAGATAGATGGTTGGAGAACAGAAGTTAATTTTTGTTCAAAGAGGATTGTACACCTAGCAAAACAATGGTTGAATTGTATAGGAGAGAAATTGGAGTGAAGATGTTTCTTGTTACAAGAACAAGTCAATAAAATTATTGACTAAAATATTATGTATGTACATGTGTTTATATATGTGTGTGTGTGTGCATCTATGTTTGTATATGTATGTGCATGTATACTTATTCATATATCTTTTATATGAGTCAAAGAGCAGTTCAAGGTCATGTTGTCCTTCAGTTTGGTATCTCTAAACCCCAACACAGTTCTGTAGCTGCAGGCCTGGTTAATAATACGCTCCAGTGTATAAAAAGCCAGCACGTGTCTTCCTTTTGTGAGAGTATTCGCCTGTAGTCATCACATGCATCATTTTATACACACAGTACAAAGAAAAAATATACTATTTATTTGAAGACATTGTAAGCTGTAAGATTTTACATTTTAGTTAGAATTTTTTTAAGTTATGCCAAAACACTTTTTAAAAAATTTAGTTGAATTTTGCAGTATAATATGAAATAACAGGTCTTATCAATTTACAAGACAAAAGACTAAATTGTTGGGAAGTTCTGCTTGCCTTCAAAAACAATTAATTCAAGTAATGTTGCACCTATCTGCCATTATAGAATAAAATGAAAGCTTCATTTTCAAAATTTATGTTCCCTAATGTCTGTTAGGGAGAAAGAAATTTTTCTTTACTCTTCTAGGTTTTTCTGGCTGGACTAAAAATTAAATTATATGAGACAGATTAACAGTAGAAAATCAAAAGAAAATTTAATAACATGTATACATGGGGAAGACCCGGCAAAACTAAGTAACTTGCCAAAAGGGCTGACACCCTCACCTTAAATACCATCTGCAGCTAAAAACAAAAGAGGATGTTGGGCGTGGGGGTTGTGGGTAGTGGTTATAAAGGCTTGCTGGGTCTTACAGAGACATTGGGACACAGAGTAGACTCTGATCCCTAGGCCCTGCCTAGAGTCTCCCCCAGCACACCTACCCCTTATTCTTTGCTGATATCCCTGGTGATAGCTTTATGCTGGGAACAGGGCCTCTATCTAAATTCTTTTAGCAGTTTGGGGTCAGGTCAAAGTTTCTTTCTCAGTCTTTTGGGTTGTGATTGTTTTCAGCTTAAAATAATCCTCATGCCAAAGACATACTTTGGGGTGGCAAGTTTTGCTCCCCTACATAACCAACAGTAATAAAAGAGTAACTATGAGGGTCAGAAAATGTGCTTTTGATTTCTATCCACTGTATCTTTTTTCTATTTTGTATGCAAAAAAGTAAAATAGTTAGATGCTATGTTTGATCCTTTACCCTTAGATCCTTTATACACTTTGCAAAGGTGTTGTGAAAACAAGAAGTTGTTTGGGAATGACTTGGGACCTTTAATTATTATCACGAGGAGAAAATATAAAATGATTATTCTGAATCATTTATTTATATTCCACTAACAGACACTGAAGAGAGTAGAAAAGATGGCAATCTACAAAAAAATGGTACACTGTTTAGTATATACACACTAAATAAATAGAAGTCATTTGGCAAAAGTATCATTGAATTAACTGAGGCTTTAATCACTGTTAGTTTCTCGTAAATGAAAAAAATATTAAAAATACATCAAACAGAACATTTAAGAGAAATAAAAAGAGAAATTCATCTGAATTTATACAAATAACTTTAATATAATACATGCTCAACATATTATGTATATTGTGTTATATTTACAATTACAATAATTTGGGTGTCTTGTGTAGCAAAAACAATTTGAATTATAATCTCTAAGGAATAAAACAACTAAGAATATTGTGAAAAATAAATTGAACAAATATTATTTGTTTGGTCCATTTATCATGTTAGTTTACACAAACTATTTATAGTTTATAAGAACTACTAAATACTAAATATCAGTATTGCTAGGTATTCTGTGTTGAAATAGTCATATGCTCTATATTTTTATTATGCTCTATAAATTTTTTTAAAAAATCACATACTGACTATACTGAACTTTTCAACTGCAGAAGAGTATACAGATGTAATGACACTGAGTTATGATATATAATAAGCCAGAATAATGGGGAAAAAGTCTTGTTATTAATGTAGGTTTCTAAAAATGTGCTTAATGTAACAATTTTTAACTGTGTTTCCAAATTAGCAAAATGTTATTAGAATGATTTTCATGCCATCTCAACATTTTTTTTTAATTAATTAATTAATTTATTTATTTTTTGGTTGTGTTGGGTCTTCATTTCTGTGCGAGGGCTTTCTCTAGTTGTGGCAAGTGGGGGCCACTCTTCATCACGGTGCGCGGGCCTCTCACTGTCGCAGCCTCTCTTGTTGCGGAGCACAGGCTCCAGACGCGCAGGCTCAGTAGTTGTGGCTCACGGGCCCAGTTGCTCCGCGGCATGTGGGATCTTCCCAGACCAGGGCTCGAACCTGTGTCCCCTGCATTGGCAGGCAGACTCTCAACCACTGCGCCACCAGGGAAGCCCCATCTCAACATTTTTTAACTTTAATGATAAGTCAACACATATTTGTTAAATAACTGTGTATTCAAAACTAAAATTTGAATGTGTAAGCAGTATAATTTGTGGGACAAAACTGTTAAAAGTGCAGCTATACAATTCATTCACTCTTTTTATCTGGAAGAGTGAGAATAGTGCTCCAGGGAAAGAAAGAATTCTGGAGACCAGTCTTGTCTTCTTAAAAACATACTAATGGCTGACCATCTAGAAAAAAAAAAATCTGGCAGAAAAATGCTCATCAATGGACTACTTACAGCATATAGGATTACTTATGGTAAAAATAGTCGGAATCTATGGTTTATGGTGAATGACTCCCTGGAAAATGTCACACAAATTATGTAAAAGTCTAAGTATAAAATGACATTTATAGTGAGATTCATTCATGTGAATGAGGTGACTGCACATCTCTCTTAAAAACATCAGCCTAGGCCTAATGCATCTGATGTGAAAGAATAGAACCTGGAAACCAATCTGAGGATCGGGACTTCTCCTTGCCGCTTGATTTTATTAGTGGTCTTGTTAAGAGCTCTGATTGTCTCTGTCCTTTGTGGTATCTTACTTTGATCTCAGGCATTTATTGTGTAGTTTGGGTTGAAAAGAACAAAATATGTATGCAACATTAATATACCACTATCTGAAAATAGTCTGCTCAAAATATCATTTGTTTAAATTCCAAAGTGCGGTTCTAAAATTTTTGATTTTAACTTAACATCATATGTAAATTAGACAACACAGTATTGTGGGTAAAGTGAAGATTGTGGTATCAGACAGGTTGAATTCAAATTTAGCTTTCTCACTTAAAAGAAAGTCATCCACTTTGGCTTCACTTTTTATTTTGGTAAAATGGAAATATCATCAGAATCTCATGTGTTTGTTCTAAGATTTTTATAGCATATCATATGTAAAGCACACAAAATAATGTTATAAATATAAGATATGATTCGATTTTAATTTGTTATCTAAGAATGTTATCAGAGTAATCTGAATTTTTTTGCTTTTCATAATTATTTCATGAATATTAGTTAAGAAAGTTGGCTTTTCAAAACATTTGCATATATATATTTATGTGTAATATATAGTCAATTTTTTGTGCAGCCATTAATTTCGCATCAATTCTTTGTGTGATATAGTAAGAATTCAAATACAGAGTTTGTTTTTTTCTTTATACCTACATTTGTATTTGTTGTGTTTTCATGCTATTTTAAGTGCATGTTTATTAGGGACCATAGAAAGTTAACGGTATACAAGAAGTCATGTTTCCCTTGTCTTTCATAGTATAGATTTTTTGCTAAAAAGCAGGTGCCCATACAAGAAATACATTTTCCAGAGCTTTTAGCATGTAAGAGGAGCCATGTAACTAATTATTACTAATGGAAAAGAGGCAGAGCCCCTCCTCATAGGGGCAGAGACCCTCTGTCCCCTCAGAGCCATAGTTGTAAAGATGATATGCCTTTCCCACTGTCTTTTGCTATGGCCTGACTAGAAGCAGAAAACTCCAATGCCCTTTCATGTTACAGAGTTGCAAAATGGGAGAAATCAGGTACCCAGTATCACAGCATGGAATGCCGAACACCAAACCCTTGCAGTGAACCATTGCACATGGTTAGAATCAACTTTATCTTTCTCCTATTGTGTTATTCTGTGGTATCATATCTGTTTTTATTCTGATAAGCCTCTGACATTTGCTAGGTTATCTGTTATAGCAGTTTGCATCATAGACAATGGTACATACTGAAACTCTATTAGAGTGAAGTAAGACTCTTTGTCTCTTCCAATTGAATTTGCATTTGCTGTGGTGGCCATACAAATGCATCATACAGCTGGGATTGGAGTTGAAGGATGCTTGAAAAAGGGATTCAGAAAGTAAGGCCAGATGAGTCAAAAACACACTGTGAATAACTTGGCTCATTGGAGGGACTCCTCTTGGCCTTATTTACCAAGAGTGTCAAGTGGACATGGACCTTTTCCCACAGATCCAGCATTACCACCAATCTACCAAGCTCGATATATTCTTTTGCATTTTCAGGGACATCCAATCTCAATATCTAAGTTTTATGTCCAATAACATATCCAGATTTAGACCACTCAAATCAGAGATGATAAGAAGACAATACCTCTTCTGTTCATATCCAGCACTTTGCTAGAGAGATTTACCCATAAAGGGAACAAGTTCTTTGTCTCAATTCCACTTCTGCAATTAACCAGTGCATCCACAGTAATGGAAAAAATGACCCCCATAGATAAAAATTGACTGAAAGAAAAGCTATACACATTGTTCAGATAATCAATGTTTACTTATCTAAAGACATAGAAGAAAGTCCGCCCCAGTGGTAAACCAGCAATCATGTAGTTGATGATGATAATTTTTTGATTAATGAGGGTCATATTTCAACATTTGCAAGCATAGCTGTCTTTCCTATGTGGGAACAGTACTGCATGAAACTTGTTTGGGACACCTATAGGAGTCCACTAAAGAACCTGTAAGAATATCTCATAGCATGACAACAGGCATTCAAAAGCTAAGAGGAATCAACAAACAGCATAATATAAGTAAAAGGCCTTGCATCCTTTCCTCCCATCTTTCTTCCTTAAGTATTTCTGTAAAAGAAGAAATTTGAGTAAGGGAAGAAGATAGGAAGCATGGAGTGAGAGAGTACTAGAGCCCCTAATAAGTAAGGGAGGGTATGGAGCTAGAGGAATGAGAGAACAGACATTAATTCACTGCTTCACTGCTGGTCTTCAGAATTCTCCAGATGGCTTAAACTGCTGCTGCTGCTGGTAGTGTGGTCATTGAAATGGATTACAGATTAATACTGTGATTTGAAGTTTTCACATTCAGTTTTGGGAATTAAAATGAGACTGCTCATACCTGAAAGTAAATGGGCTCTGTTCCAAATGTCTACCATGTTCATGGTAGAAAGATGTGACAAGAAAAGGGAAAGGCTATACTATGAACACAAATTGAAATCATTTTCTGTTTGAGATCTGTTAAGTACAGTCCATTAAATAAACCAGTAAAAATTATTTTTTCTTTATGTACATTGTCTAGTAATATCTTTTGCTCATTTATTTGTTGGGATTTCTATGCATGAAATACAAAACATAACAAAATGATCCACTAATTCTATGTGAAGTAGTTAAAATAGTTTAGACATTGTAGAAATACACAAATATTTATATTTGTTAAGCTCTTAAAAATCTCAGTATATTAAGGAAATGCAACAAAATAAAACTTTCCATCTACATGTACTGTAACATGAAAAATTAAATACAAGTTCATTAGGTTTGTGTAAGAATTTGAAGATTCTTTTCATTATTTTAAAAGATTTACAATTTTCTATTCTCTTTTTTAATAAAATTGCTTAAATTAGCTAAAAATTAAAAGTGCTTGACTTTTAGAAGAGTTATATAGTATTATGAATTATCTAACTGAATCTAAAATTGCTTTGTTTCACACTTCCTGAAGGCCAATTCAAGTATTAAAAGTCTCATTGATAAAACTTGAATTTGATACTTTTTAATATACTTTAAGTTTCTTGATTCCTAAAAGAATATATATTTGACAGATTTTCTGCAAGAAAGTAGAAAAAGTAACTGATTTAAAGTACTACTTGGACAGAACTATCTATATTATCCCAACGTATTTTGACATTCTTTAGCTCACTACTTCTGAGTGACATCAGGCTCTTAGGAATCAGTACAAATGGGGTGAGAAATCATTACTCTCTAAGAATGTCCTTTCTTTGCAAACTAAAAGTATATGTTATAAGGAAACATTTGACTGCTGCACTTAAAACAAGTGAAATACAGTTAATTGATACACAGTAGATGTTTTGAGAAGTCAGTGATCATAACTGTTTTGTACATTCTTACTTAAAATAATCTCTAAGTTAAATGGTATATTATATATATAATACATATATATATATTCACATATATATTATTAAATATCCCAAATGCTGGCAAACCATTTTGTTGCAAATTTGCATGTTATACTTAATGACAATTCTTGTTTTTAAAAATTGATTCATTTCAATAGCACCATCTAAATACTGCCTGAGGGCATTAAGAAGGAAATGAATTACACAGGTCCACTTTGTGCCTAAAATAGACCAGAAATTTCTGAATAAAATTCAGAGGCTCTACAGTTTCATGGACTAAGTTATTGACCTTAATGGTAAAACTCTCTATCTAGTTTTACGTACTTGTTGCACTGGGATCATCTTTCAGGCCTACAAAAAAATAATGTTTCACTGGTGAACTCAACTCTATCTGATTATCATTCCTATTCATTAAAAAATATGTACATATTTGTCTCTCTTTCAAAAAAGTCAATAGAATTATGCTTTTTGCTATGCTTTCATCATAAAATTAGCTTTAGTATCTGTATCAGTTTAACAAAATCAACTTAGCTCAGATATTTAATATATCACTTCTCCAACTAATATATAACTATTAATCTCTGTCATGTTTCACACATGTACTCCATTTACATAAATTAGAACACTTTTGTAACTTCACTTTTACCAGTAAATCTTGCAAAAAAATTGAGACTTCATGATATGCAAATTCTATGGTGTCCTTATTCTTTATTTCATCAAATGCGCGTATCTTATTTTTCATTGTTTTAAGTGTTAAACCAAATTAATTATTACAGCATAGAAGATATCATTGGAGATCATGAAGCATTATTTTGGGTGACATTATCAAATGTGAATTCTTCACCATGCTTTATTTGTAAGTACCGTGAAACAGAAAGGAAAATGAAAAGACATATCCTTCAACAAGTACAGAGCAAATAAAAAGTTATAATGTGTGCTAAATTATGCTTAAAATACTATTTTCTTCTTTTTTTTAGAAGATACTTTGAGCACTCCAAGAAAAATGATAAAATATAATAATGCTAGTTGTGGTCTTGTGTCTTAGTAAAGTGATCATAGAAGTGGTAGCGTTCATGAGGAATCCAGCTGGAAGGGAGAAATGAACTTCACTTAGAACAGTGCCTGTGGAAATGAATGGTTACTTGAAAGAACTGTACTTTTTTCAGGAATTGCAATTACTACCATGTTACTGGAGTTTAGTATGGAAACAGAAGGGTGAGTGTGACAGACAAAGATGAGGCATGCACAGAGGGTTATGAAGTAAACCTTCATTTTTAAAACCATTAACAAATAGACTAAACCTTTGTTTGAGTTGCAAACTGTGGTGTATCTAATTTACAATCTTTTAAAGTCTTGCTTTGCCTTATATTGATCCCTTAGGGAGGCTCCATGGCCAAATGACCAGACTAAAACTTTCAGCACCATTTGGATAGGTGAATTGCCAGGAACAGTCTAAAACTGAAAGCTGACATAAAGCAGAAGCTATTTCTGTTGAAACTTGTTTTGTGTAGTCCTTATGTAGCACTACATAATATCAGCACTAAATATTCCAACTGCCTCTGCTAATGTAATCACTTATGTTAGAATATTCTCTCTGATTATTGCCCAGTTTAGCTTATTATATGTCCATTCACACACTGTGCTTCCTTTTGAGAATAGAAGTTTCTGTGTCAGTCTTGTGTCCTGCATTTGCTCTTTATTTTCCATCTTTTAAATTTCTGATCTGATTTCATAAACAGGCATATCAAAGGTTTTTATATTTCTATGCAAAGCATTTGTTACATCCACAAGTCCTTCACTATTCACTATTATTAAGTTAAATTTCTACATTGATATATGCATATTGGCTTTTTCCAAATATTTTATAGCCTATTTTGTGAAATGAGCTACAACTGAAAGTGAATACATTTATTTCATTTCTCTGTATCGGTGTTCTCAAACTTGAATGTGTATCAGAATGTCTAGAGGAACCTGTTAAACATGCATCTGTTTAGGCCCACTTCCAGATACCCTGTTTTATTAGTTGTAGGATCAGGCCTAGGAATCTGTAACTATATCAGGCACTTCAAGTGATTCTGTTACATGAGGTCAATAGCAGGCTGTCCTTTAAGAAATCTATAGATTTTAAGTAATGATGCTTCAGAAAGAAAAAAGGCCTAGGTTTATTTGGTTTGTTTTTAGAAATCATTATATAAGGTTGGCTAATTGTTAAATAATACAAAGAAATAAAATAATTCTCTATAAGACAATAGATTTTATATTTGGTAGTTTATAAGATACAAATTATAATGTTTTTTTAAGTGATAAGTAGCTCTTCCACAGTGCTCTGGGTGACAGTACATATTTATGAATGAATAATGGTTGTATAAATGTGTGTGTACTGAGGGGAAAATTGAAAATAATTAGCTTTAATTAGAAGCTGAATTAGAAACTGATTTGGGTAGGGGAGTGACAGTTTAAGCTATGTGTAGTTTTATTGTTGTTGTCGTCATTGCTGTTTTTGAACTCCTGAAACTCCCAGATGGAGATCTACTAAATGCATATTATCATGGTTATTATTAGCATTGCTATTTTAGATGACATGACATGTATGATAAGCTGAACTGTGATCCCAGAAACATGGATTCACCCTATATTTTTCTCTTCTAAAATTAACTGTATTCATTTTATTAAAATGGCACAGAAATGGAGATTTATCATATAATTATAAGGAAACTATAAGGCACAAATCGCTGTTTTAGAACAAGAATTGACTTGTTTTACAGTTTAAGATCCCTCTGACTATCTTCTGCTGATTGCTCACATTATTAACTGCATTTTTCCTGCGGGGGGGTTTTGTATCCATCAGGGTTTAGGCAGAAAAACAGACACAATTTTACATTTTTAAAAGAGTGAAAATGTAATACAGGCAATTGATTACACAGTCTTGGAAAAGCTGAGCACACACTTGACATCAGCAAGAGCAGGAAGCCATTAGGCCAGCCCTCTCCCTGGATGAAGAGCAAGGAGGACACAGTGCTCCTGGAGGCCAGGGCCTGGGTCTCGTGGGGAGGAAGGAAGCAGGGTGCACTCCGCTCCACAGCCAGACCCTGGAGAGACACTGCCCGGGCAAGAGAGGAGTGGGGAGAAAAACCCTGGCTTTGCCTAGGTTCTACACTCTCATCTTGCTACATGCCTTTGTTGAAAGTAAACAGACAGTGTCTGAGAAAGGGACCAGCTACCCTGAGAGGTAGAGCAGACGAAGGAGAACAAGAAGGTCCGGGATATGCACAATGTCCCAGGGCGCTTACACTTTCCCTCTGCGCAGACGCCTCTGATTCTGCTCTGACTCTTCTGTAAAGAAAGGCTCATGTTTCGAATGACATAGAGGAACAGTTCTTTCCACCTTGAAGACAATATTTTTCTAAGAAATTAAAAAATAATAGTCTATGAGCTGAGTACTTAATGTTCTTTCTCCTTAATGACACAACATTAAGCAGAATCATCAGATCACTTCAACAAGAAAGTCCAGGTGACCTAGTTATACTCACAAGATATTTCTGTTCTGTTGCCTACAGATAATAAGTAGATAAAATGATAGGTTTTCTTAAAGCCATTCAGAGAAGTTAAGGAATATGAAGTTTTCTTAAATTCTCTTTGGAACTCAGTGTAAAGGATAAACAAAGCTGGGCACTAGTTTAAGTAGCGAGGATATCCTACACTGATGGTGGGAACGTAAATTGGTGCAGCCACTATGGAAAACAGTATGGAGGTTCCTCAAAAAACTCAAAATAGAGTTGCCATATGATCCAGCAATTCCACTCCTGGGCATATATCCAGAGAAAACTATAAGTCAAAAAGATACATGCACCCCAATATTCATTACAGTGCTATTTACAATAGCCGAGACATGGAAGCAACTTAAATGTCCATTGACAGATGAATGGGTAAAGAAGATTTGGTATATATATACAATGGTATATTACTAAGCCATAAAGAATGAAATAATGCCATGTGCAGCAACATGGATAGACCTAGAGATTATCATACTAAATGAAGTAAGTCAGACAGAGAAAGACAAATACCATATGATATCACTTATATGTGGAATCTAAAATATGACACAAATGAACTTATGTATGAAACAGAAACAGACTCACAGACATAGAAAATAAACCTATGGTTACCAAAGGGGCAAGGGAGTGTGGGAGGGATAAATTAGGAGTTTGGAATTAGCAGATACAAACTACTATATATAAAATAGATAAAAAACTAGGTATAGCACAGGGAAGTATACTTAGTACCCTGTAATAAACCATAATGGAAAAGAATATGAAAAAGAATATGTGTATATATATGTATAACTGAATCGCTTTGCTATACACCAGAAACTAACATAACATTGTAAATCAACTATACTTCAATAAAAAAAAATGTAGCGAGGATAGATTTTATTCAATAACTTTTGCAACAGGGAACAGGATCCAGCATGCACAAAAATCAATTTTACTGAAACAAAAGGCTAGAGACTTTTTAAAGGCTGAAATGTGTGAAGGGAAAGGCATTGAGGTGTATTAAGGGGATTGGTCCATGTAATAGACTAAACCATCTGGGTTTGTTAATTGGCACTCATCCAAAGAAGAGAACAAACTTCCAATCTTTAGGACAGGAGGCAGTCCTGTTAAGTTAGAGCAAGGCTCCCACTAATTCAGGCCTTTATCCTCCACAGGGACTGGGAGAGAGAGGGAGAGCTATCTCTCTGAATGTTCACATTTCAAAACACTGTTCTCAAGTCCTTGGGGAAACAGTTAGTGGTGGTAGATTTACATCTCAAAGGGCAGTGAAAGGATTTATAATTACTAGCTTTCTAAAGTAACTGCTCTAAGAAGGGGTTCAGAGCCTATCTGCCTATCACCAGATTTTGGCTGGAACAAATGGTAAATCCTCCTGACACGTATTTTAAGGAGACCTGGGGTCATTCTAAGGATATGAAAGAAATCTTGCTAGAGTTTGGTCATGTCTTTAGTGCAGTGGTCTGGACAAAGTTGAGAGATTTGCAGTTCTCACCAGCTCTTTGGTAATCACACTTGGATGGTTTTCAATGGTTTTAAATTGCTCTGTAAGTTCTCTGCCCTCACACCCCTAGAATTTTGAGCTAATCTCCATCATAGTACATATTAGATGGTTTAGTAATATGTATTTGGAATATCAAAATCTCCACCTATACAAAGTAGACATTCAGAGAGTAGCATCTGTATTTCATTCACTTTTCTAATCTCACTGTTTAGCTTGGGAGCAAGTATAAATAATAAATTTTAAACTGTATTAAGACTTATTGCATGCACCAAGCACTCTGATAAGTATGGCTGTTGTCTCATATTACTTAATCTTCCCAGTGGTCTTATTCAGGAAGGACCAGGGTTTGTCAAGGATAGTTGGCATTGGAAAATGGAAAATTTAAAGTTAAAGAAAATCCACTTAAATTGAAAGCAACATTTCATATTTAATGTTAAAAATCTATTGGGAATTTATCTTGAAAATAAAAATAATTGCCAGTGAAAATGTTTATTTTGCCTTTCATTTAATGAAAGGTTGGTTGTAATTGCCACTATGCTAATTCCCAGACTGAATAATATTTGGCACAATCTTTAGAGTAGTATACAACAAAACATGACATTCATTACCTCATTTTACTTTCACAGTATAATTACAAAAAAAAGTTCCTGTAAGAAACGTTTAAGGGCTTTATCAATTTTGACAAACAAGAATGTATGTTTTCTTGAAACATACATTCTTGTATATTTTATAACTTTCTTTGTAGATTTTCTATTCTTCGTTGCTATTTGTCCAACTCTGTCAGACCTTTATTTTCAATTACGTTACTTTTAATCCTAACGTTTCTGTAACACAAATTTCATCAGAATTCATCACAAATTCCTATATTTTAACTATTTTTCTTAATAACTCTATAATTGATTCATGTTATATTTCTATTTTATTTTGTATTTTAGACATCTTCAGATCAGCAAGGGTCTGTTAGCTAAGTTGATCATATATCCTGGTTTGCCTGGGAGAGTCTTGGTTAATGTTCAGGGATAATTTTAATGGAGCACCCTTTCATCTCAAAAGTGTCATGACTTAGATCATTGATTGCATACGTGCATTAATAATAGCCACCCTCAGAGAACACTTATTAAGCACAAGCATGCTTCTAATGGTCACATAAGTAGACCTGTATTAACACTCACAACAACTCTGCAAGGTAAGTACTACTGGTATTTTCATTCTACAAGTAAGGATACTGAGACAGAGTTATCTTATGTATCCTGCCTAGATGATACAGTTAATACACATATCGCCTCTTATCTAAACCCAGGTGGTACAGCTCCAGGGCTAATGCTCTTAACCAAATTCACAATTTACTGTTCTCTTTGCCCCAAACGACATTTTATTTTATTTATATTTATTTTAAGGGAATGCTATTTATTTATTTATTTAATTATTTATGGCTGTGTTGGGTCTTTGTTTCTGTGCAAGGGCTTTCTCCAGTTGCGGCAAGCGGGGGCCACTCCTCATCGTGGTGCGCGGGCCTCTCACCATCGCGGCCTCTCTTGTTGCGGAGCCCAGGCTCCAGACGCGCAGGCTCAGCAATCGTGGCTCACGGGCCTACAAACGACATTTTATTGATGAGCATGTCTAAATGCTAACATGAACAGCAACAAAAAAAGATGATCACAGTTCAAAATATTTGTGGTTTATTTTCAAACTGGTAACATTACTTTTCTATAAAAAGTGTAATTTATAAAGAAACCTATATTATTACATTATTACTACAGATTATAAATCAGAGTCTTGGAGAAACTAAATCTCTTGTCTCATTCAGCAGGTGAGCATGTAGATGAGCTGAAATAGGAGCCCAGGACACATGGCTTTAGAGCTGACTCCCTTTTACACTGGCTCTGCCTTAGTGCCCCAATATTGACAAGAGAAGTCTTCAAATGTTTGTTGCAACAATGAATAAATAAGTATTCAATATATTTAGGAAAGTTTTATAATTTATCTCCAAAAATATTATAGAAAATGTAGCTAGAAACTTGAGCACAAAATAAATATATGGTCATAAACTGGGAATGATTTCTATAAAATAAATTTCAAACTGGGTTAATGCTTAATGTATTGTGATGGTGTGTTAAGACTTTATCTGGAACAAAGTTTTGCTACAAAAAAGGAAAGGTTAAAACTACTAATGTACTATTTAAAATGCCATGTACAAAAGAGGGCTATAATATATAAATTGGAATGTCACACACACACAAATAGAAAAATAATGAAAAGATTTTACCTCTAATAAATAGTTAATTTGGTTTATAGATGGCATAATTCTGAAGATTAATTAATTTTATACCAAAGAAAATTTGATAGATATTTTATTTCCTATACAGTGATAAAAGGTCAAACATATTTAGAATTATTTTCATTTTTATGAATTATTCTGATCTCTTCAAAGAGTATCTAAGACTCAGATAAAAATATCTTTGTTTTAAAATCATGTATTATTGATCTTTGCAAAGATTTATAGGTTTTTGAAAATAACTTTTTTGTATTTTTGAAAAACAATCATGCATCCAATAAGATAACATAGAACTTGGTGCAAAATCCACAGTGTTAATGATATGGTTTAAGAAATAGTGTTTATTGAGAGTGCTTACAAGGCACAGGTAAGAAAGAAAGGACCAGATCCTGCAATCCTTCCATCAGCTTGCAAGGTACCTGCTGTGACCAGGCCCTATCAAACATTCAGGGGGCCTGTGTGCCACACAACAGACCACCATGCTGTTTCTTTCATTTTAAAGTGTGAAAATACTTTTTTACTTGAAGAACTATTTGAGAACCATGCCGTTTACTTTAGATACATGCTATTTGAATGACCTAGTGCTTAAAGTACATGAAGAAATTGGAGTCTTTGGTAAATTGCTGTGCGCTCCTATAGGGGTGAGGAAGCCACCCTGACCCAAGGGAGGCTGAGTTCACTCGCAGCCCCCTTCAGCTGGGAGAAAGAAGACACTGCTCCCATTTAGCACAGGGAATTCAGACGGAGCAAATGCGGCCACTTCTGGACAAGTTTATTCATTAGGCAACGTAAACATTGGTGAGCCTAGTAAAAGAGAAGCTCTGGAAATATTACCTAAACATCCATAAATGCTTCTATTTAATCAGACGTTCAGACCCTTCCAGCTCGTGTGTGTGTGTGTGTGTGTGTGTGTGTCTGTGTGTGTGCCTTTTCTTATCAGGGTTACCATGAGTGATATGAAAGTGGAATAAACAAAATTCAGAAAAGCTTGCAATTTTGCTGTAAGATGCAACCAAATTAAAAAGAGGTACATTTTATTTGTTATTTTCCTAGTGAAATGCTAAAGCTTCACAGGTACCATTTGGCCCCCCAAAAATTTCTCTACGTTGAATGAAGCACAAATTAAGCCTGAGCTGATAAATCCATTGTTCTGTTTTCTAGTTTCAAAATAGCTTTATGAAATATGTGAGGAATAAATGTTGCTGTAAGAAATCAATGTTTCTATGTGTTTGTTGTCCTAGAAATATTTAGGTAGGCATTTTATCACTATTTTAATAAAAATCCAGGAATATTTAAAAAATTATAGTGACAACAGTAATTTATGGGTGTGTTTAAGAACAAGTGCATATGCTACAAAAGATCAAAATAAGATTCAGAGAGTTTATGGGAGAATTGTCCTTGACTAAATAATTGCATACCTGATTATTTTACTTGAGCTGTGATACCTCTGACCCAAAAAATGTGTTTTGAGAAAACATATCAAATTTATTAGGAAGAGAAAATGTTTAAAACATGTAGAATTAAATATTCCTGTTTTACAAAGTAAATTTTTTAAGACATTGCTAATATTTTAGTTTGTGTAAAAGGAAGTTGTAATATAAATCTTTTCTGCCAAACATACAGGATTTGTTTCTTACTTCAACAAATTTAATCTATACATAAATCGAGGTAACTTTCAGTTTCTATAAACGAAATTTAACTAACTAACTAAATAAAATCAGGGATGCTTAGTAAGGTGACATTTTTATTTAGTTCTGTGTTGCTGAAAAAGTCTGTCGTTGCTGGTGCAGCTACACATACATATCTCAACGTGCTAGACAATAATTACCTAGTCTATCCTCTAATTATTTGGAGAAATACTTGTAATGTTCTGAGAAAAATTAGTGCATCAATTTACAGTATCAATAAAGAGGCAGACTATTGCTTTTTAAAAGCTCACAAAACGCACATACGTCTTTTAGCAGCAAAATGCAATTACGACAAATTTTTATCATTATATCAGAGCATTGTAAAATTTCATGAATGAGAATTATCAGAGCACTCTTTGGGATACCATGGCAGAATTAATGCCAGAATGATCAATTTAACTGATTGTATAATTACTAACAGAAAATCAAAACAGTAAAATGCATGTGCTTTTCGATACTGAGATGATGTTTTGCTCCTTCAAAATGCTACCATGCAAACCAATTGAAAGTAATGGTAATTTAACTGATTTATCATAAAATTTATATCCTATTTAAATTTTGACTTGAATGTAAGATGTGGAAGATTTCTGTGAGTACAGAAATCTAAGTAACGGTAAAATATAATTAGCATTAGAAGTTTTAATGTTTTACAAAATTGTAAAGTGGAGAATGATCTATATCAGTAACCAAGGACCTTCACTTTACAGGTTTGTAGAAGGAAAGCCAGCCAGTGGTTACCCATAATATGTTAAGGAGTTACCAAGTCTTCTCTGAATAATCTTTTTTGTTTTAGTACTATAACTCCAGATTGTTTGATGGTAGTAATTTGAAACAACTGCTTTAAAAAAAAAAATCAAAACAGTCCGTAGTGCTCAAAATAAATGCTAAATTTAGTTCATAGGAAACCTTTAGCACTTTAAAAAATACACAGAAAATCATATGGTCCAACCTTGTAATGTTTTTTAAAATCCCATTATGGCTTCTTTAATATACATTTTAAAACTTGGTTTATTAGACAGCTAATACCTTAGCTGATCACATCCGAGTGAAAAACCCTACTCCAAATTACCCCATAATATAGCAGGAGCAACAGCAACAACGAATGTGACCAAGGAATACAGAATTTCTTCAGACAAATTTTCAGGCTTTTCCTCACTAATTCTTCACCTCCGTTTCCTCGCTTGTCTCCTTGGTGCCCCCTTCTATATTACTAACTTGGGTTGTGTTGTTCTGATCTTCGGTTTTGGTGATATGTTCAGATGATATGTCCCTTTACCCAATGGCCTTGAACTCAGATGCCCACCGAATAATATCGCATTGTTTTTGTTTGTTTGTTTTAACACCAAAGGGGACACCCTGCGTGCCAGAGCCGGCGGTCTGCTCCGGGTGAGTGGAGGGTGGGGATTCCCGGAAAGGCCAACAAGGCGCAATTGGAAACCGAAGTGTGTGCTGCGTGCTTCAGAAGCGTGCAGGGAGAAAGTGCAGGTCCTTTTGGAGGGAGACGGGGAGAGGACGGGCTGCGATGCGCTGAATGTCAGGGTGGCTCAGAGAATGGCGGTATCGGACCCAAGGAGCTATAGCTGCAACCACTCTCCAGAGGAAGTCTGATCTCGCGGGATCTTGCGGGATCTCGCGGGATCTCGCGGGATCTCGAGGGATCTATGGGACCAGCAGTGCAGTCCTGGGATGAGAAACGCTAGGGTGTTGGAGGCCGCCAGTCCAGAAGGCGTCTGGCTCACGCCACCTGTCACACAAATCCCAAGCCTCATGTAATCCTGGCCGGGGTACAGGTAAACATCTACCTCGTTTTCTTTATCCATTCACACTCAAAGGACATTTAGGTTGTTTTCATATCTCAGTTATTATGAATAATGCTGCACCAAAGGACATGGGAGTACAGATATTTCTTTGAGATCCTGATTTCAGTTAGATATTTGTTTGGTTGTTTTATAATCAGTGGTGGACTGAACATAATAAAAAATTAGGGAAATTAAGTTATTTCTCCCTAAAGGTGTGAAACACCCAGGTTTCAATGGCCAGTAGGCAAAAAAAAAAAAAAAAAAAGTCATCTTCTACTTTTACCCTAGTTAGTAGAGCTTGTTTAATGACAAGAGTCATTGTCTTATCTCACTGTCAAGGGTATAAAATGCAACCCTATTTTTAATTCATCCTTATTTTCACGGCTAGTAATGAGTCATTTGAACAATAAATATTTATTAACATTTATAAACATATGTTTGAAAATAAACACTCCTGGGGTATAATATAGTTCAATTAAATGCAGTATCAGTGGTTTAGAAGTGTGATGGGTTAGCTTTCAAAGTTATGACTCTTATGAAAAAACATGCTTCCTTTTTTGTTTATCTTTAAAAAATGCTAATACAAGCTGTTTGTGACTATACAATTCCCAGTATAATTTTGTAAGCCTTCATGGAGGCATACAGTAAAGAGGAAAGTCAGAGATTATCAGTCATCAATTTAGGATTTGTTGATTTGGTCTTGACTATTCTCAAGAATCAATATTGGCAAAGTTTTTTTCCTAAATTGAAGCACCTTTATTCCTTCAAAGATTTGGGATATATGATAATTTTTTAATCCAGTATTAATGAAATATATTTAGCTTCTGCAAAGTAAAGGAAGAAAAATGAAAAGTAACAAAACTCTGTGTGTGTGTGTGTGTGTGTGTGTGTGTGTAACGCATCTGTTTAAAAAGTAAGATAAGCTAGTTGATGAGTAGCTTACTTCAATATCATCATCATATGCATATTTTGCTACTTCCCTCTGTAAGGGATATTCTCCTAGAATAATATACATTCAAAGACATAAAAATGAACACATGCATACTGTTTTTATATCAGATAAGATTTTCATGCTACGATTTCCCCTTCTATTCCTAATAAATTAGTCATTGAATTCAGACTTTTCCTTGAAAAGTTAGTCATGCAATTAAAAGCATGACTGTACATTTTTTTGGGTAAACTTTAAAATTCTACTTCTAAGCGTTTTATACCTATGAAGGCCACATGAAACGTGCAATTCAGTTACTGTGGTGTCAAGAGAAGTCTAAACATTTTTATTCTCTTTGTTCAAAATTGAAATGTCTAAAGCCACAACACCTACATTTTTATTTTACTAGTTATCTGCTTATTACTTAAAATATATCTAAATAAATTAATTTGATAGATAATATAATTATCAAAGACAAATTAAAGTCTTCACTAATATGTCGAGTTTACATAATGGTCTAGAAATAGGATTTTTATTTTTAATATCACAATATGGTTCTGCTGTTAAAATAAGCACTCTGCTTTTATATTAATGATGTTCTAATTTAAAAGCTTCATTTTACCTAATATTTTTTCCTTTTTTTTGCTGGTAACATTAACAAATGTACTATTTGTTCCTGTAAAATTTAATATTTAAAATGTAGTTAACTTTCACCAGATTTTCTGCAAGAAACACTCAAGACTAACAGATCAATTTAGATTGAAATACTTAAAAGTGCTCAGACTTTTAAAAAGTGCAAACAATATAAAAATTTTCAATCTGTATTAATTTAAAATCACTCTTTTCCTGTGGAATTTCTCAGAGCTGTCATACCTTAACATGTCAGATTTGCTTTACCAGTAACTTCCATTTACTTATAGCAGCATCGATTTTTGGTAAATATATAAATAACAATGATTTTCAGGGATCTGATTCTGTTTTCTTTAAAATAGTTACAGATGGTAATAAAAGGCCCACTAGAGTGCATTAGGGTTGTTTAATGTGTTTTGGAAAATGATATCCAAAGTACAGACCCCTATTAGCTTACTGCAAAGTGATACCAACACCCTGATGCCCTGTGGTTACCCACAAATAGAACCCTGGCGGAAGCATAGAGCTTGTTTTCCACCCATGCCAACTCCTTACAAGATTCTACCTTCAGGACTGAGTTATGGGAATTTTGGCCCAGTCATAGTCCTATTACCTTGGTGTTTCTGAGTAAATACATTAGTTTTTGACTAAAAGGAAACAGTGAGTCTTTTATTTAAAAAGTGGCAACTGAAAAAAAAAACCAACAAGAAACAAAGAAAAACCCCAAAACTCTACTTAATACACTGTGGTGACCTAAATGGGAAGGAAATCCCAAAAAAAGGGGGTATATGTATATTTACAGCTGATTCATTTTGCTATACAGTAGAAGCTAACACAACACTGTAAAACAACTATACTCCAATAAAAATTAGTTTAAAAAAAAAAAAAAAGTGGCAACCAGCTGGTTTTATCTTTACTCTTCCTGGAGTTTGGGTTTGTAAGTCAACAACTATCTCTTATTTTTGTTGCCTAAGAAAATTTGTGCTATTGGTACTTTTCTGTTCTTGTGCATAAACATTCATAGTAACATCAAATTATGAAAAGAATGGACATTTTCAAGCTAATTACCTGTTATTTCCCTAAAGCACATTGAAAGACAATAATTTTGTCTTTTCTGTAGGTATATTGTTTAAAAGTACTCAAGGAATTTGATATATATCATATTGGGGGGAAAAAAGGTAAACCAAAGTATTTTTTTTTTTAAAGCCTCTATCTATTGCTTCTAAATAAACAATAGATTGAGTGGAAGTAAAGAAAAGAGCTCTGAACAGGAACCAGGGTCTGACCTGGGAAACATTGTGATCTTTCACAGGCAAACTGATAAATTCCCTAGATTAAGAGGAGCATCTGAAAGCTTAGACAGGAGGATGACCTTTAAGTTTTCTTTCAATTCTAAGAGTCTACAATGTTCTGTATAAAACTTGAGCCTAAAGAGTGGTTGAGAATAAACTATGGCAGATGATCCTGTCATGGACTCTTCAAGGAATTGGAGCCATCCATTTGTGCAGGTGATGGAGTATGTAAAGAAAATATAAGGTCAGCAGGCAACCAATGGGTCATTCAAGGCCAGGGCACATGTCTGTTTTTTTCTTTTCTAGCAGGCTGGTGTCATCATTAAAAGTATAAGAGAGAAAGTAGGGATGTGTTTTGAGCCCAGGCTAGGAAAGAAGGCTGCCATTTCTGCAGCATTCTTTTGGCTAAAGCAAGTCGCAAGGCTAGCCCAACTCAAGAGATGAAGAAAAGTTTGTTGGATGAAGCTGCAAAGTCACATTGAAAAGGCAAAGAATAAAAAGGAATTTCTATTAAATCAACCCAACATCCATGTTAGAGAATATACTTTATTATATTATTTGTTCACTTTACTTTCCATATTTCATTGATTCCTTTTGGATCTCCCACCTTCACGTTTAAAAAATTCTTGACAAAATTCTAGACCACAGTTAAAGAGACTCTTTGGTAAATTTTAAAAGGCTTCATATTCCAGATAATGTTTTACCTAAGTTTAAAGCATTTAAAAATATTTTTAAACATTTTGAAAATATGTGTCCATTTTATTCTATAATATAGCATTTATATTAAATCTGTCATCAATCTGATGTTTGTTCTTTTGTGTTTGACCTGCTTTTTTATTCTACATTTGACATTTTTGGGGTTTGTTGCTAATGGTTTATTTTTCTGTTTCCATACCTAATTGTGAGGTTTTGTTTTGTTTTCCTTATTTATTTGTCTCTTGACTCTCTGCAACCCATCCATCTGATAATTTGTATCTCTTTAATTCTAGGTGACAGCCAGCCATTATTTATTCAACTGTTTCTCCTCATATATTGTTTTTTTTCCTCTCCATCTGGAACTCATGTAAGTATTGAACACTACTTTTGTCTTCCATAGATATTACATTTTGTTTTATGTTTTCCACATCTTTATCAATTTTAGGTGGCTTTTGGAATATAACATTTACCGATTTTTTTTAGTTCTCTATTTCATTCTTTGTGTTTCATTTGTTGTTCAAGCCAAACATTGTTTTCAGTTGGTTCTTTATAATGGCTTCCCTTGGCTTAAGCTTCCAATATTGTTTTTGTGTTTGTTTTTTCCCCCCGTCTAAGGATATTTATTTTGCATATTTTGAGTTCTTGTTCTGGGAGATTTTTCTTCTGATTCCTCTAAGTTGTTTAGTTTATTATGAGGTTTAATTTTATTCATTTATTTTTTTCTAGTGCTTGCATTCTTCAAAGATTTCATGCTTTCTTGTTAGTTCATATCACCCGAAAATTATGACATGCTGTGCCAGTGGGGTTTGGACCCCACTGGTGAATTAAGGAGGGTGAATTCCTCAGAGTTAGATAAACTTTCATGTTGCAGTCTGGGTTTATCTTTTCTGATCTTAGGAAGCCTCCCATTACTTAACCCACGTCCTGCTCTTTTCCAAGGACTACCTCCTATTGAGCTAATCTATCCTACTGGGGTAGCAAAGGAAATAGCAGCATCAATAATGGCAAGCTGAACTGCACTTGTTAAAATACCTCTTAACCTAAGCCACATCCCAACTCCTCTAATGTTGCAATGCCTTCAGAGTCTGTGTCTCATACAGCTCAGCTCCTTTACTGGTGGCAGTGTGCCAGGTATCATTATACCCCCTAGGGTATGAGAGAGAGAGAGAGAGAGAGAGAGAGAGAGAGAGAGGAGGGAGAGAGAGAGAGAGAGAGAGAGAGAGAGAGAAGCAGAACTGGAAATCTGGCATGCCACTCTCCTACATTTATGGTGCTTTGTCCTTTGCCTAACTAGACTCTCATTCACCCCGCACACACTAGGATCTTGATACATTTTGTCTTCTTGAGGGTTTGCCAAGGTTTCATTATGGTCATTGCCTGTGTGTGTATTTTATACTTGTTATTTGCCACTGGAGTCTATCACGCTCCCTCTCACTTCCCTGCCATCTCCAGGGGTTAAGTTTGAGAGGAGCCAGCAGCTCTTTCTCTTGTGACATTCTGTTAGCAGGCAACTTCTAAATAATTGTTTTTGCTCCCACCTTAAAATTAGGGACACTTTCTAACCACAGTTTAAATTTTCTTCTTTAGTTTTGGCGCTGCACTTCTTATAAATGCCTCTTTTTCATGCTAAAAATAATATTTATTGGCTTCTCCAAAGCTTTCTGAAGAGCAGCCCCACTCTGTGGTCCAGTTTCTCAAACTTTGATATTAAGAATTTATATCCTCAGGCCTGGAATAGGGCACAGAGGTATGCAATTTAAAAAGAATTATCCTGGGTAGTTCTCATTTACTTAGTCCACAGCCCATCCTGTAAAATAATGGTAAGGGCAATCTCCACTCACTGAGTAAAGCACAGTAGAAGCCAAAGGATATCTCTTAGGAACCCCCTATCCCCCCTTCAAGGAAATAACCTAACTTGTTAGGAAATTGTATGCCCCTTAGGCATGGATGACTAACGGTTTCCAGCATGCTACTTTACAAAGGAATTTCTTAGACATATTTATTCCAGTAATCTCACATAGTACTGATTCTCCATGTTAAATATATTACCAAAAATAGTGCAGAAATAGACTTTAAAAATCCCTGAAGGATTTTATGCCATGCAGCTAGTATAGATTCAGGCTAGCAGTCCACTTGAGGGCTGGTTGAGTTTCTCAGTGCAGACATTTTCCTCCTTTACTCAGAGACAAGATATGAAAAAATGCATTTCCTTACTGCCCACTTTTGTGGGGTTGACTTTCATAGAATGCTCATTCCCTGAGTGTGTCCTTTGAGGCACATGGATCTATGCCAGTGTCTCTCATCTATCTTCCTGGCACGTTCCCAAGGCTTTGCCTCGGATACCCAAGATGATGTTAGTATTGTAGCTTGAAGTTACATGAATCTTCAGAACATTCAAGACACTGTGCATATCGTGATTTATGTTTATGTTTTGGGGGGGATTTCCTTTACTTATGAGGAGGTTTTTTTGATTTTTGCTTTGCTTTTTGTTTCAGTTTTAGATTTTTGAGCTGTGTATTTTGAGCTATATATTTTCTCTGCAGATACTTCCCAGAAATCAGTTTCTGCCTCCTCAATGCTCACCTGCAATATCATGGGACCATATATATACATAACCTTACTTAATGATCTTAGCACTTTATAGTTCAACCATTTGTTTTTAGATCCATATTGAACTAATAGAGGGCAATCATTTTCTCTCACTCATTTATTCATTGTACTATCCTAGCAAGGTGGCTGGTATATATTTGACTCTGAGTGTTGCATAAGAAGGAACCATTGAGATGAAACCACTTGAATAGATTTCCTTTCCTCATAATACTGCCCCATGGAATAGAATTAGGACCTGATAATATCCAGACTTATTTAGAAAATATATACCAAATCTAAGAAAAAAGAAAAACATTTTTGTTTCATTGAAATCTTCTACCCAGAGTCATACATATTTTTATCATTTTGTTATCTAAGTATGTATGTGTATCTGTGTATAAGTATGTATACACAGTGTATATGTGTGTATGTGTAGGTATATATACCTACATGTAGTTATCTATATATACTTATATATATTTATGTATATGTATATATACATATATATTGGTGGTAGGAACTAACCTTTACAGAATGTACTATAGCACCATGTATATAAAGGTTATTCATTAACAAATAGATTATATTTCAATGTATTAGGGGTGGTAAGTTATCCACAAAACATAAAATAAGACTAAGTGGAAGAGGCATGCACACACTTATCTTGAAAATCCTCCATTAAATCAGCAGAAATAATTTTAAAATTCAGAAATGGTCGGTCACAATCACAATATGTATTTTTCAAAGTCAATATTAGTTATGAAATATGATTCATAGTTTTTAAATGAACCTCCATCCTTAAAATGTCCCAGCCCAGTTATCAGGATTCTCTGTGTAGGGTTCTGCAACCAAAGCCAAAGTTAACAAGAAAACATGATCTTTGTTTTCACTGAAACTTTGCAGCTAGTGATACATGTATTCTATAGCAGGATTCCATTATTCTTAGGTCAATTGGCCAGATGTCATCATAGGACAATCCTAGCAAACAATATCATCATGATTTCTATAGAGAGAGAAAAAAAGAAGAATGGCTTAGAACTAAAAATCAATGCTTGTGCAAAGGACATCATAGGAAACTAATTTACTTAATGAGAACTTTGTGGAAGATACAAACAACAGATTTTATTAATCAATGTTGGCTTACACTAAAATGAGCATATATAGCTTTCCAAGTGAAGAAATATTCACGAAAAACTCTGGCATATAAATAGTATTTAAAGTATATGATTATTTACAAGAACCATGCTAGTTGTCCTCTGAACTAATTTTTTATTGTTATGTAACAAATTTACCACACATTTAGCAGTTTAAAACAGCACGTTTATTATCTCACAGTTTCTGTGGTCAGAATTCCAATCAAGGTTTAGATAAGTCTTCTGCTCTTGGCTTCACAAGGCTGAAATCCAAGTGTTGGTCAGACTGTGTTCTCATTTGGAGGCTGTACTGGGGAAGAATCCATTTCAAGTTCATTCCATTGGCAAAATGCATTTCCTTGTGGTTGTATGACCAAGGGCCCATCTTCCTACTGGGTATTGGCTGGAGGCCACCCTGAGCTTCTAGATGGCTCATGCAGTATTTTCCTGACACACATTGCTCTCTCCTTAAGGCAGTTTACTGTATGACAGTTTGTTTATCCAAGGCCAGTAGGAGAGATTCTCTAGTGGAGATAGACATATATAGACACACACACACACATATATACATATATAAAGCTAACACTATCACCTTTGCCATATAGCATAACATAATCAAGGCAGTGATATCGCTACACTTTTGTCATATTCAGTTGGTTAGAAGCAAGTTATAAGAACAACCAAAACTCAAAAAGAGGGAATTATACAAGATCATCAATCACTGGGAGTCAAATTGTGATGTTTGTGCCATATCCTCATGTACTAGTATATTTCCCCGAACATGGAGAAAACTGAGTACTGAATGTTGATAGATTGAAAACAGATTTTCTACAATAAAAATATTTGTATAGTATATTAGCTCTAAAATATCTCAATCTCTCCCATTTAACAAAAATCCCAAAGTCCATCTTTCTCAAACTCTAAAGGAACACGTTTTATCTCATTCTATGTAGGAAAATAAGCTGGAGACATTTTCTGACACTTTATTTACTGGAAAAATAAAAGTGAAGTCTTATTTACCAATTAAATGATTGAGAAAAATGGAAGTCTAAAGTTTTTTTTTTTTTTTTGACTTAAGTAGCACATTTTGTTTGTCCACAAAATCAGGTCATCAGTAAAACACAAAGGATTGTGTTTGGCAATGAAAAATATCAGGACTTTGTGACTTATCTTAAAGTTTAATGGCATATTTTCTAAATGATATGCCTTCCCACATATTATCAATTTATAACTGGCATCATCTTAATTTATTTCATCATGCTACTTTCAACAAAATCTATCTACATATTTGCTTGGATAGTTTTCATTTTTATTCTTTTTTTCTGGCTTTTTATGCCAGCGCTTTCTGTTCCCTAGGCACTTTCACTATTTCTGCCCCAGTGTAGCAATGTCATGTATTAGCAATTTTCTTGAATAAGGCAGGGCACACCATGAGTTTCAGCTTCTTTTTGGTTGATGTTTATTTCAGTCTCAATACTCATGTGAGGTACAGAAGTGAGAAAAAGAACAGAAAAAAACGATAGTACTTTCCTTCAACTAACAACACAAAGTAGAGATTCAAGATAATTGAAACAGACAGACACAATAAAACAATTAAATTCTTATTTCGTTTTTTAATTTAGCTTCTGGCAGTAAACTAATAACAAATTCATATTACAGACGAGGTAGGACAGGGCCTGAGATAAAGTAGATTGAGAAAGCTTGACAACAATGAAAAAAAAAAGGATCTAATTTTATTTTTATTTGACTTTCAACCAAGAGACCAAATGTTGAAATCAAAACAAACCCTAAGGCTTGTACATGCCAGTATCTAATGTACTCAACCAAGCAGCAACTTTCAGTATTATAGTGAATAAACAGCTTCTTGCCTAATGGAGAAAATAAAGCAAAAATTTGAAACAAATTCTGTCCAACTTTGGATTACAAATTTTGATAGTATACAAAGGAAAATGACAGCAACAACAAAATAAAAATGGAAACTAAACTGACAGACCAGTAGAGAAACTAAGCTACTTTTGTTTGTTAGGGTAAATCCTAAATATATACAAATTTATATATGGATTTTGACTTACTGTACAAGTGTATGAACTGGAAGAATGCCTTTTAAAACTAATTTAGCTGGGGTGAAGTCAAGACAGTGTACTAGGAGGATGCGGAATTCACGGCTCCTCAAAACTAGGGCACCAACAAGGCACTGCTGGGGGATCACGGACACCAAAGGGGATGGGAGAAACCTCCAGCAACCAGCTTGTGGGATCGTGGATCCCAGGACGGAGGTCAGGCCCAAGCTCTGGTGGTGGGAGCTCTGAGTCCAAACTGCTGGACTAACAGAGAACCTCAGACCCCAGGGAATATCAATCAGAGTGAGGCCTCCTGGAGATCCTCATCTAAGCACCAAGACCCAGCTCTATCCAACTGCCTTCAAACTCCAGTGCTGGACGTCTCAGGCCAAACAACCAATAAGACAGGAATACAGCACCACACATCTAAAAAAAAAAAAAAAAAAGAAAGAAATGACAAAAAAATCTGTTACAGACGAAGGAGCAAGGTAAAAACCTATAACACCAAATAAATGAAGATGAAATAGGCAACCTACCTGAAAAAGAATTCAGAGTAATGATAGTAAAGATGATCCAAAATCTCAGAAAAAGAATGGAGAAAATACAAGAAACATTTAACAAGGATCTAAAAGAACTAAAGAGCAAACAGTGATGAACAACACAACCACTGAAATTTAAAAATGCTCTAGAAGGAATCAATAACAGAATAACTGAGGCAGAAGAACAGATAAGTGAGCTGGAAGATAAAATGGTGGAAATAACTGCCAGGGAGCAGAATAAAGAAAAAAGAATGGAAAGAATTGAGGACAGTTTTAGAGACCTCTGGGACAATATTAAACACACCAACATTCGAATTATAGGGGTCCCACAAGAAGAAGAGAAAAAGAAAAGGTCTGAGAAATATTTGAAGAGATTATAGTCAAAAACGTCCCTAACATGGGAAAGGAAATAGTCAATCAAGTCCAGGAAGTGCAGCGAGTCCCATACAGGATAAATCCAAGCAGAAGCATGCCAAAACAAATATTAATCAAACTATCAAAAATTAAATGCAAAGAAAGAATATTAAAAGCAGCAAGGGGAAAATAACAAATAATTTAAAAGGGAATCCCCATAAGGTTAACAGCTGAACTTTCAGCAGAAACTCTGCAAGGCAGAAGGGAGTGGCAGGACATATTTAAAGTGAAGAAAGAGAAAAACCTACAACCAAGATTACTCTACCCAGCAAGGATCTCATTCAGATTCGATGGAGAAATGAAAACCTTAACAGACAGGCAAAAGCTAAGAGAATTCAGCACCACCAAACCAGCATTACAACAAATGCTAAAGGAACTTCTCTAGGCAGGAAATGCAAGAGAAGGAAAAGACCTACAATACCAAACCCAAAACAATTAGGAAAATGGTAATAGGAACATATATATCAATAATTACCTTAGGGCTTCCCTGGTGGCGCAGTGGTTGAGAATCTGCCTGCTAATGCAGGGGACACGGGTTCGAGCCCTGGTCTGGGAAGATCCCACATGCCGCGGAGCAGCTGGGCCCGTGAGCCACAACTGCTGAGCCTGCGCGTCTGGAGCCTGTGCCCCGCAACGGGAGGGGCCGCGAAAGTGAAAGGCCCACGCACCGTGATGAAGAGCGGTCCCTGCACCGTGATGAAGAGTGGCCCCCACTTGCCGTAACTAGAGAAAGCCCTCGCACGAACCGAAGACCCAACACAGCCAAAAATAAAAAAATAAATAAATAAAAGTAGCTATAAAAAAATTAAAAAAAAAAAAAAAGAATTATAATAATTACCTTAAATGTAAATGGCTTAAATGCTCCAACCAAAACACATAGACTGGCTGAATCAAAAAAAAAACAAGACCCATACATATGCTGCTACCCACTTCAGACCTAGGGACACATACAGACTGAAAGTGAGGGGATGGAAAAAGATATTCCATGCAAATGGAAATCAAAAGAAAGCTGGAGTAGCAATTCTCATATCACACAAAATAGACTTTAAAATAAAGACTATTACAAGAGACAAAGAAGGGCACTACATACTGATCAAGGGAACAATCCAAGAAGAAGATATGACAATTGTAAATATTTATGCATCCAACATAGGAGCACCTCAATACATAAGGCAAATGCTAACAGCCATAAAAGGGGAAATCGACAGTAACACAAATATAGTAGGAGACTTTAACACCCCACTTTCACCAAAGGAGAGATCAACCAAAACGAAAATAAATAAGGAAACACAAGCTTTAAATGACACATTAAACAAGATGGACTTAACTGACATTTATAGGACATTCCATCCAAAAACAACAGAAACACTTTCTTCTCAAGTGCTCATGGAACATTCTTCAGGATAGACCATATCTTGGGTCACAAATCAAGCCTTGGTAAATTTAAGAAAATTGAAATCGTATCAAGGAACTTTTGCGACCACAACGCTACAAGACTAGATATCAATTACAGGAAAAAAAATGTAAAAATTACAAACACATGGAGGCTAAACAATATGAGACTAAATAACCAAGAGGGCACTGAAGAAATCAAAGAGAAAATCAATGAATACCTAGAAACAAATGACATTGAAAACACAAAGACCCAAAACCTATGGGATGCAGCAAAAACAGTTCTAAGAGGGAAGTTTAGAGCAATACTGTCATGCCTCAAGAAACAAGAAAAAATCTCAAATAAAAAACCTAAACTTACACCTAAAGCAATTAGAGAAAGAAGAACAAAAAAAACCCCAAGGTTAGCAGAAGGAACGAAATCATAAAGATCAGATCAGAAATAAATGAAAAAGAAATAAAAGAAACAATAATAAAGATCAATAAAAGTAAAGGTGGTTCTTTGAGAAGATAGACAAAATTGATAAACCATTAGCTAGACTCATCAAGAAAAAAAGGGAGAAGACTCAAATCAAAAGACTTAGAAATGAAAAAGGAGAAGTAACAACCGACACTGCAGAAATAAACAAAGATCATGAGAGATTACTACAAGCCAATATTTGTAAATATTTTCTCCAATTCTGATGGTTGTCTTTTTGTCTTTTTTATGGTTTCCTTTGCTGTGCAAAAGGTTTTATGTTTAATTAAGTCCCATTTTTTATTTCTGTTTTTATTTCCATTTCTCTAGGAGGTAGGTCAAAAAATATCTTGCTGTGGTTTATGTCAAAGAGTGTTTTCCCTATGTTTTCCTCTAAGAATTTTAGTGTGTGGTCTTACATTTAGGTCTTTAATCCATTTGGAGTTTTTTTTTTTTTAATTTATTTATTTGGCTGTGTCGGGTCTTCGTTACTGCACAGGCTTTCTCTAGTTGCAACGAGCAGGGGCTACTCTTTGTTGCAGTGCACGAGCTTCTCACTGTGGTGGCTTCTCTTGTTGCAGCTTCTCTTGTTACAGATCATGGGCTCTAGGCGCACAGGCTTCAGTAGCTGTGGCACATGGGCTTAGTTGCTTCGCGGCATGTGGGATCTTCCTGGACAAGTGGTTGAACCAGTGTCCCCTGCGTTGGCAGGAGGATTCTTAACCACTGCACCACCATGGAAGTTCTTGGAGTTTATTTTTGTGTTAGGTAGTGTTCTAATTTCATTCTTCTACATGTAATTGTCCAGTTTTCCCAACACCACTTATTGAAGAGGCTGTCTTTCCTCCATTGTATGTTCTTGCCTCCGTTGTTGTAAATTAGGTGATTATGTGCATGGGTTTATCTCTGGGCATTCTATCCTGTACTATTGATCTATATTTCTGTTTTTGTGCCAGTACCTTACTATCTTGATTACTGTAGCTTTGTGGTATAGTTTGAAGTCAGGGAGACTGTTTCCTCCAACTGCGTTTTTCTTTCTCAAGATTGCTTTGGCTATTCGGGGTCTTTTGTGTTTCCATACGAATTGTAAAATTTTTTGTTCTAATTCTGTGAAGAATGCCATTGGTAGTTTGATAGGGATTGCATTGAATCTGTTGATTGCTTTGGATAGTATAGTCATTTTCACAATTTTGATTCTTCCAATTGAAGAACATGGTATATTTCTCCATCCGTTTATGTCATCTTTGATTTCTTTCATCAGTGTTTCATAGTTTTCTGCGTACAAGTCTTTTGCCTCCTTAGGCAGGTTTATTCCTAGGTATTTTATTCTCTTTGTTGCAACGGTAAATGGGAGTGTTTCCTTAATTTCTCTTTCAGATTTTTCATCATCAGTGTAGAGGAATGCAAGAGATTTCTGTGCATTAATTTTGTATCCTGCAACCTTACCAAATACATTGATTATTTCTAGTAGTTTTCTGGTGGCATCTTTAGGATTTTCTATGTATTGTATCATCTCATCTGCAAACAGTAACAGTTTTATTTCTTCTTCTCCTATTTGTATTCCTTTTATTTCTTTTTCTTTGATTGCCATAGCTAGCACTTCCAAAACTGTGTTGAATAAGAGTGGCAAGAGTGGGAATCCTTGTCTTGTTCCTGATCTTAGTGGAAATGCTTTCAGTTTTTCACCATTGAGTATGATGCTTGCTTTGGGTTTGTCATATATGGCGTTTATTATGTTGAGGTAGGTTCCCTCTGTGCCCATTTTCTGATGAGTGTTTATCATAAATGGGTGTGAATTCTGTCAAAAGCTTTTTCTGCATCTTTTGAGATGATCATATGGTTTTTATTCCTTGATTTGTTAATGTGATGTATCACATTGATTGATTTCCATATATTGAAGAATCCTTGCATCCCTGGGATAAACCCCACTTGACCATGGTGTATGATCCTTTTAATGTGTTGTTGGATTCTGTTTGCTAGAATTTTGTTCAGGATTTTTGCATTTATGTTCATCAGGGATATTGGTCTATAATTTTCTTTTTTGTGTGTGATATTTTTCTGGTTTTGGTATCAGGGTGATGGTGGCTTTATAGAATGAACTTGGGAGTGTTTCTCCTCTGCAATTTTTTGGAAGAGTTTGAGAAGGATGGGTGTCTGCTCTTCTCTAAATGTTTGATAGAATTCACCTGTGAAGCCATCTGGTACTGGACTTTTGTTTGTTGGAAGATTTTAAATTATGGTTTCAATTTAATTACTTGTGATAGGTCTGTTTTTATTTTCTAATTCTTCATGGTTCAGTCTTGGAAAATTGTACCTTTCCAAGAATTTGTCCATTTCTTTGTGGTTGCCCATTTTATTGGCATAGAGTTGTTTGTAGTAGTCTCTTATAATCCTTTGTATTTCTTCAATGTCAGTTGTGATTTCTCCTTTTTCATTTCTAATTTTATTGAGTTGCGTCGTCTCGCTTTTTTTCTTGATGCGTCTGGCTAAAGGTTTATCAATTTTGTTTATCTTCTCAAAGAACCAGCTTTTAGCTTATTAATCTTTGCTATTGTTTTCTTTGTTTCTATTTCATTTATTTCTGGTCTGATCTTTATGATTTCTTTCCTTCTACTGCCTTTGAGTTTTCTTTGTTCTTCTTTCTCTAATTGTTTTAAGTGTCGGGTTAGATTGTTTATTTGAGATTTTTCTTGTTTCTTTAGGTGAGATTGAATTGCCATAAACTTTGCTCTTAGAAGTGCTTTTGCTGCATCCCATAGGTTTTGGGTCATCGTGTTTTCGTTGTCATTTGTTTCTATGTATTTTTTTATTTCTTCAGTGACATCTTGGTTATTTAGGAGCACACTGTTTAGCCTTCATGTATTTGTGTTTTTTACAGTTTTTTCCCCTATAATTGGCTTCCAATCTCGTAGTGTTGAGGTCAGAAAAGATGCTTGATACTATTTCAATTTTCTTAAATATTCCAAGGCTTGATTTGTGACCCAAGATATGATCTATCCTGGACAATGTTCCATGTGCACATGAGAAGAAAGTATATTCTGCCACTTTTGGGTGGAATGTTCTATAAATATCAAATAAATCTATCTGGTCTAACATAGCACTGGGAGATCAGCTTGGTGCTTTGTGACCACCTAGAGGGGTGGGATAGGGAGAGTGGAAGGGAGAGGCAAGAGGGAGGAGATATGGGGATATATGTATATGTATAGCTGATTCACTTTGTTATAAAGCAGAAACTAACACACCATTGTAAAGCAATTATACTCCAATAAAGATGTTAAAAATATATATATATATATATATATATATATATATATATATATATATATATATATATATATCTGGTCTATTGTGTCAGTTAAAGCTTGTGTTTCCTTATTTATTTTCTGTTTCAATGATCTGTCCATTGGTGTAAGTGTGGTGTTAAAGTCCCCTACTATTATTGTGTTACTGTTGATTTCTGCTTTCATGGTTGTTAGCATTTGCCTTATGTATTGAGGTGCTCCTATGTTGGGTGTATAAACATTTGTAATTGTTATATCTTCTTCTTGGATTGATCCTTTGATCATTATGTAGTGTCCTTCTTTGTCTCTTGTAACCGTCTTTATTTTAAAGCCTATTTTATCTGATATGAGCATTGCTACTCCAGCTTTCTTTAGATTTCCATTTGCATGGAATATCTTTTTCCATTCCTTCACTTTCAGTCTGTATGTGTCCCTAGGTCTGAAGTGGGTCTCTTGTAGACAGAATATATAGGGGTCTTGTTTTTGTATCCATTCAGCCAGTCTGTGCCTTTTGGTTGGGACATTTAATCTATTTACATTCAAGGTTTTTACTGGTATGTATGTTGCTATTACCATTTTCTTAATTGTTTGGGTTTGTTTTTGTGGGTCTTTTTCTTCTCTTGTGTTTCCCGCCTAGAGAAGTTTCTTTATCATTTGTTGTAAAGCTGGTTTGGTGGTATTGAATTCTCTTAGCTTTTGCTTGTCTGAAAAGCTTTTGATTTCTCCATTGAATCTGAATGAGATCCTTGCTGGGTAGAGTAATCTTGGTGGTAGGTTTTTCTCTTTCATCACTTTAAGTATATCCTGCCACTCCTTTCTGGCCTGCAGAGTTTCTGCTGAAAAATCAGCTAATAACCTTATATGGGGATTCCTTTGTATGTTGTTTTTTGCTTTTCCCTTGCTGCTTTTAATATTTTTTCTTTGAATTTAATTTTTGTTAGTTTGATTAATATGTGCCTTGGTGTGTTTCTCCTAGAGTTTATCCTGTATGGGACTCTTCCTGGACTTGGGTGCCTTTTTCCTTTCCCATGTTAGGGAAGTTTTCCACTATAATCTCTTCAAATATTTCCTCAGACCCTTTCTTTTTCTCTTCTTTTTCTGGGACCCCCATAATTCGAATGTTGGTGCATTTAGTGTTGTCCCAGAGGTCTCTGAAATTGTCTTCGATTCTTTACATTCTTTTTTCTTTATTCTGCTCCTTGGCAGTTATTTCCACCATTTTGTCTTCCAGCTCACTTATTCGTTCTTCTGCCTCAGTTATTCTGTTATTGATTCCTTCTACTGTATTTTTCATTTCAGTTATTGTGTTGTTCACCTCTGTTTGTTTGCCCTTTAGTTCTTTTAGATCTTTGTTAAACATTTCTTTTATTTTCTCATTCCGTGCCTCCATTCTATTTCTGAGATTCTGGATCATCTTTACTATCTTTACTCTGAATTCTTTTTCATGTAGATTGCCTATTTATCTTCATTTATTTGTTCTTTTAGGTTTTACCTTGCTCCTTCATGTGTGACATATGTTTTTGCCATCTCATTTTTTTTTTCTTTTTTTATGAGTTGGATTGCATTCCTGTCTTACTAGTTGTTTAGTCTGAGGCTTCCAACACTGGGGATTGTAGACTGTTGGGTAGAGCTGGGTCTTGGTGCTGTGATGAGGACCTCTGTGAGACCTCACTCTGATGAATATTCCCTGGGGTCTGAGGTTCTCTGTTAGTCCAGTGGTTCGGACTCAGAACTCCCACCGCTGGAGCTTTGGCCCAATCCCTGGCTTGTGAATCAAGATCCCACAAGCCACGTGGGTGGGCCAAAAATAAATAAATAGAGAAATAACAAAGTAAAAAATAAAATTAGACTAGGAAACTAACAGATATGTTAGAAAAAATATAAAAATAAAAATATAGATGAATAAACAACTGGAAGGTATAACAGTACCATAGTACTAAAAATGAGTAGGAGGGAAAAGAACAAAAGAAAAAAAAAAACGGAATAGGACTTGGTTGTGGAGAGTGGGGCCTAAGCAAGGGCGAGGTTTGGGTGGTGGGTGGGGCCTATGCTTAGGACCCACAGGGCTGGAAAAGGCCCTGGGTGCTGTGGGAGGTTGGGCTTAGGCTCAATGGAAGAGAAGGGGCCCAGGCGTGCACCCCCCCCACCCCCCCGGTCTCAGAGGTCGGGGGACCTCACCTGGGAGCACAGCAGGCTTCCTGGGCTTGAGTGTGTGGGGCAAATGCCCTCCTCTCCTCTCCTGCTCCTCCTGTCCTGGAGGGACCCTCCCGACTGCCTCTCCTAATCTCCCCAGCCACAGGGGTGCCAATCCTGTCTGGCCTCCACTTCTCCAACCCCCTCTCTCTCCACATCCTAGGGGTTCACTTGGGGGTTCCTCCTATCTCCTTGGGCATCAGGGTCCCCCACCAGCGGCTGGCAGGTGCCCTAGTTGTGGGGAGATGCTAACTCAGCATCTTCCCACACCGCCATCTTGACTCTGCCCCCCAAGACTATATTTTGATACACATCATCTTTTTGATCTGTGAAATTTAGAGAAAATTTCTTTAATTAAAGAAAATGCACATTAAATCACTGGTTGGATAAGGTTAATTTCCCAGAGTTTAGGATATTAAATTAATGAAAAGATACAAAAAGAATGAAGTGCAGCACTGTTGGTGCAAGGCAATATATTTATGAAAACTAGACAAGCAACAGAATTGACAAGATCCAATTAATTTTTCAAATTTAATGTATTCAAAACTGAACTTATGATCTTCTTCTCTAAATGTGATCCTCCCGTAATGCTCCCAATCATAGAAAATGACATTTTCATTTCTCATGTGGTTCAGACTAGAAATCTGGGTGTCATCATTTACATCTCCCTCACACACACTGTCTATGTCCAACCTATCACCAGCTGTGCTATTTTCTTTAATTCTGCTTGTATGTCAAGTAGTCTTCTTTTCCCTGTTGTTACTGCTATCGTGTTAGCCCTAGCTGTCATCACTTCTTATCTCTGCTATTTCACTAGCCTGACAATACCTCCTTCAACATCTACTCTTATCTTCCTCAGACCTTACTTCTTATACTAACCAGAGTAATTTTAAAAAATACAAATTGGATCACATTATTCTTGGTTTTAAAATCCCCCAATGGCTTTGTAATAAACTAAGGATAATATTAAGAATCTTAAACATGACTGACAGATTTCTGCATGTCCTTGTCCCTGAATATCTCTCCAACTTTTTCAAGCCACATTCTTTTTGTTCATTCTGCTTCCTTCACACCATCACTACCACATGTATCTTACTATCCCCATACCTTCTCTCTTCCCAGCCTCTTCACATGGTTAATTCTTACCCATCATCTGATCAAATGCTGTTATATTAAATTGCCTATTACAGATTTTTTTTCCTGTTATGACTTTGCATGTCACACTGTTCTGAGTAAATTTTATTTATACCATTTTTACTTTAGTGTTATTTGTGTAATTATTAGCTTATAGTCATTATCTCTGACTAGATTTTAAGAAATGTAAACCCAGAAAATTTATTTGTTCCTTGTTCTATTCCCAGTATTTGGTACTAGGCTAACTCATAATAAGAAAGAAGATTATTGTTGAATAAACTAGTAGGGGGCTAAACATTAGCATGTGTTTAAAGATTTAACATTCAAATATTGTTGCAATTCTCTAGTGTGGTACATTTTGGAGAAATAATAGAGAAACCATGGGAATTTAAAGTTGGAATAAATCTTGAAGTCTCCTAGGTCATCCTTTTATTACCAACCAAGTCTCAGAGAGAATAAAAGGTTAGATATCATGCCATTAGTTAAAGTCAAAACAAGGACAAAAAGTAAGTTTTTCTACCTCCCAGTCTAATGCCTGTGCTATTGGTAGTTTGGGTCTTATTACCATGACTGTGTACGTTTCTTCTACCCTTTTCTCAATAATGTGGGTATTATGTTTCTATCTGTATGTCTTTATAGTTAATCACTTATTTTTGTAGGAAAGTACTCTTTGATTTCAAAAATACCACTAAATGCTGATTTTTCTACATCTCTGACCACTCAGTTTTCTCTGCTTGTTCCTGAAATCTAGCCATTGTTCAAGGCTCTGTTTTTGTTCTCCTGCACTTTTCATATTCTGTAACAATTCAGGTGATTCCATATACTTCAAATCCTTCACCTATTTTATATATAATAGTTGATCCAAAATTTAAATCCCAAGGTGATCTCTTTTCCTTGTCTTCCTGAATCAAATAATCATCTATTAGATATTTCTAGTAATAGAAGTTGGAAGTAGTAGTAGTAGTTGGAAATCTCATAACATCCTAAACAAAATAGAAATTATCATCTAATCTTCCAAATAGTCTTCCCCAGCCCAAGACTTAATGTACACTATTGTCATTCTTCTGCATGCCAAAGCCTGAAAAGTCACAGGTATCCCATTCTCTGTCACTTCCATTCTCTGCCTCATCACAGTCAACTTGTCAACTTCTGTGGACTCTCTCGCTTAAATATTTCCAGGTTTTGCCTCCTCATCTCTATCCCGACTGTCATTGCCTTACTTCTGTTACTTTGCTTCTCTCAGCTACATCATTGCATCACATTTAACCGCAAGTTAAATGTCGTCTTTGAGCCACACTTTATGGTACATCTAGGTTCCTTTTTAAGCTAAAAGTGTATTACGGTGTTAATCCTCAATCAAATGCCTTATTAGCAAGTGTTTCACCTGCCTTTAACATAAGATACAAACATGTTAGTCTATTCCTTAAGATTTTTGGTCACAAGTGACAAAACCAAATGCAAATTAGTTAGAGCAAACAGAAGAAATTTATTGTCTCATGGGATCTAAGGAAGGAGTCAATGATCAAACTACTGGAGAGGCAGAGGTAAACTGAATGAGGAGACTCAAACACCACTGAGATACTCTCTCCTTTGTTCTCTAAGTTTCCCTAAACATTAGCATGATTCTCTCTTATTTTCTACTTGCTCTTTTGAAATGAGGGAGAACATTATCTGTAAACAGTACCTCACATTTATATGAAACAACACCTTTTCTTCAAATTGAGGTCATGATAATGTTTAGGTTTCTAAATCACACTTTTTTGTTTAAACAGTAACAGAAAGGAAGACCATCAAGACCAAAGCAAAGGAATAATAGAAAAAGGAATACCTACAAAATTACTGAACTTCAAATTTAAATCCAAAGTTCTTAAGTAAGGACTTAAGCAATTTAACCAGTGTAATATATATATTACTGTCCTAGTTCAGTCATATTACAAAGTTTGAACTTTATTTTCTCTTTAATAGTATGAATTGACTTGCAAGAAAAGCTGCAAACATCTTTCAGGGAAAGAAAATGGATTGTGGTTTCAGAAAATATTTACAGTACAATGTTGTTCCTGCAGTGTTGTTCAGTAGAAGACCACTGTGCTGCTGTTGTTCAAGATGTGAAGCCAGATCTTTCTTACTGTTGTTTTGTTAGCAGAGCCACACAATTGACAATGGCATCCAAAAGAAAGTAGCGTTTCTCAATACTCCTTAATTTCCATACGTAGCCACAGAACTTAACACAGTATGCATTTGAATCTAATTTGCTTCTTTTCTTATTCATACGTAAAATATATGCTTTCTAAATTGGTTTAATGGAAGCAATTATCAGAACAATATTCATTGGAAGTGCTGTGTGTTAGGAAAATTCATAAAAGTAGAAAATACATTTTCTGGATAGACTTGTATAACCATTTTAGCTCAAGAAGTAAGCAGATCAGCACTATGTGACTGACCAGCGTTCTTCTTAATCTATCTTTAATTCAATGTGTTCCATTAGAATCTAAACCCCTTGAGGATTGCTGGGACTTTGTTTGGTTTAATACTAAACTCCCATTGCCACAAACAAGTGTGCATTTGCTTATCATTTCATATACACATACTTCTAATTTTATTGTCTTTTTCTTTTAAACCACTAATAACCTGGTTTAGAGAGTTGTGAATCTATAACATTTATAGTTAGTACCTACTATGTGGAAATCTTACATGAGAATCTGGTAAACATTTAAGTTATATTAAGAAGGACTCTTCTTTTCCATACATCAAATAACAATTTGGAAAAATAGAAGAATTTATTATTGACCTAGAGGTTTAAAAGGCATGAAGAGTCAACAGTCCACAGCAAGTGGACCATGCATATTTGAATGGCATGCATGGCACAGCCTCTAGGTATAAAGAGTTTGTGTTTCCGGTAATTGCTGAGTGCCTGGAATAAAGAGAACAGCTGATTCTTGAATTTCAGGTCTATGCATATCAGTAACACTAGTTGTTCCCAAATGCATGGAATATCTTTCCTGTGCTTTTTTCATGCCAAATTTATACCCCCATTTGTTCCCTTTTAAACTTCAATCTTATACCCATAGCTTTACAGAGTAAAGTAATCATGCTAAATTTTTGTTCTACAAAGATAAGAATAGAGATACTTATAGTAGTTATCAAGAGGAAGTATTAAATATAAATAGGGTGTTGTTGAGAAATAAAAGTCTCTCTTGAAATTGTTATGTTGTTTGAAATATGAAGAAGTGGAATGGAAGGTAAGAGGATTGGTACAGTAAAAGATCAATAGAAAGTAGGTAGAGGGATTCATATATGCCATTCTACTTGTTGATCACACATTTGTGCAATTACAGGAATATAATTTCCAACCAATATGTCTCAAAATTATAGCCATCACTACATTTTATGTGAAGCCTTATAAAACCTCAAAATTCAGGTTACTTCTCATAAGCCTAAGTTGAATAAACCTAGAGGGAAAAAGGAAATATGTTCTCTAACATATCATTCCTGGCAAAATGTGGAAATCTTCAGAAGTTCAAGAGAAATTACAAATATTTCAGGATAAAAGTTGATTAGAAATGTAAGAACCTAGAGGTAGTTTTGAAAAGGATTGTAAAATTTAAAAGTACTTGTTAAAGTAATCAAGTTTAAAGAGGTAGTGATAAAAATGTAATCCAGAATTGCCCCTGGATCTCTTTATTGGATAAAAAATCTATAGCAAAGGATGAAACTACTTTAACTCATTTCAAACCTGCAGGTTTTTAGTATGAAAATTTGAAAGCAGAGAGTAGAAACTCTCCATGGCGTTTTGTAAATTGTTGAACAATGTGTTTCAATATTCCCTGCAAATGATCATGCTTGGAAACACTGCCTATTTGTTGGCAAAGAGCAGACTTTAAAAGTTGTAGGCAGAAGTCGCCCTGCAAGTAAACATGAAATAATTTGTTTCTGTGTATAGGTCACAGAGAGGCTAATGATATGAGGATAATTAAACAAAAAGAATTTTTTATTAAATAAAAACTATCATTTCTCTTCTGCCATGTTTATAGTCCCACAGTCTCTATTAAATAATATTTAGATAGATAAACCCAAGACCACAGTCTAACTGCAAAGTGTATTTCATGCCATTTCTTTTATCATTATGCATCCATCTATATAGACATTTTCTAGAAAGAACTCAATTCTTCCTGCTTCATTTCTTTCAATTAGATTTTACATTTTTCTGATTTGTTCAAATCTTTGCCTTTTAATTATCAAAAATATAAACTATCCCAAAATCTTCCCTGATTTTCTGACTGGAAGTGTTTATCCACTCATATCAATATCTTTAAAATATTTTTAGTTTGTATACCATTTTTTACATTATGTTTGTTACTAGTAACTTGTATATTGTTGCATAATCTCCACGACTAGATTTTAAGTTGCCTTAGGACAATTAATTGTTTTCTTTTTCCCATTCACACTTAAAAAGTCACCTTGTACCTAGTAATCTTTTTAGTAAATGTTTCCTGAATATTCTGAGTATATAAAAAGAGTATCACATGATTTTGATTACTTTCTAAAAATACACACTAAAAATGTCAAGATGCTTTGATTAAAGTCCCTAATTGATTAATTATCATTAGGAAAATTGGTAAGTAACCTTGTTACATAATTGTTACCTTCAGTTACTTTTAATTTACACTTAGAACTCATGTCAAAGAATGACATTCCAGAATTTGGGACTGATCATTAGGAAAGTCATTATAATTAACAGGGTATTTCCCATGAAATGTGTTTTGACTATTGGCAATATTTTGTATGTAATCAAACCAAATTATGATACTTAACATTTAATCAAAATCACTTCTCAAGAGCAAGTTATTTTGTACATTTTTTTTGCTTTCTTATTCACTTATTTACTATAAAATTATTAACATTATGAAGTATATTCTATGTTTAGTACCTTATTTTAATTATATATCAAACAATCTTTTATTTTGGACAAATGTTCTTTTTTTTACTTACTTCCTTTTTCCTCGATTTGGTGGAGGGCATCAGCAAAAGTATTTATTGGTCTTTCTTTTTCTTTTTTTAAAATACAGAGAGACACTTGGCACACGTGTGTTATTATATATACAGTAATTCCCGCTATCCGCGATTTTGCTTTGTGCAGTTTGTTACCCATGGTCAGTGGCAGTCTGGAAATAGTAAATGGAAAATTCCAGAAATAAACAATTCATAAGTTCTAAATCGCACACCCATTCTGCATGGTGTGATGAAATCTCTCATTGTTCAGCTCTGTCACGCTCCAGATGTGAATTGTGCCTTTGTCCAGTGTATCCCTTCAGTTGCTTGGTAGCCCTCTTGATTATCAGATCGACTGTCACAGTACCGCAGTGCTTGTGTTCAAGTAACCCTTATCTAACTTAAAAATGGCTCCAAAGCACAAGAGTAATAATGCTGGCAATTCGGATATGCCAAAGAGAATCCGTAAAATACTTCCTTTAAATGAGACGGTGAAAGTTCTTGACTTAATAAGGAAAGAAAAAAATCATATGCTGAGGATGCTAAGGTCTGCATTATGAACGAATCTCATATCCATGAAATTGTGAACAAGGAAAAAGAAATCTGTGCTAGTTTTCTGTGACGCCTCAAACTGCAAAAGCTGTGGCCACAGTATGTGATGAGTGCTTAGTTAAGATGGAAAAGGCATTAAACTTGCACCATATGATATTTTGAGAGAGAGAGACACCACATTTCCATAATTTTTATTATAGTATTGATATATTGCTTTATCATTCATTATTAATCTCTTACAGTGGCTAATTTATATTCATATGCATTGTATGTATAGGAAAAAAACAATAGTTTATATAGGGTTCAATACTACCCAAGATTTCAGGCATCCACTGGAGGTGTTGGAATATATCCCCCATAGATAAGAGGGGACTACTGTAGTCTTTTAAGTCTGTGATTTCCAAATCTGTTTGACCAGCAAATACCATTTGGATTTCTGTTAGCTTGATTTCTTATCTTTACTCCAGTCCCATTAAATCAGTTGGAAGGATGAGGCAGGGGACTAGGAATTTTCAATTTAGTAAGATTCCAGTTTAACTCCAGTGATATCCCAGTTTCAATACTAGGGCCTAAGCTATCAAGGTATGATTCATTTTGAAAGAATCAACCCATTATGTTTCAAAAGGGAAAATTTGAGGAAAATTTCTAGCTACAGCTCCTTGACCACTGAAGGAACAGAGGAATGGACTGGACAACTTTTCAGATAAGACATATAGAAATAACATTTTAACACTGTCACATAACTAGTACTAAAAACCAGTAATATTTATAAATGGGTTTGTTATATATCATGTTGAGTGCATTATTTAAATTAGAAATGGAATAATTCTGTTATTCAAATTACATTGGTAGGTATTATATTTAATACTGAGAAAGAGGAATAATCCATAAAAATGATTGATATTATAGGTTTTATAGATTGTCAGTAATTTTTAATTTTATATAGCATTTTATGCCATTCATCAATAGTAGGAAAATCTACAAAATCCAGCATGTTGCATTACTTGTCTGAAATATATTAGTTCTTTAGCTTAATCAACCATCTAAAAGAACTAGAGAGAAATATGTATTCATGTTTGTACTAAAACCATAAAAATTGTTTTATAAAAGCAATTTAATGTGCTTTAATTTGTTTGAGGTTGGCTTGTGAAATATTACTTTAACAAATCTACTACTGAAAAACGTTTTTTTCAAATCTGATTATATCAGTTCTGATATCCTTAAAACCTTTGTCTCAAAATCTTCTACTGTTAGTATGTTAGTACTTGCAAAATCTTGGTTTCATTTCTATTACTGACTCATTTGGATTATGAAAAAAATCAATTTTAATACCAGAATTTTTGATCTCAAGCTAAAATAGGTCTGTTAAATGATAACAATTTTATTTATGTGGTAACTTCAAAATCAAAACTTCAATATAACAAATACTAAAAAGCAAAAATTTTGTGCAAAGATTTACCAAATCTGCAATTTCTAATCTTCAATGATTAAGAAGGAAGCGGATGGTAACTAGATTTGTGGTGGTGATCATTGTAGTGAATACAGATGCCAAATTATAATCTATACACCTGAAACTTATATAATAAAAATCAAAAATCAGAAAACAACAAAAATAAAATAAATAAATAAATAAATATGCTAATTGAGTGGAAAATTTAAAAAAAGGAAAGTGGATATTTGTGTTGGCATTGTTTCTGGAATTGGTAGTGTTATATAATTTTATGACTGAAATGATTCCCAAAGATGCTGGTCTGAAACTAATTTTACCTATCTATCTATCTATCTATCTATCTATCTATCACTTATCTATATATTTAGTCAGTTAATATGTATTGAGATTTCTTTGGAGTGTTCTGGGAGCATGGAGTTTCAATGCACTGCTGGATTAAGTATAAATTGGTTTAAACTTCCTGAAAGACAGTGTATCAAAAATTTTGAATATCTTTGATTCAGGAATATAGCATCTAAGAACCTAGTCTTAAAAGAATGATGTATATATACAAAATTTTATTTAGAAGGATGTTCACTGAGGCATTGTTGAGAAAAATGATAAAGCTATTCTTAGGTTGCCTTATCAACAGTGACGTAGGAGCACAAAACCTCTTGCTAACTGAATCTAAATACATTTTTCTTCATTTACTCACATTGTGTAAGCAGATGTGTCCTTCTTCTAAGAATAAGGTCTGTAATTATTCAGCTCACCTTTGTTCACTTTCCAGTGAATATCTGTTGGTTCTTTTGGGGTTTTCCTGTTCTCAGGTCCTTCATTTGTCCTATTAATTTCCTCTGCTGCTTCTGCTCAGATGTTGATACCAGGCAGGTCTTGTAAATCTTTGTGATTTGGCCCTACTTCCTTGTGTTTTGAAGAGATACGTTGCAGTCAAGTTTGTTTTAAATATTGCCCATGAATGTGCTATGTGTTTTTATGTACAGATTCAAGAAGATTCAAAATTAATCTTCTGTCACTGCCACCATGTTCCAAAAAGTCCTATACTCATCATTTTAAACATGAGAAAATTTGATTTCTTCTTGTTAAAGATAGAAAAACCAGTGATAACATTTCCTAAAATAAATCTCTAACTAAAAGTATAGAAAATAAAGAGCTTATCATATATCTCTGCACTTTAGTAATACAGAATTTGAATTTGCTAGTTGACTGTCACAATGATTAACATGCAGGTATTTAGTGTAGATGCTCTTCAATTTTTTTTTTTTTCCGTTTGATTACTGTGGCATAAACAGTCTTCTTTTGAAGTTAACTACTCCCTGGAATGTGTGTACCTTGGAATCAATAAAAATTGCAAGACCTTTGTGTGAGAGGATGCAAAATTTTCCATAAAAATATAAGCAAATTCTGGAAACAGACTTATAAAATAGCTACCTATAATGAGTACATGGATTTGAGTTAACACAAATTTGCATTTATGACTTTGAGTCATGTATTTCACTCATAGGCTTCTTTTTCTAAAAAAAAAAAAAATTAAATCAGTAATTGTAATGCTAATAAATTGTAGGTTACTATTTAACTTTCTTTGTTTTACGCCTACACACTCTCTCTGACTGATGATACAGCAGTTCCAGCCAAGAATTCACAATGGTAAGACTGAATTCATTTTCTAGTACTCTAATATGTCAATCATTAGCTTCAGAAATCAGGAAGGGTAGTAGAATAACAAGTACATAATGTTAAATTATTAATAAAAGGAAGATATTAGAACTTTAAAACCAGTAATGACAGGATTAGGTTAAAAACGTAGTAGAGTCAAGATTCTGTACTTTTGTTTGAATTTTTGAATTTTATTTTATTTATTTATTTATTTATACAGCAGGTTCTTATTGGTTATCTATTTTATACATATTAGTGTATATATGTCAATCCCAATCTCCCAATTCATCCCACCACCACCACCACCCACCACCGCCACTTTCCCCCCTTGGTGTCCATAAGTATGTTCTCTACATCTGTGTCTCTATTTCTGCCTTGCACAGCAGTTCATCTGTACCATTTTTCTAGATTCCACATATATGTGTTAATATATGATATTTGTTTTTCTCTTTCTGACTTACTTCATTCTGTATGACAGACTCTATATCCAACCACGTCTCTACAAATGACCCAATTTCATTCCTTTTTATGGCTGAGTAATATTCCACAGTATATATGTACCACATCTTCTTTACCTATTCATCTGTTGATGGACATTTAGGTTGCTTCCATGACCTGGCTATTGTAAATAGTGCTGCAATGAACATTGGGGCGCATGTGTCTTTTTGAATTATGGTTTTCTCAAGGTATATGCCCAGTAGTGGGATTGCTGGGTCATATGGTAATTTGATTTTTAGCTTTTTAAGGAACCTCCATACTGTTCTCTATAGTGGCTGTATCAATTTACATTCCCACCAACAGTGCAAGAGTGTTCCCTTTTCTTCACACCCTCTCCAGCATTTGTTGTTTGTAGATTTTCTGATGATGCCCATTCTAACTGGTGTGAGGTGATACCTCATTGTAGTTTTGATTTGCATTTCCCTAATAATTAGGGATATTGAGCAGCTTTTCATATGCCTCTTGGCCATCTGTATGTCTTCTTTGGAGAGATGTCTATTTAGGTCTTCTGCCCACTTTTGGATTGGGTTGTTTGTTTTTATAATATTGAGCTGTGTGAGCTGTTTATATATTTTGGAGATTAATCCTTTGTCTGTTGATTTGTTTGCAAATATTTTCTCCCATTCTGTCTTTTCGTCTTGTTTGTAGTTTCCTTTGGTGTGCAAAAGCTTGTAAGTTTCATTAGGTCTCATTTGTTTATTTTTGTTTTTATTTCCATTACTCTAGGAGGTGGATCAAAAAAGATCTTGCTGTGATTTATGTCAAAGAATGTTCTTCCTATGTTTTCCTCTAAGAGTTTTATAGTGTCCAGTCTTACATTTAGGTCTTTAATCCATTTTGAGTTTATTTTTGTGAATGGTGTTAGGGAGTGTTCTAATTTCATTCTTTTACATGTAGCTGTCCAGTTTTCCCAGCACCACTTATTGAAGAGACTGTCTTTTCTCCATGGTTTATCCTTGCCTCCTTTGTCATACATTATTTGACCATAGGTGCATGGGTTTATCTCTGGGCTTTCTATCCTGTTCCATTGATCTATATTTCTGTTTTTGTGCCAGTATCATATTGTCTTGATGACTGTAGCTTTGTAGTATAGTCTGAAGTCAGGGAGTCTGATTCCTCCAGCTCTGTTTTTTCCCCTCAAGTTTGCTTTGGCTATTCAGGGTCTTTTTTGTCTCCATGCAAATTTTAAGATTTTTTGTTCTAGTTCTGTAAAAAAATGCCACTGGTAAGTTGATAGGGATTGCATTTGATCTGTAGATTGCTTTGGGTAGTATAGTCATTTTCACAATGTTGATTCTTCCAATCCAAGAACATGGTATATCTCTCCATCTGTTTGTGTCATCTTTGATTCCTTTTGTCAGTGTCTTATAGTTTTCTGAGTATAGGTCTTTTACTCCTTAGGTAGGTTTATTCCTAGGTATATTATTCTTTTTGTTGAAATGGTGAATGGGATTGTTTCCTTAATTTCTCTTTCTAATCTTTTGTTGTTAGTGTATAGGAATGCAAGAGATTTCTGTGCATTAATTTTGTATCCTGCAACTTTGCCAAATTCAGTGATTAGCTCTAGTAGTTTTCTGGTGGCATCTTTAGGATTCTGTATGTAGAGTATCATGTCATCGGCGAACAGTGACAGTTTTACTTCTTTTTTTCCAATTTGTATTTCTTTTGTTTCTTTTTCTTCTCTGATTGCCATAGCTAAGACTTCCAAAACTATGCTGAATAATAGTGGCAAGAGTGGACATCCTTGTCTTGTTCCTGAGCTTAGAGGAAATCCTTTCAGTTTTTTACCATTGAGAATGATGTTTGCTGTGGGTTTGTCATATATGGCCTTTATTATGTTGAGGTAGGTTCCCTCTATGCCCACTTTCTGGAGAGTTTTTATCATAAATGGGTGTTGAATTTTGTCAAAAGATTTTTCTGCATCTATTGAGATGATCATATGGTTTTTATTCTTCAATTTGTTAATATGGTGTATCACATTGATCGATTTGTGTATGTTGAAGAATCCTTGCATCCCTGGGATAAATCCCACTTGATCATGGTGTATGATCCTTTTAATGTGTTGTTGGATTCTGTTTGCTAGTATTTTGTTGAGGATTAATTTTCTGTCTGGATGATATGTCCATTGGTATAAGTGAGGTGTTAAAGTCCCCCACTATTATTGTGTTACTGTCAATTTCCTCTCATAGCTACTAGCAGTTGCCTTATGTATTGAGGTGCTCCTATGTTGGATACATATTTATTTATTTATTATTATTATTATTATTTTAAACTCAGTTTATTCCAAAGTGCAATGAAGACTGATGGTTTAAAAACAAGAGAAAGTTCTTGGTCAGCTGTGGGAATGCCTCGGCACAGGCAGGCGGCGGAGGGGCAACCGGGGCATGTGGGGACCACCACCTTCTGCAGCCCCCTCCCTTCTACTACCAGAGCTCCTCTCTGTAGAAGGTGCTTGTGTGTCCTAGGACCAGGTAGGGAGCTAGGCTTCACAAACAAGTGACAATCACTCCTGTATCTGTAACATCTCCCCCAGGATCCATGATTCAGTCTGGGTTCCCCTAAACCCCCCCCACCCCACTGCGTTAGGCAGCTGAGGTTCAATGAGGAGATACATTCAGACTATACCCCAAGGTTAACCCCAGCTGTGGTGCAGGGAGTGGGAAGGCAGCACCTCCTGCTGGGACCCAAGGGCCGACAAGCCAGGGCTGGGCACAGGGGTGTCTGGGGAACTACCGCTGCCCAACCCTTTCCCCACACCGAGCACAGCCAGGCCAGCACAACCATGTTAATAAAGCTGCTGCGGCCCTCACCCCACCACAAAGCTAAAGTGCTCCCCAATCCTCCAGCCCTGCCACAGAGCTCTAGTTCCCCATCCCAAGACACAGGAAAGCTCCCCTCTTTTCAGCTTCAAACTGGACTTTCAGCCAGGTCGGGCCCGGGGGTAGTGGCAGCAAAAGCAGCAGCCATAATGTCAAACATACAAATGACCTGAGAAATCTCATCTGTACCTCACCCACTCAGAGCTGGCTTGGGGCTATGTACAAGTTATGAAGGGCGGATCAGGACACTTGCAGGCACAGATACACTCCTGCACACCTGCTTGACGATGGGGGGACCGAGGGGGCACCTGTCCACCAGCTGGGAACTGATCCCCATGCACTCCATTCTCGTGTCTTCAATTAGACCTCTGTGTTTTATATTCATTGAACCAGTGCCAGAACATCTTTCAGAGGGTCAGGCAGGCCAGGCCAGGGTCCCAGGAGGATACTGGGGTGGGGTTGGGGTTGGAAATGTGGAGGAAGAGGGACTTGCTTCCTCTCCTGATGTGCAGGGCATGCCCCCTTCTCCTGGAGTCTGGGTCACTGGGTAATGGGGCAGCTGACTGACTGTCCGTGTCTCCCTTTCTACCCCTGGAAGCTCGGGGAAGAAGGGTCCTTGGCAGTTGGGGGCTGGGAGGCTGCATCTTCTGAGGGCCCTGCTGGCTCTGGCTCAGTAGCCACGGGCTCCTCAGCTTTATTCCTGTTCCTGCTGGCCTCCTGGAACTGGTGCCGCCGTGCCACCTCGGCTTTCAGATTCTCCAAATCTTTTTGGCTGAGAGGAATGAAGAGGATGCTGTTGATAACGTTCAGCTGTTCCAAGACGCTGACCATCCTGGGGGCTGTGAACTTGAGGGGCGGGGTGTTGGCTCTAGAGCCGTGTGGTAGATCTCGTTCATGGTGCGCTGCAGGCCATGGCTGCTGGGTCAGGCACTTGAGGTACTTGGAGCTCTCCTTGGTCTTCTTATGGTCCTATATTTATAATTGTTAGATGTTCTTCTTGGATTGATCCCTTGATCATTATGTAGTGTCCTTCCTTGTCTCTTGTAACATTCTTTATTTTAAAGTCTATTTTATCTGATATGAGTATTGCTACTCCAGCTTTCTTTTGATTTTCACTTGCATGGAATATCTTTTTCCATCCCCTCATTTTCAGTCTGTATGTGTCCCTAGGTCTGAAGTGGGTCTCTTGTAGACAGCATATAGATGGGTCTTGTTTTTGTATCCATTCAACCAGTCTGGGTCTTTTGCTTGGAGCATTTAATCCATTCACGTTTAAGGTAATTATCGATATGTATGTTCCTATTACCATTTTCTTAATTGTTATGGGTTTGTTTTTGTAGGTCCTTTTCTTCTCTTGTGTTTCCCACTTAGAGAAGTTCCTTTAGCAGTTGTAAAGCTGGTTTGGTGGTGCTGAACTCTCTTAGCTTTTGCTTGTCTGTAAAGCTTTTGATTTCTCCATCGAATCTGAATGAGATCCTTGCCGTGTTGAGTAATCTTGGTTGTAGGTTCTTCCCTCTCATCACTTTAAATATATCGTGCCACTCCCTTCTGGCTTGTAGAGTTTCTGCTGAGAAATCAGCTGTTAACCTATGGGAGTTCCTTTGTATATTATTTGTCATTTTTCCCTTATTGAAGAATTATTTCAATAATTTTTCTTTGTCTAATTTTTGTCAATATGATTACTGTGTCTCAGTGTGTTTCTTGGGTTTATCCTGCGTGGGACTCTCTGCACTTCCTGGACTTGGGTGGCTATTTCCTTTCCCATGTTAGGGAAGTTTTCAACTATAATCTCTTCAAATATTTTCTTGGATCTTTTCTCTCTCTCTTCTCCTTCTGGGACCCCTATAATGCAAATGTTGTTGCATTTAATATTGTCCCAGAGGTCTCTTAGGCTGTCTTCATTTCTTTTCATTCTTTTTTCTTTATTCTGTTCTGCAGCAGTGAATTCCACCATTCTGTCTTCCAGGTCACTTATCCGTTCTTCTGCCTCAGTTATTTTGCTATTGATTCATTGTAGTGTATTTTTCATTTCAGTTATTGTATTGTTTACCTCTATTTGTTTTTTCTTTAATTCTTCTAGGTGTTTGTTTTTTAATTCTTGTAGGTCTTTGTTAAACATTTCTTGCATCTTCTCGATCTTTGCCTCCATTCTTTTTTCGAGGTCCTGGACCATCTTCACTATCATTATTCTGACTTCTTTTCCTGGAAGGTTGCCTATCTCCACTTCATTTAGTTGTTTTTCTGGGGTTTTATCTTGTTATTTCATCTGGTACATAGCCCTCTGCCTTTTCATTTTGTCTATCTTTCTGTGAATGTGGTTTTCGTTCCACAGGCTGCAGAATTGTAGTTCTTCTTGCTTCTGCTCAAGATTCTGTACTTTTTATGAAAAGTTTTTGTTAATGCTGATTAATGACAACTGCATTGCCTTTCCATTAGTTGGTTTTAGTGATTAGGATGAATATCTCTCACTACATAACAAATTGAAAGCTTGGTAATCTTAAATTGTAAACTTCTTACTGCAGCATGGAACAAAGGGTTACATTAGTCCTGCAGCTTAATAAATGCTAACTACCTGTATTTATAACTCAAGGGATGATAATCCAAGATTACTGTATCCCCATTTTTCACATGCTCCCCTTTGTACTCCTTGTGGGCACATGGCAAATATTGCTCATTTGAGATCACTAGGGTGCTTCTTTTCTTCTTCACAAACAAAATAGGGAAGGGAAAGAGAAATTTCAAAAAGCTGGGACCTAAAAATCAAATCTTGAAAAACAATACCCACTGGATTAATCTCAGTAAGACTACATCAGTTATTAGTCTCTATAGAAAATCCAGCTCCCCCCAATTTTACTATGGCTCCACATATATTTCCTCATTAATAGAGGTTGCCATAATATTATGCTGCTTATTCAACTCTTTTACTTTTTTGCTTCTTTCTTCAGCCACTTTCCTTATGATTTTGTTCAATTTGTTAAAATAGAAATAGCAATACCTCCCCCTGCATAGCTCACAATTTTAAATGTATTACACAATGTAAAAACAGTTTGGCAAGCCTTATTACATTGTACAAATGAAAGGTAATATAATGACAATGATTTACTCCCATAAAATATTGAATTTATCCATCTGTAAGTTCTTTCTAGATATTCAATCCTATGAAGTGTTCACTAGATTGAAAGCTATTAGTACAGTTGGAAATTACAACACTTTCAGGGGAAAGTATTGAACAAAACTCATATGTAACTAATTGTACATGCCATTGTGAACATCAGTGTGTTGAGATGGAGGTCACAATTAATGAATGACTTAAATGACAGGACAAATAATGGATTTTGCCTCTTCAAAATTTAATGGCAACTTCACATGGTAATTTATTAGCAGCACTGTTTATGAAGATTATCATTCATATAAGCATACCTTGGTTTTTAATTATTTGATTTTTCTATTCAAAATCTTTAACAAGTATCTCTGAATATATCTGGACACAAAACTATCAGGGTATACTCGTTTATAACTGTGTGTATCTTTAATGCATTATTTTGGATATTAAGACGAATATTCAACATCCAAAACCATTCCAGGAATAATAAATTGTTCCTACTATTTTTAGCAGTTAGGAAAGTTCATTTGAAAGTTAATGCTGGTGACTGTCATAGGGGAAGTGCTAATGAATTAGCCTCAGGAAGGGACATGACTTTCTTAGCTGTTTTACCGGAAGACTTTGTAAATGTGTGTTATGTTCCTATGCTTCCTATGAATTCATCAGAAATTTTAAAATTAAAAATCTTTGCCTAAATCAATTGGAAAATACTATTTTAAAAATCCTTAAATTTGAACTGTTTACCCTTCATATGTTTCTGTATTATTAGCTATAAAAGTAAGTAAATTAACTACTATCACTTTCAAGTGGAGTAGCAAAGAATGACAAACTTATATGAAATCTTTTTCATAATTTTGAACTTATGTGAAGGATCTAACTCAAACATTTTGGCATCTATTGTAGCTTAATGTACACATCCATGCATCAATTACATTGTTTATGAGATACTAGTTTCAAATATATACTGTATCTCAAAATTCAGAAGAAAATTATCACCAGGAATATAAATATTTAAGTGTTTATTTTGCTTTTGTAAGGACAACTTGGGAAGGAAGCATTTGAAAACCTCACTTCAGTCCTCCACTAAATTCTGGTGATATACCGAGCATTTTTCCTTCTTAATGTATTCATAAAAGTAATTGGCTCCTGAACAAGCCACTCAGATGTTTTCTGACCTGCTATAACTTTCAGGAATTAGAGTGACACAAGGAGAAAAGAAATTTCAACCATCATTAATCAGTGGATTGCTTTCCCTTAAAAGGCAAAGTAAAAGACATGTATTTAAATTTACCAATGCTGTTAGATGCATAAAAGTCATAATGATCCACAGTTCTTTCCTTAATTACATTTTCTCATGTAAAAATAAGGATGTAGAGAATAATCTGATTGTATAAGTTTTCTAAATTTTGTAAGCACTTAAAAATATTTTAGAAATAACAATTCAAAGACGTCAAACATAATTTGATTCACATTATAAAGGTGAATAGATCAGATAATCTAGTTTAAAAGCCTAAGTAAACTGCAGAATTTTCAACTCTAAAAATATGAGTACCAACTACTTGCTTCATGTCTCATGGAACATTTAAAACTGATAAATTTGGGAATCGTATCACTTTTTTTTTCTGTGAACTGTAATAATCCTGTAAAACAAGAAAGGTAACTCTGACATATTTATCTTACTCATTAATTTATAACTTTTTAGTGTTATCATTTTCCTTATTACATGGTCTCACAATCTGATTATGTGTTCCACCCATAGTGTCAAATTGAGGGCAAACAAAAACTCCTTTTAAATAAAGATGTCTCCATAGGCACAAGCTTATTAATTATAGTACACTAGTGAAAACAGACCAGACTTTAAATTTGTAGATAATTTATTTTGGATCCTGGTGGGATACATACTGACTGTGTGATGTTGAGGATGTCACTGAACTTTTACTTGAACTTCAGTTTCCTCATGTAGAAATTTGGGAAAGAAATATATCCAGGAGGTAGGAGTGCAGACAAAATGTATACAGTGTTTAGCATACAGTATGTATGTTTTAATAACTTTTATATTTTAGAATACTTGTAGATTCATAGAAGAGTGAGTATCCATATACTCACATCTCGTTTCTCCTATTATTAACATCTTACATTAGGAAATACATCTTTTAAAATAAATGAAACAATCTTGACATATTATTTTTTTTTTCCACACACACACACTGTATTTTATTTTTACAAGAGATAGATAAACTGACACCAAGCATTGTACATGGATGACCACAACAAAAGCAACAATGATTGCAATTACCAAACATGAAACACACTTATACTATGTCATAATATTGACATTCAGTCCAGTAATCCTCCACTGTAACAGCTCCTTTACTTTGCAGTGAAAATTGATTTGTATATTCTTTTCCTCTGAGTCCTTGTGGGATTTTTTTTTTTTAATTCAGACAGAAAGTCACAAAAATTATACTCATCCTCATCAGTTCACTCAGTCCCATGTAATTAATTTCTTTTTTTTCATCTTGATCTTTTGTTAGCAGTTTTATGAGTTCATCAGTTTTTCATTAGAGTTCTGAAAATGCTTATTCATTCAGTTCAGCAGTACAGTCAGTTACCAGAAACCTGTACTTGTCAGAGTCTTTTCCATGAATTTCTTGAAGATGAAACTCTTCTATAGGAACATATTTGCAAAATCATCAGAGTACACCCAGAACTGTCTGTAAATGACAAAAGACTTAAAAATGACCATGGTTAAAGATTTGATGAAAGTTCATAATAATGCAGTTGACAAGAAAATTAGTTATTTCTGAGATATACATTTTAAAGTAATAACTAGGATTATTACTTATAACATTATACCAGAACATATAAGATTTTTAGAAGTTTCCTGTAATGTCTGAAACATTTATATTAACATATTTCCATACATATTTCCATACAAATACAAATATAAGATTTTTAGAAATTTCATGTAATGTCTGAAACATTTATATTAACATATTTCCATACATATTTCCATACAAATACAAATATAAGATTTTTAGAAATTTCATGTAATGTCTGAAACATTTATATTAACATATTTCCATACATATTTCCATACAAATACAAATATAAGATTTTTAGAAATTTCATGTAATGTCTGAAACATTTATATTAACATATTTTCATACATATTTCCATACAAATACAAGATTTTTAGAAATTTCATGTAATGTCTGAAACATTTATATTAACATATTTCCATACATATTTCCATACAAATACAAATATAAGATTTTTAGAAATTTCATGTAATGTCTGAAACATTTATATTAACATATTTCCATACAAATAACCCAATGAAAGTTTAGTATTAGTTGTTTTGTTTGTTTTTTTATACTGCAGGTTCTTATTAGGCATCAGTTTTATACACATCCGTGTATACATGTCAATCCCAATCGCCCAATTCAGCACATCACCATCCCCACCTCATCGCAGTTTTCCCCCCTTGGTGTCCATATGTCCATTCTCTACATCTGTGTCTCAACTTCTGCCCTGCAAACTGGCTCATCTGTACCATTTTTCTACGTTCCACATACATGCATTAACATACGATATTTGTTTTTCTCTTTCTGACTTACTTCACTCTGTATGACAGTCTCTAGATCCATCCACTTCTCAACAAATGACTCAATTTCGTTCCTTTTTATGGCTGAATAATATTCCATCGTATATATGTACCACAACTTCTTTATCCATTCGTCTGTTGATGGGCATTTAGGTTGCTTCCATGACCTGGCTATTGTAAATAGTGCTGCAATGAACATTCGGGTGCACGTGTCTTTTTGAATTACGGTTTTCTCTGGGTATATGCCCAGTAGTGGGATTGCTGGGTCATATGGTAATTCTATTTTTAGTTTTTTAAGGAACCTCCATATTGTTCTCCATAGTGGCTGTATCAATTTACATTCCCACCAACAGTGCAAGAGGGTTCCCTTTTCTCCACACCCTCTCCAGCATTTGTTGTTTGTAGATTTTCTGATGATGCCCATTCTAACAGGAGTGAGGTGATACCTCATTGTAGTTTTGATTTGCATTTCTCTAATAATTAGTGATGTTGAGCATCTTTTCATGTGCTTCGTGGCCGTCTGTATGTCTTCTTTGGAGAAATGTCTATTTAGGTCTTCTGCCCATTTTTGGATTGGGGTGTTTGTTTCTTTGATATTGAGCTGAATGAGCTGTTTATATATTTTGGAGATTAATCCTTTGTCCGTTGATTCATTTGCAAATATTTTCTCCCATTCTGAGGGTTGTCTTTTCGTCTTGTTTATGGTTTCCTTTGCTGTGCAAAAGCTTTGAAGTTTCATTAGGTCCCACTTGTTTATTTTTGTTTTTATTTCCATTACTCTAGGAGGTGGATCGAAAAAGATCTTGCTGTGATTTATGTCAAAGAGTGTTCTTCCTATGTTTTCCTCTAAGAGTTTTATAGTGTCCAGTCTTATATTTAGGTCTCTAATCCATTTTGAGTTTATTTTTGTGTATGGTGTTAGGGAGTATTCTAATTTCATTCTTTTACATGTGGCTGTCCAGTTTTCCCAGCACCACTTATTGAAGAGACTGTCTTTTCTCCATTGTATATCTTTGCCTCCTTTGTCATAGATTAGTTGACCATAGGTGCGTGGGTTAATCTCTGGGCTTTCTATCTTGTTCCATTGATCTATGTTTCTGTTTTTGTGCCAGTACCATATTGTCTTGATTACTGTAGCTTTGTAGTATAGTCTGAAGTCAGGGAGTCTGATTCCTCCAGCTCCATTTTTTTGCCTCAAGACTGCTTTGGCTATTCGGGGTCTTTTGTGTCTCCATACAAATTTTAAGATGATTTGTTCTAGCTCCGTAAAAAATGCCATTGGTAATTTGATAGGGATTGCATTGAATCTGTAGATTGCTTTGGGTAGTATACTCATTTTCACAATGTTGATTCTTCCAATCCAAGAACATGGTATATCTCTCCATCTGTTGGTATCATCTTTAATTTCTTTCATCAGTGTCTTATAGTTTTCTGCATACAGGTCTTTTGCCTCCCTAGGTAGGTTTATTCCTAGGTATTTTATTCTTTTTGTTGCAATGGTAAATGGGAGTGTTTCCATAATTTCTCTTTCAGATTTTTCATCATTAGTGTATAGGAATGCAAGAGATTTCTGTGCATTAATTTTGTAACCTGCAACTTTACCATATTCATTAATTAGCTCTAGCAGTTTTCTGGTGGCAGTTTTAGGATTCTCTATGTATAGTATCATGTCATCCGCAAACAGTGACAGTTTTACTTCTTCTTTTCCAATTTGTATTCCTTTTATTTCTTTTTCTTCTCTGATTGCCGTGGCTAGGACTTCCAGAACTATGTTGAATAATAGTGGTGAGAGGGGACATCCTTGTCTCGTTCCTGACCTTAGAGGAAATGCTTTCAGTTTTTCACCATTGAGAATGATGTTTGCTGTGGGTTTGTCATATATGGCCTTTATTATGTTGAGGTAGGTTCCCTCTATGCCCACTTTCTGGAGAGTTTTTATCATAAATGGGTGTTGAATTTTGTCAAAAGCTTTTTCTGCATCTATTGAGATGATCATATGGTTTTTATTCTTCAATTTGTTAATATAGTGTATCACATTGATTGATTTGCGTATATTGAAGAATCCTTGCATCCCTGGGATAAATCCCACTTGATCGTGGTGTATGATCCTTTTAATGTGTTGTTGGATTCTGTTTGCTAGTATTTTGTTGAGGATTTTTGCATCTATATTCATCAGTGATATTGGTCTGTAATTTTCTTTTTTTGTAGTGTCTTTGTCTGGTTTTGGTATCAGGGTGATTGTGGCCTCATAGAATGAGTTTGGGAGAGTTCCTTCCTCTGCAATTTTTTGGAAGAGTTTGAGAAGGATGGGTGTTAGCTCTTCTCTAAATGTTTGATAGAATTCACCTGTGAAGCCATCTGGTCCTGGACTTTTGTTTGTTGGAAGATTTTTAATCACAGTTTCAATTTCATTACTTGTGATTGGTCTGTTGATATTTTCTGTTTCTTCCTGATTCAGTCTTGGAAGGTTATACCTTTCTAAGAATTTGTCCATTTCTTCCAGGTTGTCCATTTTATTGGCATAAAGTTGCTTGTAGTAGTCTCTTAGGATGTTTTGTATTTCTGCAGTGTCTGTTGTAACTTCTCCTTTTTCATTTCTGATTTTATTGATTTGAGTCCTCTCCCTCTTTTTCTTGATGAGTCTGGCTAATGGCTTATCAATTTTGTTTATCTTCTCAAAGAACCAACTTTTAGTTTTATTGATCTTTGCTATTGTTTTCTTTGTTTCTATTTCATTTATTTCTGCTCTGATCTTTATGATTTCTTTCCTTCTGCTAACTTTGGGTTTTGTTTGTTCTTCTTTCTCTAGTTTCTTTAGGTGTAAGGTTAGATTGTTTACTTGAGATTTTTCTTGTTTCTTTAGGTAGGCTTGTATAGCTATAAACTTCCCTCTTAGAACCGCTTTTGCTGCATCCCATAGGTTTTGGGTCGTCGTGTTTTCATTGTCATTTGTCTCTAGGTATTTTTTTATTTCCTGTTTGATTCCTTCAGTGATCTCTTGGTTATTTAGTAACGTATTGTTTAGCCTCCATGTGTTTGTCTTTTTTACGTTTTTTTCCCTGTGATTCATTTCTAATCTCATAGCGTTGTGGTCAGAAAAGATGCTTGATATGATTTCAATTTTCTTAAATTTACTGAGGCTTGATTTGTGACCCAAGATGTGATCTATCCTGGAAAATGTTCCGTGTGCACTTGAGAAGAACGTGTAATCTGCCGTTTTTGGATGGAATGTCCTATATATATCAATTAAATCTATCTGGTCTATTGTGTCATTTAAAGCTTCTGTTTCCTTATTTATTTTCATTTTGGATGATCTGTCCATTGGTGTAAGTGAGGTGTTAAAGTCCCCCACTATTATTGTGTTACTGTCGATTTCCTCTTTTATAGCTGTTAGCAGTTGCCTTATGTATTGAGGTGCTCCTATGTTGGGTGCATATATATTTATAATTGTTATATCTTCTTCTTGGATTGATCCCTGGATCATTATGTAGTGTCCTTCCTTGTCCCTTGTAACATTCTTTATTTTAAAGTCTATTTTATCTGATATGAGTATAGCTACTCCAGCTTTCTTTTGATTTCCATTTGCATGGAATATCTTTTTCCATCCCCTCACTTTCAGTCTGTATGTGTCCCTAGGTCTGAAGTGGGTCTCTTGTAGACAGCATATATATGGGTCTTGTTTTTGTATCCATTCAGCCAGTCTATGTCTTTTGGTTGGGGCATTTAATCCATTCACGTTTAAGGTAATTATCGATATGTATGTTCCTATGACCATTTTCTTAATTGTTTTGGGTTTGTTTTTGTAGGTCCTTTTCTTCTCTTGTGTTTCCCACTTAGAGAAGTTCCTTTAGCATTTGTTGTAGAGCTGGTTTGGTGGTGCTGAATTCTCTTAGCTTTTGCTTGTCTGTAAAGCTTTTGATTTCTCCATCAAATCTAAATGAGATCCTTGCTGGGTAGAGTAATCTTGGTTGTAGGTTCTTCCCTTTCATCACTTTAAGTATTTCATGCCACTCCCTTCTGGCTTGCAGAGTTTCTGCTGAGAAATCAGCTGTTAACCTTATGGGGGTTCCCTTGTATGTTATTTGTCGTTTTTCCCTTGCTGCTTTCAATAATTTTTCTTTGTCTTTAATTTTTGCCACTTTGATTACTATGTGTCTCGGCGTGTTTCTCCTTGGGTTTATTCTGTATGGGACTCTCTGCGCTTCCTGGACTTGGGTGGCTATTTCCTTTCCCATGTTAGGGAAGTTTTCGATTATAATCTCTTCAAATATTTTCTCTGGTCCTTTCTCTCTCTCTTCTCCTTCTGGGACCCCTATAATGCGAATGTTGTTGCGTTTAATGTTGTCCCAGAGGTCTCTTAGGCTGTCTTCATTTCTTTTTAGTCTTTTTTCTTTAGTCTGTTCCGCAGCAGTGAATTCCACCATTCTGTCTTCCAGGTCACTTATCCGTTCTTCTGCCTCAGTTATTCTGCTATTGATTCCTTCTAGTGTAGTTTTCATTTCAGTTATTGTATTGGTCATCTCTGTTTGTTTGTTCTTTAATTCTTCTAGGTCTTTGTTAATCATTTCTTGCATCTTCTCAATCTTTGCCTCCATTCTTATTCCGAGGTCCTGGATCATCTTCACCATCATTATTCTGAATTCTTTTTCTGGAAGGTTGCCTATCTCCACTTCATTTAGTTGTTTTTCTGGGGTTTTTTCTTGTTCCTTCATCTGGTACATAGCCCTCTGCCTTTTCATCTTCTCTGTCTTTCTGTAACTGTGGTTTTTGGTCCACAGGCTGCAGGATTGTAGTTTTTCTTGCTTCTGTTGTCTGCCCTCTGGTGGTTGAGGCTATCTAAGAGGCTTGATGGGAGGCTCTGGTGGTGGGTAGAGCTGACTGTTCTTGACATATTATTATTAACTAAAATCCACCCTTTATTTAGATTTCCTTTGTTTTTACCTAATGTCTCTTTTCTGTTCCAGAATCCCATTCAGGACACCCCATTACATTTAGTCATCATATCTCCTTAGGTTTCTCTAGACTGTGACAGTTTCTCAGATTTTCATGACCTCAACTGTTTCGCAGGGTACTGCTGAGATATCTTGTACAATGACCCTCACTGGGTCATGATTTTCTCATGATTAGACTGGGGATAAGGTTTTGGGGAAAAAGATCACAGAGGTAGAGTGCCATTCTCATGTCAAATTATTTCATATCACTGATAAGAATGAGGTAGTGTGTGTCGAGTTTCTTTATCATAAAGTTACTCTTTCGACCCTCACTCTTTCCATACCATACCCATTGGAAGTAAGTCACTATGCACAATCCACACTTACGAGGTGGAGAGTTATATTCCACCTTTATGAAAGGACAAGATATAAATTTTATTTGGAATTCTGCACTGATCCATGTGGTACTGGATTATAGTTGGAGACAGCATGAACTAATATGTAGCATGGGTTTTGACTGTTCTCTCCATTTATTTGTTGTGGTCATTTATTTATATCAGTATGGACTCATGGATATTTATTTTATCATTTTGATTATAACCCAATACTACACTATTTTACTGCTCAAACTGTTCTCTCTTGGCTACTGAGAGTGTCCCTTGGACATGCCTCCATAGTTTTGTTTTCCTTTGTGAAAAGGAAAAGGAGTTATGACAGCAATGACTGAGACATGATCTGAGGACCACCGGGTTTGTTGCCCGTGCTGGACTTCTGTTGAACACTCTGAAATAAAACTGCTGAATCGTTGCTCAGTTGCCAAAAGGAAAGAATAATGCTGAGAACTGGACTTTTTCTGGAAAAGGAAAGGAAAACAAATTTTTTCCTAGTAACGGAGAAGATACTTTACATAACCCAATCATATGTATGGAACAATTCTACCCTCCAATCCAAATTCTCAGTAGCCTGCATTAACTGCCTCCCTTTTCTCATAAAAACCTGTGCCCATTTTCCTCCAGTGGGACACTTTTCTGGGTTCCTCCAGAATCTGTGCTCTATCCCTGAATTGTAATTCTAAGACCTCAAATAAGCTGCAATTTTGCCTCTTTATAGTTCATGGTCCTTTTGGTTGACAGCTTTTATTTTGTTTTGTTTTTTAACACTTCCTTGCTTTCTGGTACTGCAAGATTCTCTAAACTTATCTTGTGTATTCCCTGTACTAGCCTTAAGCCTTAGTATCAGCTGTTTCCTTTGTCTCCAAGGGGACCTGGTTCCTTTTATTGAAGAATAGTGTTAGAAATCAAGATATGAGTGATGAGTGTGCTTGTTGCTACTGCAGTGTCCTTGCTTCTAGGACCTCTCACCTGAGAGAGCAATGAGATAAGTGTGTACATAATAACGTGTGTATAGACACATAGCTATAAACATTTGGACATGTATATAATATAGATCTTGATCTATATTAAGCTACACATGAGTTCATGCTCGTGTCCCCAGCTCTTATCTAGTACCAAATGGATCATGCAAGACGTCCCCCTCTGCTTCTCTGTAATCACCACACCAACAATGAAAAACTTGTCTCCTAGCATCTGCCATCCATTAACTTGTTTAATTTCAGTACACAGGAATATTGAGTTCAAATTGTTAACCCATGCCCCATGGTCAAGAACTTTGCCAACTACAGTACAGTGCTTATGTTCAGTTCCTTTTGCCTTTAGTCTTACAGTCTCCACTTATTTCTAAAATTACTTAGGTCAGCTATTTTTCCCTTAATTCCATTTAATGAGCTTAGTACATTTGTAATACAATTAGATTAGTTTCTCATAGTCTACATTTCATTTTGGTATTCCCTGACATCTTAAATGATTTTTTAAATTGCATACATTAAGGTTCACTCTTTATGCTGTAAAGTTATCTGGGTCTTGACAGATGCAGAGTGCCTTGTGTCCACAACTATATTTTCATTCAGAATAGTTCACTGCCTTTAAAAATCCTTTGTTGGTCATCTGTTCAACCCTCCCTCATCCCTAAAACCCTTGCAGCCAAGGATATATTTATTATCCTTACAGTTTTGTCATTTCAACAATGTCATATAAATAGAATCATATAATGTGTAGAATTTTAAGATTAGTTTTTTTTTACTTAGTAATTTTGTGGCTTTCACTTATACTTTTATAGTCTTTTCCCTAAGCTTAATTGCTGAGAAACTCCTGTTTAGTTTTATCTTTTGTTTGTTTTAGATTTTTTTCTTTTTTTTTTTTCTGGTCCATGTATTTTTTCCTTCTGTAACACACCACCCTGGATCATTAGCTTAGTTTTCTTCTGTTCCTAGGTTTATATGCAATCATAGAAAAATATCTAACTGTGTATGATAGCTAATAGCAATTTTGTTATTAAATATTTTAAAAACTATTGGCATAATTTTTCATGCTTATTTTATTTTATAATAGTCCTTACTAATCTTTATTTTGTCCTTTGATTTTTGTTTTTTCTTCCTCTTATTTCAATCTATTCATTTTCTTTTTTAGTTAATGTTTATTCTTTCTTCTTTCTCTTTCATCTTTTCTGTTTCTTTTAGAATTATGTTTTAATCTGAACTTTTTAGCTTTTAATTTTTCTACTTAGGTTTCTCCATCACTGAGTTTACCTGCCCACCTTCTGAAACCGAGTGGGACCCTGTGGGACCTTCCCCAGGAACAGACACACACACACCCACCCCATATCCCTTGCTTCTTGTTTGTAGAAAATCTTTAGCCTCCTAGGCCTTCCCTGAGTTCCAAAGAGCAAATTTAATCAGAGAAGTGAGGAAATACAGAAACAAAGGAAAGCAGTCAAGAAAGACAAAATAATAATAATTTAGCCATAAAACAAAGTCAAGGACCTTTTAGTTTCATTCCTCCTCAAGAGCTATAAAGAATATCCTGAACCATATCCTTGAGTTTGTTTTGCAAATACTAAAAACCCCACCAGGTGGAGGAAGTTAACTGCATGCTGAAAACCAGTACACAGACCCCAGACCAGTTGAAACCAGAAGGTTGATGATTGACATTCCTGAAACACTACCCTGTTATCTCACCATCAGAGAATTGTGCAGGAACTGATCACATACCCTGTGACCCTCTCCCTCACACCATCTTGAAAAACCCACCCTTGAAAACCATTAGGGAGTTCAGTTCTTTAGAGCACCAGCTGCCCATTCTCCTTGCTTGATGCCCTGCAATAACCACTGTAACTTCCTTCACCACAACCCACTGTCAGTAGACTGGCTTTGCTGTGCGTTGGGCAAGCAGATCCAAGTTGGGTTCGGTAATACTTCCTCTCCAAGTAAATACTTGTATAATCCTTGAATTATTTGATATCCTGATTACAATATGATATTCAGAGTGGTTAATAAGAAGAATTTAATTAGAAGACTGTTTCCAAATTGAGTAAAGGGCAAGGAGAGAGAGCAGCTACCAAAACTTGAAGATAGCTCTACAGAAAAGACTGCTTAACATATGGTCACCTTATTTTTGATAAAGGCAGCAAGAATATACAATGGAGAAAAGACAGCCTCTTCAATAAGTGGTGCTGGGAAAACTGGACAGCTACATGTAAAAGAATGAAATTAGAACACTCCTTAACACCATACACAAAAATAAACTCAAAATGGATTAAAGACCTAAATGTAAGTTCAGACACTATCAAACTCTTAGAGGAAAACATAAGCAGAACACTCTATGACATAAATCACAGCAAGATCCTTTTTGACCCACCTCCTAGAGAAATGGAAATAGAAACAAAAATAAACAAATGGGACCTCATGAAACTTAAAAGCTTTTGCACAGCAAAGGAAACCATAAACAAGATGAAAAGACAAGCCTCAGAATGGGAGAAAATATTTGCAGATGAAGCAACTGACAAAGGATTAATCTCCAAAATTTACAAGCAGCGCATGCAGCTCAATTTCAAAAAAACAAACAACCCAATCTAAAAATGGGCAGAAGACCTAAATAGACATTTCTCCAAAGAAGATATACAGATTGCCAACAAACACATGAGAGGATGCTCAACATTACTAATCATTAGAGAAATGCAAATCAAAACTACAATGAGGTATTACCTCACACTGGTCAGAATGTCCATCATCAAAAAATCTACAAACAATAAATGCTGGAGAGGGTATGGAGAAAAGGGAACCCTCTTACACTGTTGGTGGGAAAGTAAATTGATACAGCCACTATGGAGAACAGTATGGAGGTTCCTTAAAAAACTAAAAATAGAACTACCATATGACCCAGCAATCCCACTATTGGGCATATACCCTGAGAAAACCATAATTCAAAAAGAGTCATGTACCAAAATGTTCATTGCAACACTATTTACAATAGCCAGGACATGGAAGCAACCTAAGTGTCCATCAAGAGATGAATGGATAAAGAAGATGTGGCACACATATACAATGGAATATTACTCAGCCATAAAAAGAAACGAAATTGAGTTATTTGTGGTGAGGTGGATGTACCTAGAGTCTGTCATACAGAGGGAAGTAAGTCAGAAACAGAAAAACAAATACCATATGCTAACACATATATATGGAATCTAAAAAAAAAAAAAAAAGGTTCTGAAGAACCTAGGGGCAGCACAGGAATAAAGACACAGGCATAGAGAATGGACGTGAGGACACAGGGAGTGGGAAGGGTAAGCTGGGATAAAGTGAGAGAGTGGCATGGACTTATATATACTACCAAATGTAAAATAGCTAGTGGGAAGCAACCGCATAGCACAGGGAGATCAGCTCAGTGCTTTGTGACCACCTAGAGGGGTGGGACAGGGAGGGTGGGAGGGAGAAGCAAGAGGGAGGAGATATGGAGATCTATGTGTATGTATAGCTGACTCACTTTGTTATAAAGCAGAAACTAACACCATTGTAAGCAACTATACTCCAGTAAAGATGTTAAAAAAAAAAAAAAAAGACTGCTTAATAGCAACTGTGTTATTAGTAGGTAGAATGGACTCAGTATGGTTTGGAGAGGGCAGAGGCTATATACAATATGACCTCATTCTCTTACCATTTTTAGTGGTTGCCCTAGGGTTTATAATATATATCTTTCATTAGACAGTGTCTATCTTCCAATAATGTTGTATAAATATACATATAATGCAAGGATCTATTTTACATGTAGTGTAAACATCTTGCCAGTTTACAAAGCATGGAATTTACAAATATTACAGTGATCATGTCAAATGGACTTAGGCTCCCACTTGGAAAATCTCTTCCTAGTCAGAAATAGAAAACATGAACATCAATAAGAATAATATCTGTGATGGATTAAAATGTATCAAATACATTTAACTCCTTGAGTAAAAAGATAATTTAAAATAGGAAAAAATTATTGTTCAGTTTTGGAGAATGCTATATGAAGTTACTAAATAGGCAGGTCAACCGCAAAAAATTAGACTGTGGCAAATACTATTAACATAAACTACTGGTTTCCTTAACAAGTAAATTACAAGAAAAAAGAATGGAGAGGGTGAATAGGAACCTATATATTAAATGAGATTTGTCAACCAATTACTATCTATTGGCTATATTGGAACTTAATTCCAACTAGTGGTTCTCAACTAGGGGTAGTTTTATACCCAGGGGACATTTGGAAATATCTGGAGACATTTTTGATTGTCACAATTGGGTGGGGGGAGGGGAGAGGAGCCTGTAAAGGGCATCTACTGGGTACAAGCCAGGGATGCAGCTGCACATTTACAATGCACAGGCCAGTCTCTCCATAACAAATAATTGTCTGGCTTAGAATGCCAGTAGTGCGGAGGTTGGAAAACCCTGATTCAAACAAATAAGCTTTATAAGAAATTTGTTTTATATGCATTCTAATTCTGTAGTAGAAGGTATAGATATACTTGTACATGAGACAGTTGCATGAATGGTTCAGTGTAAATTGAGGAATAGTTTTGTTTGGATAGAGATTTTTATTAATATTTAGAGTAAATATTTTTATATTTAATTAACTAGTTCTACTTGATTCTGAAGGCAAAGAAAACAGAAAAGCTCAATGAAAGAAAACACAAAAGACTTAAAATACCAATATCCAAGAAGAATCATGTCTTTGGAGTCAATCCTTCTAAACTTTTGCCCATGTCTATGACATATGTAGATAAATTATATAAAATACGTAATCTATATATACATATACACATACATAATAAACATGCATAAATGTATCTCACAAAAGCTATCACTCAGAGCATATATAATTTATAACTAGCTTTTTAAAAATTTTTTTAATTTAATTTATTTTTTTATACAGCAGGTTCTTATTAGTCATCAATTTTATACACATCAGTGTATACATGTCAATCCCAATCGCCCAATTCATCACACCACAATCCCCACCCTGCCGCAGCTTTCCCCCCTTGGTGTCCATACATTTGTTCTCTACATCTGTGTCTCAACTTCTGCCCTGCAAACCGGTTCATCTGTACCATTTTTCTACGTTCCACATACATGCGATAATATACGATATTTGTTTTTCTCCTTCTGACTTACTTCACTCTGTTTGACAGTCTCTAGATCCATCCACATCTCAACAAATGACCCAATTTCGTTCCTTTTTATGGCTGAGTAATATTCCATTGTATATATGTACCACATCTGCTTTATCCATTCGTCTGTCGATGGGCATTTAGGTTGCTTCCATGACCTGGCTATTGTAAGTAGTGCTGCAATGAACATTGGGGTGCATTTGTCTTTTTGAATTATGGTTTTCTCTGGGTATATGCCCAGTAGTGGGATTGCTGGATCATATGGTAATTCTATTTTTCGTTTTTTAAGGAACCTCCATACTGTTCTCCATAGTGGCTGTATCAATATACATTCCCACCAACAGTGCAAGAGGGTTCCCTTTTCTCCAAACCCACTCCAGCATTTGTTGTTTGTAGAGTTTCTGATGATGCCCATTCTAACTGGTGTGAGGTGATACCTCATTGTAGTTTTGTTTTGTTTTCTTTTTAATTAACTTATTTATTTATTTTTGGCTGTGTTGGGTCTTTGTTTCTGTGTGAGGGCCTTCTCTAGTTGCAGCAAGCGGGGGCAACTCTTCATCGCGGCACGCGGACCTCTCACTATTGCAGCCTCTCTTGTTGTGGAGCACAGGCTCCAGATGCGCAGGCTCAGCAGTTGTGGCTCACGGGCCTAGTTGCTCCGCAGCATGTGGAATCCTCCCAGACCACGGCTCAAACCCGTGTCCCCTGCATTAGCAGGCAGATTCTCAACCACTGCACCACCAGGGAAGCCCCTCATTGTAGTTTTGATTTGCATTTCTCTAATAATTAGTGATGTTGAGCAGCTTTTCATGTACTTCTTGGCCATCTGTATGTCTTCTTTGGAGAAATGTCTATTTAGGTCTTCTGCCCATTTTTGGATTGGGTTGTTTGATTCTTTAATATTGAGCTGCATGAGCTGTTTATATATTTTGGAGATTAATCATCTTTTGTCCGTTGATTCATTTGCAAATATTTTCTCCCATTCTGACGGTTGTCTTTTTGTTCTTGTTTATGGTTTCCTTTGCTGTGCAAAAGCTTTTAAATTTCATTAGGTCCCATTTGTTTATTTTTGTTTTTATTTCCATTACTCTAGGAGGTGGATCAAAAAAGATCTTGCTGTGATTGTAGGTCATGCTACCCAATACCAAACCAATTCTGCACAACCTTATTCATAATAATATAAATTTTTGTGCAAATTCTAGATTTGGAGTATTTTGCTCCACAGTATTACAGCTTAACATTTCTTTTCTATATTACTCTGAGGGAATTAATGTAAATATTGGATATAAATTTAATGTGAAATAATTTAATGCAAAATATAGAAAAATACTTCTGATACTATGGTTAAATGGATTAATGAAGTCTTGACTAAATTTGACAATGAACTATCTTCTTAAATAGATGTTAACTGGCCTTAATTAATTAATTAATTAATTTTCCTTCCAGTTTTATTGAGATATAATTGACATATACATTGTAGAAGCTTAAGTTGTACAGCATAATGATTTGACTTACATACATCATGAAATGATTACCACAATAGGTTTAGTGAACATCCATTGTCTCATATAGATGCAAAATAAAAAAAAAAGAAAAAGAAATATTTTTTCCCTGTAATTAGAACTCTTAGGAATTACTCTCTTAACGACTTTCATATTTAATATGCAACAGTGTTAATTATATTTATCAAGTTGTATATTACATCCCTAGCACTTATTTATATTGTGACTGGAAGGATATACCATTTGAAAACCTTCATGCAATTCCATTAAGCAATTTTAATAAATGCATTTTTCAATTTTATTAAATTGATATAGAGTATTAACATAAACTGGGTATTTTTATTTTATTTTTATATTTTAATTCCAAATGCTATGAGAAAGAAACGACTTGGTATGCTCATTGAAATCAGTCTTTCTATGTCTAAAGGGCCTGCAATGATTAGACAACGTGGATAAAAAGAAGGTGAGAATGTATTGCTGCATGTAAAAAGATCCCTCCCAGGATTTTGCTAAGTAATTAATTTTGTTAACATGTTTCTTGAAAGTATTTTTTATTGGTAGGAGAATTAGATGATTTATATATTTTTCCTTAATGAAAATTTATTCTAGAACAAAAGAGACAATTTGATTTGAGTGACAATTTTCTTATTTTTATAATATTTTTTCTGGATTGAAAACAGGAATACACGTACCATCTTAGTATACTAATAAATACTAATAAAAATATTATTTATCAAGCACTTAATGTATTCTAGGCATTCTGGTATGTACTTTGGACTCATTATCTCATTGAATTTTCAGGCATATATTACCATAAATAAACCCATGGGGGGACTGTTATCAACCATATTTTACATGTGAAACAAAGGTTAATAAGGTAAAAGGATATAAATAAATAAATAAATAAATAAATAAGGCTTTCCAAAACAAAAACTGAGAGATTTCATCACCATGAGCCCTGCCTGACAAAATTGCTGAAAGGAGTTCTTCAAGTGAAAATAAAGCACACTAACTGTAACATAAAAATATATGAAAATAAAAAGCAACCTGATACAAAACCTAAGTTTCCCTCAATGGATGAATTGATAAAGAAGATCTGGTATGTATATATAAAGGAATATCATTGAGTCATGAGAAAGAATCATGTCCCGCCATTTGTGATAACTTGTATAATACTTGAGAGCATCACGCTAAGTGAAATAACTCAGAGAAAGACAAATACTGTATGATATCACATATATGGAATCTAGAAAAGGTGAACTCATAGAAACAGAGAGTAGAGTGGTAGATCTGAGAGGTAGGGGAAATAGGGAGATGTTGGTCAAAGATTACAAACTTCTAGTATTAAGATGACTAAGTTTTATAGATCTATTTTAAAGCATGGTTATTATAGCTAATAACACTGTATTATATAGTTGAAAGTTGCTAAATAAATAGATCTTAAATACTGCCATGACCAAAAAGTGATAATTATGTGACGTGATGGAGGTATTAGCTAACACTGTGGTGGTAATCATTTTGCAATATATAAGTTTATCAAATACGTGTTGTACACCTTAAACTTACACCTTATGTTATACATCTTATGTTGTACACCTTATGTTATAGGCTGATTATATCTCATTAAAGCTGTAAAAAATAAACAACACATTGGTAAAGGCAAAATAATAGTAATAATAATAATAAGGTGAAAGGACATTTGGGATTTTTTCCTGTGAAGAGATAAAGCCAAACTCAAATCCAATTCTATCTGATTAAAACCCATTTTATTAACATTTTCTGTACTGATACTGACAGAAACACATAAACAAAATATTAATTTAAAAGAGTCTGCCTGTCCATTTAATTGTAAATGACTTCATAACTGTAGTATCAGGTTGATGAAGTTCATCCATATGTTGTTATTGCCCTGATTTTGATACCCAGACCATATGGAGTACACTCTGTATAGAGTTATGATAGAAACATGTTGAGTCCCAAGAGGTATTTACTATTATTAATTCTTATAATAGTTACATAAAATTCCATCTTTAAACTTTCTAATGCGATCTGAAAATATGAAGGTGGTTTGTGAACATGGTGAATTATATCTCTATAAAATATTTCTTCACTGCCTTTGGTTCTTATGACAAAGGAAGTTCCTGGGAAGTTGCATTAAAATATATCATTGATCTCAAAGAACTATTATGAATGAATCAATTGTAAGAAACTACTAAGTGATAGCCTCATTTCCATAGAAATGGTCTCATTATGACTAAATACTGAAAATGTATGAGGACAGTATTGTTTAGAGTAAGTCTTGCAGCAGTTCCTTCCCACTAACTCATATAAATATCTTCTCTCATGTTTAAAATTAAATGATTTGAATTCATCATGCACACTAGGAGACATTCTTAGATTTTCACTCTGAACCATTAGTTCTGTTATTTTTGTAAGTTTATTTAGGCCTCTAATGACAATGAACTGAGTTGAATAAAATACTTTTTGCATATTTTTAAATAAAATATGCTTTTCAAAGTTGTAAGCAATGTTTATATTTTCTTCCTTCTTTTGAGTTAAGAAATAAATGTGCAAGATGATGACATGTAGCCAAATAGATTGTCATGAAAATAAAAACCTACCCTTTTTCTGTCATTTGGCCATATACTCAAGGCTAATAATTCCTGTTAACACAGACACTCACAGTTACAGGAGCACATACACGTACTGTGTAAGGTCATCTGCAGGTGTACACTTATGTAGTAAACTCTAATAACATCTCTCGCTATCCCCTCTTCATGTTTTTGGAAAGAAACAATGTTTTTACAACTTTGTCTGATGGTGTAGGAGAATCACCAATTTATGGTGCCTACAATTAAAGAACACCTAGTAATTTGTTCTTTCAAAATTTGCTTGTTACCATGAATGTCCTCAATGGAGTAAATATTTTCAAAGTCCTCATAATAAAGGAAATACAGAATATCTGCACAAATCAAAGACTTGTCATTTTGAAAGTAAAAATCCAGAGAAAGATATAGCACCCTAAAAGGAGTATTAGTAAAAATAATTGCATGTACTTACAACAACTTCCATTCACTTGAGACCTACTATTTTCCATGTACTGTACTAAATACTTTATATGTAGTAAATCAGACCTAACAATAACATTTGAAGATGGTAGTCAATAAATTTGCCCAAAGTCTTACACCAAGCTAATGGTAGATCTAGGATTTGAAACAACAAGCTTGGCTTCAGGGTCTAGCTTCTAAGCTTCTTAACTGGAGGGTAGTCTATGGCCACGTTACTTACTCTAATACAAGTGACAAATTGAAACTAAAACAAAGCATCTATCCCAAGGTAGCAAACTATTGACAAGATGTGAGTTGATGCAAGTTGTTCGGTTGTTTTATTGTACATTGCCAAAAAATGGTTTTAAAAGGCAGTATAATTAGGCATTGCTATTTGCTATAATACAATTATGGCATAAATCTTTTGTCTTACTGAGGATCACTTCATTCATTTATGTTAAATTACTGCACCTGCAAGGAACTGAATTTCTCCAGACAAGGAAATTAAATAGGCAAAATCCTGTCTGATAAAGTTCATACAAAATAATCATGAAAAAGTTTCTCAGATTCCAGTTGCTTCCATGGATATGAATATGGATTCCTTATCCATCTTACTCTTATTTTACACACAATTCTAACCTCTATGTTTATCATATTTCCTAGCTTACATCAATTTAGGAATAATAAGAGGGAGAAGATGCAAGAGGCATTTATACTCAAAATGATCACAATTGTAATTGCGACTAGCAGTATATGTGCATGTAATGTATATGTATAGTATACATATATGTATTGTCGTTAACTTAAAAAAAATTCTGGTGGGTTGCTATCCAAAAAGAGATGACAGTGATCAAAGTACAAAGTATGACAGAAAATTTTAACTTTTTTAAAAGTGAAAACTAGTTTTAAGTTATTTTCAAGTAGCTGTTATGCAGAGCAAGAGTAATTTTCACCTTTAATGCCAGAAATGAAAGGATTTACTTATTTCTATGAAGAAAAAAATTCCTAACATTTGAATTGTTTGATCCATCTTATTCTCTCTGACATAAATTTTATCTTGTTGAATTTTTTGTGTGGAAAAATTTGGGCTATAGTGATGTCCAAAGTAAAAACAAACAAGGGAAATGTCTACTTTCCAGCAAATCTATCCTAGCCATTCTAAAGCTATACAGGATCTATATTTTTTAATTGCTTAACATACTGAATGACACATATTAAAAACTCAGTAATTGTGCCTATATTAATATCATTATTATTTTGTCATTGATGTTAATGTTATTAATAATGGTAGGCAGTGGAGGAACTTCAAAAAAGAGACCTGGGTAAATCATCTTGTGTATTTATACAGAATGCTACCTTTCAAATAATAAATTTGATTTATTAAAGAATTTGTTGATAACTAATATTTAAAGTAAGCATCCTTAGTAGAAACTTCAGGCAAGTCATCCATAGACCTAATCCTTAAATTTATAACTGCACAAATAATTAGCTTTGCCACTGGCATGAAGAGAGCAGAAAAGACTATATATATATGTGTATGTGTGTATATATATATATATATATATATATATATATATATATATATATCATGTAACACTTGGCAAGAAAATGCATGTGTCAATATAAATCACAGACAACTTACCAGGGACTGAATCAAAACACTCTGAAAGGACTTCCCTGGTGGCACAGTGGTTATGAATCTGCCTGCTAATGCAGGGGACACGGGGGTTCGATCCCTGGCCTGGGAATATCCCACATGCCGTGGAGCAACTAAGCCACACACCACAACTACTGAACCCTGGTGCCACAACTACTGAAGCTGGAGTCCCTAGAGCCCATGCTCTGCAACAAGAGAAACCACTGCCGTGGGAAGCCTGCGCACCACAACAAAGAGTAGCTCCCGCTCGCTGCAACTAGAGAAAGCCTGCGCGCAGCAACGAAGACCCAATGCAGCCAAAACAAACAAACAAACAAAAAAACACTCTGAAAAATGTATTTATTTCTTATGAGACAAGCAGCTTGACAAAATTCCCTCTGCAATTCCTGAAAATAAGTTTAGTGATCATCTCTTGTTTCTTCCAAAGTGTCTTTCCCTGACAACAGGAGAGATGATAGAACTAAGGCCTTGGTTATGAATAACCGTGGGTTCCTCAGGCCAGAGAGGCCTGCCAGCTGTATGGCCTTACAATCTGCTGACATTGCTCATGCATCTAAAACTTCCTGGGATCACGCAGTTGTGCTGATGATGTGTTATCTTCTAGGACATGACAAAACGCTACTGTGTAAAGAAGTCAAATAGCAATCTTAAGATAAAGTTTGCATTTAGTTCCACAAATATATAGGGAAACGATCTACAAATTACTTCTAAGCATTTTTAACATGCAGTATATTTAACAAGTAGTAGTGTTTGAAGCTAATGTGGTCTCTAAGTGATTCACAAGTCTCCTACTTGAAACAATCTATGAACAATTACTACCTTGGAAGTCGGAATGAAAAAAGAAAAAAGAAAAATGTTAGTTTCCTGAACTTATAATAAGGTGGTTAAAAGTATAGACTCTGGAGCAAAACATCCTGGCTTCAAATACAAGATTTTGCACTTACTAGATATCACTTAACTTCTCTGGGGCCATTGTCACATCTGTATACTGGGGTTGGCATAGATGTTACATCAGAGTATTGCTGTTAAGATTAAATATCTAAGTCCTGTAGAACACTTAGAACAGTGTCTGACACATAGTAAGCTTTGTAGAAGTAGCTATTCATGTATTTCTCATCTTATAAAAATAGTAACAAAGGTTATGATGAGACAAAGTTATTTAATAAGTATAATTTAGCTCAACATATACAAAAGGAGAATAGTTTGTTAGTGGTAAACAAGGAACATTTTCATTTTTTGAATTTATTTCCTTAATAAATAGAAAAATAATTGAGCAATTAGTAGTCAGACTTTTACTTTTTAAATTTTAGTTTATGAGGATTTAGACAATATGATATAAATCCTCATAGGTCGAGAGTAACTGTACAACAAACACATTTCTTGTTCTTCTTGGAACACGGCTGCATTTTCCCCGTCTCCTTTGTAGTCATTGGGAGCCATGTGAAATAGAATGCACCATATCCAGCTGTGGTCTTGTAAAAATAAATCTCCCACTTACAATCCTCCATGCTCTTTCCTTCTTGCATTGGCTCACTGCAGACAAACTGAGATTTTGGAATTCATATGCTGACAATGATAGCAGTGGCCTTGTTCCCAGAATCACCACTTGTAAGAGAGTACGAGAGCCACCCACCAATAAAGAATACTGAATATGCCTTTTTCTTAAGTGAGAATTAAACATCTATCCTTTGTCACTATTTTTGTTGTAGGGAATTATTTTAAAATATATCTGCCCTGGCTTCTGATGTAGTGAGAGGGGCCTGTGAAAAATATATTTTTTCTCTGAATGACAGTAGCTTTGATTTATCAAGTTTCAGAATTTTCAAATCCCATCAAATTCCCAACCCTCACACACAATCACCACCAATGACAGATTAAAACTGCCACATCTTAATCGATGAAACCCTAGTACCCAATCCTTGTCTTCTATTGATGAAAAGAGGATTATATATTTTTAGTCATCTAGTGTAATAGATGTTATTAAGATTTGATTTTTTCCAAAATGTCTTATCTTGCCCACTCTTTTATAAGTCTCGTGGAAGGAATCAAAAGGCAGTTCAAGTCCTTAGGCTGAATTCATTTGGTTTTTGTAGTTTAAAGATTCTTGCTCATTCACATTTAAATAAAACATCATTTTGCAATAATGAGTCACTGAGTAACCTACTTTAATTAACTACTTGAGGGAAGTAATAAAGTGTAATTTAGTCTACTCACTTTCACAGGATAAATTGAAATCACTGAATGATTTTCTCTCTTATTCAAAAAAAAAAAAGAAAAAAGAAGCAACCCACACAGATTATAGGGAAGTAGTTGTTTATTTCCTTTTTTTAATTTGAGATCATTATTCATGATATTAACCTTTTTAAAAAAGTTCTGTATCTGTGTACTTGTATAACTAAATATTTTTGAATAAAATGCTGCAGATATTGCCTTACAGATCATTAAGGAGAATATTAAACACAAGCTGAAGGTGATGAAGTTGTAGTGGTGAGATAATAGCTTTCCTTTTAGGAAAGAGCAAAATAGACATGTGACTGGGCCATTTTATCGGGGACATAATAAAGGTACTTGCCTTGAGTACGTACTTAAAATATGCTTAGTTTTTCTAAATTCTAGTTATCCACTGTAGCAGACAAGAGAATAGGAAAATAGGAATATTCTGAGTGTTAGTTTTCTTGTGTTCCCTGTTGCTTTATTTGATAAAACAATAAAGATTAAAATAGAAACAAAAGTTTGTAAAAAAGAGGGTCATGTTATGTAATCATTCATGCTATCTTAAGATGTCTTCATTTTATACTGATATTAAGTATGTCACACCAAAATATATTTTCAAAAAGTGATCAAAGTACAAATGAATATTCATTCTTAATATCAAAGAGGCATATATGCCAGCTATCTATTTATTTCTTATCAGCTCCAAATTCACTGTTTTCGACTACGCTGTGGAAGTTGACATACTTTATTCCCTTACACTTAAATTCAAATATATAAGTATAAAATATATAAATAATAATTGGCCTCTATAAAGAAGTCTAAATATTCATTAAATTATTTGGGGTTGGATGTTATCTTTGAAAATACAATATAACAGCAATGAAAAGGTATCAAAGATAAAATTAAAAATAAAGTAGTTTTCATACACACTTTTAGAAATTGCAATTATCTATCTATATCTATGTATCCTTCTATCTCTTTATATATTACAATATATTGTAGTGATAACAGTAGAGTAAGTGCAACTTATCTTTAAGTAACGAGGTTCTCAGTCATATTTTCCCTTTTTAATAATAGTGATGTTAATATTAGATTATGTGATATTCAGTAGTTTGTATTCCCTTCAAAGTATACTAAATTGCTGTTTATCATCATAAATTAATCATTATCTAATGGCAAATCTGTTTGTAAGCAAGCATACTAGAAAGGATACAATTAAATAAAACAGAAGTTAGTGCTACCACATATTAAAAAATAGAATAATATTTTTACAGTGTATGGTAAACAAAACTTTCTACCACATGCCATGGTAATTCAGATTGCTGTTTTAGCATTTAAAAATTTTATAAAGTTGACTCTAAAGATGAATAAATAAAATATCAGTTAGCAATATTTTATATAGAGCTTTAATTAAACAAAAATATCCTTGCCACTGGGGAGTTAATTTTCAGTCTCTTAGTAGTATTCCAGTGCCTCAGAGAAGTAGCCAATAATCTCAGTTTTATTGATTATTTAATCAAAAATGTCTGGGGACATGCAATTTACTTTCCTTTAATAAGGATAGTATCAATGGAGTTATCTGTGGAAAAAAATTCAAAAAAGTTCTAACTTACCTTTCCTTGGCTTCTACATTTGGTTAAAAATATGAACAGCTCTTGTATTAATTTTAAAACTATCCAGCCCATCCTTTCTCATTTCTAATAAGAAAGACTTTCTTTTCCCTCTATCATCCTGTTAATGAAAAAAATTTTATTAGTTTTTTTTTTTTTCATGCCAATTTAGCACCATTTCATCATAGAGAACACAGGATTTCTAAAGAAATATTCCGTTATCCAAATGTCACTCTGTTGATGACTTTCATGCTTGACAATGTTTATTTTTGTTTTTATATGTCTTTATTGGAGTATAATTGCTTCACAATGTTGTATTAGTTTCTGTTGTACAACAAAGTGCATCAGCCACATCCATACATATATCCCCATATCCCCTCCCTCTTGAGCCTCCCTCCCACCCTCCCCATCCCACCCCTCTAGGTCAGCTTGACAATGTTTGAATGCACATTCGCACAAGGGCCACAAAATCAATTTATGATCCATATCCCTATTGAGAGAAATATTCATGATTAAGGGCAGCAATTATGAACTGCAGGAAAGTGTTTTCTTTGCTGAAGATTTGTCTGCATAGGTAGTTCCACAAAATTGTTGCATGTCAGCATGCTGTATTGATTTGCCATTGGAATGTTTTCTAAAAGTTCTATTTTCTAGAACTATTCTATTTTCTAGAATATTTTCTAAAGTAACTATTTTCCAAATAGTTATTATTTGGAAAAAATTCCATTCTATAATTTTTATATAATTTCTAGACCTATCCTTTTGGCTACTCAAGCAGCATTTACTTATATATGTCATAGTACAGAATTTTGTTCCATTAACCATCCTTTTAGTTTGGTATATGTAAAATATTAGTTATTATTGCCCTCCTTACAAAATATTAACTATGCTTACAAACAATATTAAGCTAACATTATATATTTATTTCACATGCATTTCCCAAATGCCCACTGCTTTAGGAGTAACAAGTTAGGCACTAAGTAGATATTCTGAGAAGAGTAAGATTTGATTCTTTCCCTCAAGGAGTATATAAATTCAGAAATGGTTAAGACAATGCATATTATGCTGGGTCAAATCTTTTTATGAAATAGTCTTTGTAGGAATTCAGGTTTTCTGGGCCAATTAAAGGTAAAAGGCAGGAATATTCAGGGACGTTAGAAAACTGACTTTTCCTTTTATCCTTTTCCTTGGATAATGATGTGCTTTTGCTGATGTTAAATTTGGCCCAAGAACAAGAAAGGCCTAATATCAAACATTTCCTTATACCATAGCTTATTTGTTAGTGTGTCTTTCGTGACTGAAAATGTAAGCTTGAGAACTAAAAGCAACAGCAAGGAAGAATTTTTTTTTTATCAGCTTCCCAACACCTTACCTGTAAATAGAGTGTCTTTAGCAGCAGCAAATTTCATAGGAAATTCAGAGGCATAGGAAAATGCCACATAAAGATACATTACATCTGGACCTGCTTATGTGAGGCCTCCTTTTAGGACTGATTTTCAAATCTTTATTTAAAAAATGGGTGACTTATAATAGAGATATGTGTGCTTTCTCTTTTTCTGAAACCATATCCCAAAGGATTTGGGATAAATACATTGATCACACACAGATGAAAATAGGTAAATCATACAGAATATATGATTTATCATATCCACAAACAGATTGTTCTAATGCTTAAATAAAATGAAACATGTCCATATGCAATTTTATTAGCCAGCTTTTCTATGGGATCAAAAAACTCTTCAAATTTCAGTGGTTTACAACAACACACATTTATTTCTTGACACATTGTATGTGAGGGGCTGTGGATCAGCTAATATAGATTTGCTCCATGAGTTTTCTCATTCTAAGACCCAGGATAAGAAGCATCCCCTATTTAAGACATGATTTTCACTGAACAGAGGGAAAGAGAGCAAAAGCCAACCATATAATAGCTCCAAGTATCTGCTAAAACATGGCTTACATCAGGTCTGCTCATATCCTATTGGCCAAAGCAAATAGCTAAGCCCAAGGGGAATAAGGAGTGGAAGTATACTCCCACATGTGCATCACTGCAAATCACAGGGTCCCAGGCAAAAATATATAATGCTCTTAAAAGGAACAGGAGAGCAAAATAAGGGCAATACACAGGAATAATCTAACATAAGTAGGGTTAAGAAAGTTTGAGTACAGAGAGTCATCTTTGAGCTCAGTTTTGATTTGACCAAGAGAGCTGGGTGAGGTTGTAGGGGATGAATGGAATGTCAGATATGTTTTTCTGGCAGAAGGAAATCAAGAAGCAACAGTTAGAGGTAGAAAAATGGGGGTTTTATCATAAGAAAAATCAGGCAGGACTAATATTACTGAACCTGTTCAAGTTTACAATATAATTGTGATTAGTATACTGGGGATTCAATAAAGCATTTCAGTGTTCAATTTATTATGAAGTCTTAGCTGTTGTAAAACTATAATTTGATTAGAACTCTCATTTCTCTACCGACTTCCAAATTTACTTTTTTTTTTTTTTACCATTTTTAATTGAAGTATAGTTAATTTATAATGTGTTAGTTTCAGGTGTACAGCAAAGTGATTCAGATTATATATATATATATATATATATATATATATATATATATATATATATATGTATATATACACACACATATATATATATTCTTTTTCAGATTATTTTCCATTATAGGTTATTACAAGATATTGAATATAGTTCCCTGTGCTATATAGTAGGTCCTTGTTGTTTATCTATTCTATATATAGTAGTGTGTATATATTAATCCCAAACTCCTAATTTATCTCTCCCCCCAATATACTTTTTCTCAAATTTTGATAGTCTTTAATAAAATATGAAATATACAGCTTTGCCAAAACCAGTCCTGGGGATGACAAGAGGCAGAATATCATCTATGTGATATCAGGTTTCCATATGGGGGACACTGAATTAGAAGTTCCTTATCTTTTTTCTCACCTCTGCACTGGATGAAGATTAGTATATATAATTGGTTGTTCTCATAGAAATGATCAGGAAAGACTAAGGTCCTCTGGTCTCTCTTTTATTCTTAAGTTCAGCCTATAGATAAAGAGGGCTCATTCTAGACTTTTCTATGCTACAAAATCAAAGGCTTGCACCTGAGGGGAATTTTGTGCTTGTCCAGTTGCTCCTGAGACTTAGTGGATGAGTCTTTCTAAATCAGGGAATGTTAGCAAACCCTTTGTCTGCGTATCCTCCAGTCAGCTAATCATGACTAATGATGATATTTTTATCTCCAGCTGACTATCTCTTCTTCTATAGATAACCTTATGACTAACTAAACTGCAGCCTTCAGGGAAATCAGATTTTCTGAGTCTCAGAGAGGTGCATTTTTTAATTGTTTTTAGCAAGTGACATGTTCTAGTATGTTGTAGTCTGTTCTAGGAATTCAAGATGCAGAAATGAAAAAAAAAAAAACCTGGAAAAATCACTGATCTTGTGAAATCATTCTTCACTGAAAGAAGACTAATATAAGCAAATAAGTTATAAACAGGGGGATTTCAATTAATGAAAAGTTTTATTTGAAAAAAGCACTAAATGTGAAAGAGAGAAAGGGAGACTTAGGAGTCCTTCTCTAGATGGAAAGGTCAGGAAATGTGTCCTTGCATGGTTGACATTTGGATTGAGAACAAAGTGGATGGAGTCAGGCAAAAGACTGGGGGAAAAGATTTCAGTCACCTGTTAGAAATGTCCTGAAATCTAAGCTACATGGTGTGTTCACTAAGAGGTACCTACAGGCCATCTGGAACAGTTTTCATTAAGGGAATTTGTGATATAAGCACTTGGCTTCATTAATTTCTGATTTTGAACATCCAGTATGACAATATAGGTCTAATGCACCAGCCAGGTTCAGGCTACCTGAAGACTGTATGACAAATCAGGACCAAAATTTGGTTTTAAGAGTTACAGAGTTATAAACTGTACTGAAGGTACAAACTTAGATGGTCTTCTGTGCTAAACGAAGGCCTTGGGAAAAGGAGTGGGTCCCAGAGAAAGAGGTTAAGGGCATTTGGATAGATCTACCTGATAAACTTGAGACCCCAGATTATTGTTCCCTCCGGACCAGTAAAAGTTGCTGCTTCCATCTCATAAGATTTTAACAGCTTCCCATTATTTGGAGAAGATTCAAAGTCTTTGTGAGATAAAAGCCTCACAAGATGATGTTTGTTTCCTTCAAGTTCCACTCATGCTTACATTTATTGCCTCTAATAACTATAGTTGTCACAATATAATGTGAGTAGAGAAGTCCAGTCCCTCTACAGAAATAACTTATTCAACAAGAGAGCTGCAGTACCTGGCTAATATGTATAGTGAGAACAAGGGAAACAATAAGAGGGTTGATCTTGAGGGTGATACACTGAGGAGAAACAAAATATAGGTTAGATACAGTTGCTATAGCAAGGGGACTCTTTCCCATGAGTCGGTGGGTATGGTACCTTGAAGCTTGGACATAATAGTGGCTTAGAGGAAATAAGAAGGACTTGTCAGAACCACTTTGACAAAGTTTTGAAAAAGAAGTCTGGTGCCTGTGAGAGGTAGATGTGAATGTATTAGAGTAGATTATTATTAGTATTTTTTTGACTGGTTCCTAGAAATGACCCAAGGATACGTCTTTAAGTAAAGCATTAAGGTATGTACTACTGAAGAATTAATGGCATCATTGAGAATCTCAGTGATGACTATCTTTTCTGTCAGGGTTGAATTTAGGTGTTGTTGCCATGAAAAGGGTTCTTTAAATTTAATAATGGTACTAGGAATCTGAAAGAGCAAAAGCCAGTAGGCATGATTTAAACTTGAGTGAGAAAGTGACATATTTACCCTAATAGCTAGTAAGGCCAGAATGGCAACCAGAGATCATTGACCTGCAGAAATCTGTAGCAATGGCTTATAGACCATGATGTTCAAAAGATAGGATATGTTAACAGCAAATAATGTTATTCCTTGATTTATATGACTAAAATCTATCAAAATCTGGTGAACAGAAGGCTGGTGTCAGCCACCAAAATGGAAAATTTCTCACCTAATTTTCTAGATCTGAGCCATTTTTTAGACCTGGAGGCCATCAAATGAAGAGAAACCCCTTTACCTTTGAGCAAGGACTCTGAAAAGTTGCTGCATTTCTCTCTCATTTCTCAAATGGACCCATGGCAATTTGCTAGAGTAACTGTATACAGGGAAATAAAAAGGATATTCAGACCCTTTCAGAGCTATTGGATACAGAGTCTGAGATAATAAGATACAAAATTGATTTCTGGTTTAAAAAATTTACTAATGGTCCAATGGAGCTAAGGACCACCCTAAGATTATTTTCCTGGTCCTGAGAGCATAATCAGAATGGATATGTAGAACACTCACAGTAGTTTTCTGGTCTATAGAGCAAAAGCCACCTTGGTAGAAAGGTCAAATGCAAGCTCTGGAAAATATTCACAATCCCCCTCCCACGTCCACCATTAGACAAGTTAAGTCAAAAGTAACACTGCATCCTGGCTGGAATTGCAGAAACAACTGACACCCTACCAAGTGCTGTGGTCCTCGTAATAGTCTGTTTAGTTCACCAGGATGACCGCTGGATGGTTAATAGAGAATGACTGTTGACTCCTAAAAATGTAATCCAGTGATAATTCTAATCATAGTTGCTGTGCTGATGTAATTTCTACACTGGAACAAACTGTCACAGCCTTTGGAACTTGGTATGTGACTGCTGATCTGGTGAACACATTTTGTTAATCCCCATCAGGAAAGATCAATATAGTTTGCATTCACATGGGAAAGGGAACAGTTCATATTCCCTAGGTTATCCCAGAGCTACGTTAATTCTACTATTACAGTAAAGTCTAAAGGGGCCTTGATTGACTTGATTGACATTCTGCAAACATCACTCTTTTGATGACATTGTGCTTGCTGGACCTAATGTGCAGAAAAGGGCAGGTACTTTGGATGTCCTTGTAAGAGAAATGAATCAAAAAATCTTTGCTGTAAACCTGAGAAAGATTCTGGGGTGCAAATTGATGCACTTTTTAGAAGTTCAATGATCTTTGTTATGCCAGAATGTCCCCTCTAAGGTAAAGGCAAACACCAATGAAACTTTTTAGATTTTGGAGACACCATATTCCACACTTTGAAGTACAGCATATGTCACTATTAGAATTATCATTTTTAAGTATATATTTTATGGCCTAAAAGGCTTGCAGTTTTAAGTTGTGCCCTTAGAAGAGAGGGCTGTGTAGCAGGTTGGGACTCTCCCACAAGCTGCTTTGCCACTCAGGCCACACTGATCCCAGGATTCTAGATACAGATGTTTATGGGGTTCATGACAAATTCCTTGAACAGCAGTGAACTACTTAGAACTAGAAAAGTTTCTCCTGGGATAGTAGGCCCAGACAGAGAGGGTAGCTAATCATGAAACATCGGGTGACCACATAATAGGAACTAACAATCGTGAGCTGGATTTTTTAAATCAGTCAAGTCAAAAGTTCATAATATGATGGCAAAAGCTTATTCAGGATTTGACCTGAGCATGTCCAGAGGGTTTAAGTCAATTATACAAACAAGTGGTTCCAATATCATGCCATTTGCTTCTATTGCACTAACCCCTTTTACTCAGCTCAAACCTATGACCTTGTGGAGAATTTTCCTATGGCATGCTGATAGAAGAAGACAAAAATCAAACCCAGTTCATGGTTCACCTTGATATGATGCTGAGTTGAATATAGACTGTTGCCTCACTACAGTCTAATCCAAGAGTGGACCAAAATAGCGGTGGAGTAATACATGTGGTTATCTCCTTGGTATGGAGGAAATTGTGGTCTGCTTGGGAATTGGCTGATAGGCTAGATGTGTGTCAAGGGTCTAAAGGAAATATGATTAGATGATTGGAAGAAAAGGAGATCTGAGGGCAAGTCACATTGTATTAGTTTTCTGTTGTTGCTCTATCAAAGTACACAAACTGTGGCTTAATACAACACAAAAGTATCACATTTTTTGGAGGTCACATGTCTGAAATGGATATGACTGGTCTAAAATCAAAATATTAGCAGGGCTACCTTCCCTTCTAGAGGCTTTAAAGGAGAATTGTTTTTCTTGACTCTTCTGCTGCTAGAGACTGCCTCCATTCCTTGGCTTGTTGCCCCCTTCCTTCTTCAATACCAGCAACAGCCATTCCAGTCTTTCCCACATTGCTTCACTCTGACACTCTCTCCTGCCTTCTTCTTCCACTTATATATGGACCCTGTGATTACATTGGGCCCACCCAGATAATCCAAGATAATCTCCCCACCTCAAGGTCTTCTGAAGAGCAACCTTAATTCTCCTTTGATGTATAATCTGACATATTCACAGGATCTAGGAATTAGAACTTGAACCTCTTTGGGGGAGCTATTATTCTGTCTACCATCCATATGGCTATTACTATTTTACTGAGCACAGAGTGTTTAGATAATTGGAGACTCATATCAATGTTCATCAGAAAGCCTCCCCTACAGAGGGGGTAGTTGTATACTGGATGACTTGTCCCTTGCATATCGACTAAGCCACCTCGTGCTTACATATGTGCCCAGAAAGTCCTCCGCAGGTTTAATCTCATTTGCCTAAAGCAGTACTCTTTGTTGTCTTTTTTAAATCCTCATTCCAACTTTCCTCACTTCTTTATAATTTTAAAAAGTGTATATCATTAATCATTCCATTATTTTGCTAAAATATAGTAATCAACATATTCGTTTTGGGAGTCGAAGAGATATTGGTTTGAATCTTGACTACTATATTAAATAATTCTGTGCCCTATGATAATTTGCTTAAATTTTCTGATCATTAGCTTATCTGTAAAATGAGGTAAACAATACCTAACTGTAGTGTGGTTTGGAAGTTTTAAGAAGTAAATATATAGAAAACTGTGAAAAGTGCCAGACATACAAAATTTCTCATTAAATGATAGATATAGTTATTATAGTACTAGTATTGGCTAATTTTTATCATTTCCCTTAAAAGTAAAAAACAAAAATATCCAGAAGGATCATCTTTGCCTACTTTTTATACTTTCCTAAATGTCATATGTTTAAAACACATATTATACCATAATTAGAAATAAATCATTAAAGACCCTTCATAATCAAAATAGTCTACCTTAACTTTTGTTTAGTGAGTCTCACAGTGTTCATGGTTATTGAGTTACATGAAAAAAATGGCTGCCATGAAAAACATGCACTGACAGTATGTAATTGCTGTGTAAATAATTATGATGGCCCTGGGTAAACTCACATGGAGTACTGAGGTCAGGATCATAGATGATCCAGGCCAAGACTGAGGTCATTAGGACAATAACAAATAGATTTGAGTGAAAATAACACAAAAAATTTGACGTAGTCTTAAAATATGACCATGGGGGAATGTTGGAAGGGTATAGTTTTTAACAATACAAATGGAATGTGATTATAGAGACAATGAGCTGCCCTAATCATTATATACTATTATGACATTTAACCCGGGCATAAGACTTTTATTGTACTTAACGATGCAATTACTAGGTGTAATACTTAGTGCTTTGAATATCAAGCATGAAATGCTATTTAAATGGCTTTAGAGAACATAATTGTGTGAATGGGTTTTGCTAATAAGCTTTGCTCCTCAACTCTGCCCTTGTAGGGCAAATCTGCCAAATCTGATGTGGCCAGTTCAAAAATTAAGGTTTGGAGTGAAAGCCAAATTTAAGAATCATCAGAGCTAAACAAGAGGAATCAAGGGAGAAACGCAGAGCTGAGTAACTTAATCACTGAGTTCCATCACAAAACATGTTGCTGGTTTAAGACTTCTTTGCAAGGTCTAAGACCGTGCCTTGACACGGTTACAGTGCATCTTAATAAGAGTATTTCCAGTCTCACACTAATAATAATTCTGTCTCAAATAAAATATATATTATATTTATACACACAAGTATAGGTGTGTGTTAGTAAAGACATTGAGCTGCCTCATTATGAGCATGTATCTTACAGTTTAAAATAGTTTTATTTTCAAGATAGTTCTCATGATGAGTTAGAGATATCAATTGCTTGCATCAATATCCTTGACTAGGGATATCACAAGTGGGAAACCATACATACAAACCTGGAGAGGCCCAAAATATATAAATATAATCAACACTCTGCTAATTGCACCAAGAGGTTGACTAACTTGATTTCCAAAATTAGTTGGCTTGAGGAAGAGCCATCCTGTTAAGATTCTGTATGGCCAGGTCAAAGCTTAATTTGTGTATTGTGCTTTTATAAATGAGAATTAAGAATCAAAGTGAATTTTTTTTTATTTACAGATTTTAAGTGGTGTAGAGTTTATAAACCAGCAAATCTACAAATCTTCTAACACAGTCTTATTGTGACAGGTGTTATTTTCCACTTCCTTGCTCCTCCTTTCTCAAAAGTTTCCTGGAGTTTTGTTTGTTTGTTTTAACAGAATGTGTATGGTATAAGAATTATCTTAGATTAAATGAACCCTGATTATTACAAATGAATTGCATGACATTATATACATGTATATGTGTATATATGTGTGTGTGTGTATATATATACATTCAATCCATAATGGAAATATATTTATATTTAGTCTTCCAAGTTCTGCCCATAATCCTAATGACCATTGTGCAGTCTAGATAAACTTCTGGACAAAATTTTAATCTGGTCCCTATCTCATTCTTATGGAAAACTCTCTTTTTCTCTTATTCACTTTAAAGAAGATTTAAATTGTTTCTATTTTTATTATCTTTTATACACCAAAATGAAAAACAGAATGAAACTAAAATATTTAATTAAAAACATGTCCAGCTTTATTTAGATGACATTCAAAAATTTACTGATTAAATAATAGACTGCAAATATCAATGTTATTTAACCAGAATCTCTTCTGTCTTCATAATTTAGCAGTTAGAAAGGAAAATTTTAAATGTCAAATAGTATTTATTTTAAATCACAATAATTTACATGAGTTTTTTTCATATGACATTTTGTTGAAACAGGTAGTTTCTGCACTGAAGGACAAACGAACACTACTCAAAAGATAATCTGTCCTTTTCCAAAACCCAGTTTACTTATGAAAATAAAAATTCTAAAACATTTTCCTAATGAACCAAGAATAAGAAATATACTCAGAAAAGAATATATAAACATTTATACATATGTATAACTGAATCACTTTCCTGTACACCTGAAGCTAACACAACATTGTAAATCAACTATATTTCAATAAAATTTTTAAAAATAAAATAAGAAAGAAATATACTCAGTATTTAGGTTAAAACTGAGCACAAATACCTCATAGTTCTTCCCACCAAAAGGTGTAGATTGTTTTCCTGCCCTTTGAGTTGGGGTTTGTGAATTGCCTTGACTGATAGAACTTAGCAGAAGTGCTGCTGTGTTACTTCTTAGCAAGACCTCAGAGGACCTCACAGTTTCCTCTCCTACCCTATTAGCTCTTTACCACTTCCACATAATAATCTGAATATTCTGATGAGAAGACACATGGAAGAAAAGGGATGCAGTCTGGCCCACAGTCAGAACTGGTTTCCTACTACGTGAGGGATGTGCATGAGAATGAGACCATGGTGAACTCTGCACCTGCAGGGAACCATCACAAGACAGCAACAAGATGAGTAACCTCTGAGAAACCACCAGAAGAACCATGTCACTGAGCTCAGCGAAACTGCAGAATTATAAGCACATTCATATTTATTATTTTAGGCTTCTAAGTACTGGGAGAGTAAAGACTGCAAAATACTTTCATATACTCAAAAACATTAATAATAATGTATTATTATTTTTATATTAAAATTTCTTTTAAAATCTCCTTCTTTCTTTACCAGGCTTTCTTTTTTCTTTGTTCTTATACAGACAAACAACCTGGGTATAAACATTAATCAATTTCAATAATACAAGTACAAATGTTAACAATCAATATTCTTACTCATATATTCTGGGGTTACAAGTAAAAATACATTCATGGATTGACTACCCTGAAATATCAACCTGCTCTCGATTACTCTTAAATTATTCTTTTTAACTTGAGTCCCTGAAAAGTAGTCTATACCATAAGCTTTGCATTTTACTTTTGGATAAAGCCTTTACCCGAAGAAAGACCCATTTAAAGGGTAAATTATATCTGGATTACTAATACTGATATCATCCCTAAACACATTACGTGATATAGTGGCAAAATACTCTTAGAATAATTTATACAAACAAAAGTTGGAAATTTTGATTTAGAAAGGTCTGTACAAGAAGAAACAATTTCCAGGCAGACCAAAATGAGGCATTAAATGTGAAAATAAACTTCATTTTTACAATGGTCTAAGAATAACCTTGATTGTAATGATTGATTTGGGCACCATTTATTTCTCCATTCTAAAAACAATGTGCAAACAATACCTCTCCCGAAGTGTGAAAAAATGAAAGATTGCACGGATTTTCAATTAATTTAAGTTAATTTTTATACTTTAAATATTATGTAGTTAATATGTACGTAGTTAATTCCAATTAGAAATCTGGAAAGTTAACTATTTTCAAACTTTCATCATTTGATATATTTAGAGTTATAAAACTAATTCTATGGTTTTTGGAACTCTCTCTTAACTATGCAATAGCCTATAACCTTATAAAATAGAAACTTGAATTATAAATAAAATAAAAACATTTAGTATTTCTCTAAGTTATATTTTAGATTGAATAAATCCAAGTGAAAATTTTCGTACCCAATTCCTCCTGTAAACAGTAGATTTTTAAAAGTTTTTTACAGCTTTACTCTGAAGAATAACTATAGAACAAAACAATAAAAATCTAAAATATTTATCTCTGCTTCACATTATGTATCAATTTACAGAAAACAATTCTGGAGAATATTTTCAGTTCCAGACTTCTTATTCAATAAATATTTGCTGAAGTGGAGTACCGAATTTTCTCAAAACCCTTATACTTTTCATAAGAACTAGAAAACTCAATCAATGTTAGACTCATGCAATGTTGAGCAAATCATGCATGACCAAACAGCTTTCTATGATCGAATATTTATAATTATTTATACTTAAGTTTGGTATCAGTTCCTGTTATTTTATTCCAAGCTTTTCTTAATTAATTGTGTGCATTTGCAGTTGGAGAAAAAGATTTGAAGTGACAGCCACATATTTGAGGAAATACAGTGTTACAGTTAAAAGTGACCTTAGAAATTTAAAAGCTAAATCTGATCCCTAAATATTTTATACTTATGCTCTGTGTGGGTGCTAGTGCTTTTGTACTTTATGCATTAATCATATTTCCCTAATGAGGGATTGTTTTTTGAAGAAATTCCTTCATTAAATTTGAAATACTTTGTGACTAAACAGAAAATTTAAAAATTCTCTATGTAGGATTAGACATTCTTTCTCCTTGGGCTTTATAAGAATATAATGCCTTCTGAGCCATCTAGGGTGATTTGAATGCTTCATTTTCAGAAAGCATGGTCAAATCAAAATGACACATAAACAGTAAACAAGATATTTATCTCATATTTCTTCACATTTTTAGATAAATTCATTCACTCAACAAGCTTTTACTAACAACCTCTACTGATGAGGTTCTAGAATAAAGAGATGAATGGAATAAATACTAGGTGGAAAAAGGTGAACGAGATACTTTATGATTCTATGGTGCCCTCATTTTACAAGTTGATATTTGGGTCATGCATGGTTTGCTCAATATTGGGCAAATTATTTTGGAAAATAATTATGACAAAATGTGTTGTGGACAATAGAATTATTGTCAACATGCTAAGAGAAAGGAGGGACTGACCCTATTTTAGTGTTGAAGGATAAAGAATCAAGAGTGGAATGAAGAATGTACTCTTTAGAAAACAAGGGTAGGATAGAGCCTTGAAATTAACAGCATATTCCAGAAATGGTCACTCCTTGAAGGCGATAATAGCTTAGAATATGTGAATATATATATGGAGAAGCTGGGAGTGGGAAGGTTGGAGAAAATTAATAAAATATCAGATAACTGCATCATGAAATCTGAAGAGTACAGAGAATGCAATATTTTTGCCTAAGGCATGGAGACAAAAAGAAGTCCATGAAAATCTGTCCCAAAATACTGACTTTTGAGATGCTTCTTGTAAGAATAATAATTTTTATGGACATAAGAAATACAGAGTTTAACTTTTATATGACACAATTGGAGATATTCAGAGAGAATTTTCACAAATTAAAGAAATTTTAAATTCATTCTATCAAAACGATTAATTTGTTATGTGACATTTTTTTAAAGTCCTTGAGATGAAAAAGAGTCCCCACTCTACTGTTTCCTGACCTAGACTTTCACATTCACTTCTGCAGAGGTCACTCCTCACAATTTTTCACATGACTGACTCCTACTCAACCTTTATGTTTTGGTATATTCTCACCTATTTAGGCAGGCTTTTCTGACCACCCTCTGTCAGTAGGGCCTAATGCCTGTCCCCTTTCATTATCCACTTATTCTCTATCACTGATCATTTTGTTTCCTTCATAACATTTAACAGTTAATAAGTATTCTCGTATTTTATCTTCAGTCATATTGTTTCTTTAGCCAACATTATTAGCTCCACAATTTCAAGGAAATGGTCCAAAAAAATTAAATATACAATTAATCTATCACTTCTCATTCAAACTCTGTGGTGTCTTCTAGATCAAAGATAATTCAGATTCAAAATGTCTTAAATTATTGGGCTGGCCAAAACGTTCCTTTGGTTTTTAAGTAAAAATAAAAGACACATTTTTCATTTTCATCAAGAACTTTATTGAAGAACGTATTCACCCTTTTGTTCCAGTACCTTCTGCCATTTTTCAGGCAACTTCCCAAAACGTTTTATCTTTTTGAGCAAAGAACTCTTCCAGGTGCCTTTGACAGTCTTCCAAGGAATTGAATTTTTTTTTTTTTTTTCCATTAAGAGAATTTGTAAAGACTGAAATAAATGGAAATCCGAAGCTGTAATGTCCGGTGAATACGGCGGATGAATCAGAACTTCCCAGCCAAGCTGTAACAGTTTTTGCCTGGTCATCAAAGAAACAGGTGGTCTCGCGTTATCCTGATGGAAGATTGTGCATTTTCTGTTGACTAATTCTGAACGCTTTTTGTCAAGTGCTGCTTTCAGTTGGTCTAACTGGGAGCAGCACTTGTTGGAGTTAATCGTTTGCTTTTCTGGAAGGAGCTCATAATAGAGGACTCCCTTCCAATCCCACCATAGACACAACATCACCTTCTTTGGATGAAGACCGGCCTTTGGTGTGGTTGGTGGTGGTTCATTTCACTTGCCCTGCGATCTCTTCCATTCCACATTATTGTACAGTATCCGCTTTTCATCGCCCATCACAATTTGTTTTAAAAATGGAACGTTTTTGTTATATTTAAATAGAGAATCGCATGAGGAAATACGGTCAAGAAGGTTTTTCTCACTTAATTTATGTGGAACCCAAACATCAAAGCAATTAATGTAACCAAACTGGTGCAAACGGTTTTCAACGCTTGATTTGGTTATTTTGAGTATGTCGGCTATTACCCGCATGGTATAACATTGATTGTTATCAATTAATGTCTCGATTTGATTGCTATCCACTTCAATGGGTCTACCCGACTGTGGCGCATCGTCCAGTGAGAAATCTCCAGCATGAAACTTCGCAAACCACTTTTGACACATTCGATCAGTCACAGCACCTTCTCCATACACTGCACAAATCATTTTTGCGTTTTTACCTTTCTTGAAATAATAAAGCATAATATGCCAAATATGTTGCTTTTTTTCTTCCATCGTCAATATTGAAATGGCTACACAAAAATTCACCGATCTTGATAAGTGTTTTTTAAATGTACGCTGATATGACAGCTGTCACAATACAATCTAACAAAATTGTTTGAAGTTAAAGACAACTAAGCACTACTAGAGCCATCTTACGGAAAAAAATGAACGAACTTTTTGGCCAAACCAGTAATTGTCTTTCTTTATTCCCCTGACACAGCATCTGACACACAGTAGCTTTTCAGAAATATTGGCTGAATTAAAAAAATTTCAAATTGTTCTAGGGAGCTCTCTACACAGTTAAACTGCTGTAGTTCAGCAAATTCATGAGTCTAGATTTGTTTTTGAGCAATCTGGATCATCTATAACCTAGTCTTTGTGAAAATTCTTTCTTTCCATTAAGTGTAAGATCAGATACATAGCAAATGAAGCAATTGATTGCTTTGTGACAGTAATATCACAGTGGGTTTCGGCTTGTTTGGTTTGCTTTTAATGAAGGACTCTTATATGAGAAGAGTTGAAATAGATGGCAGATCAAGAAAAGTTGTATTTATCTTTATTTTTATAATGAAATTTGGAATTAATGAAGAAAGTTGAAGTAAATGCTTCAAGGTTTTATAAATATATATGAAACAATAAGTTAGTAGGTGGCATGGGGATAAAGTACAAGGATGATAAAAACAGATCAAGAAGTTGGTTATGTCCTAACATCATGAAGTTATTGTGAACAAACCAGGGCTAAATAAAATGTATATTTGGAGAGGTGAAGTGAAATACTTTTGAGAGTACATAAAGTCATGTATACCTAATGAGTCTGGAGAATATTTACATTGGAAGGGACCTCCACTATTGTTTATTCTAAATCCATTATTTTTCCATTAAGGACACGAAGGCTCAGGGAGGATAAGCTATTTGCCCAAGTCAAAAAGCTATTTAAAAGCCATTGCTATGACATGAATCCACGTATCTCATTCCCAAGTTTAAAAAATATTGTGATATCCAAAGCACAGAAAAGTTTTTTTTGAGAATTTTTCTGCAAAAAAAAACAGCTAATGATATTTTATATGCACTCCCCCCGCAAGAAAAAACCCTCCCAGAACACAACCAACCCCTTAGCATTTTGTAGATAGTTCCTTTCTTAAACATAAGAAATTTTAAAAACTGTGGAAGAGACCCTTTAACCCAATAACATATATAAATTTAATGTTCAGGTAAAGTATTAAAACCCTTAAGGACCTCTTTGAAGAAGAATAGAAAAGTAACCTTGAGTCTCATGAAAGAGAAAAAAAAAAAACTAAACATACTCAGTTACATGCACAGCTATTTTTCAAGGTGGGTCAGCTCGATAAAAATTATGACCTTTCTCTGTACCTTATTTTATTTTCTAGACCTAAAAATATTGACAGTGCCTGAGGCGTAAGTGAGAGCGAACCTCCATTATCACTCCAGAGACTTGGCACTTTCCTCATTAGGCTCCATAGTATCTGACTGAGTGACCTTGTTTGGTGAGAAGACACAGATGGAGTCTGTCAGTAAATCTTGCTAATATAACAAGTATCCCTACTGTTAGATGAGTGTTGCACGTGATACTGGCATTTCTTCCCTTAGTAAACAGCCCCTATTCCCTTTCCAACATGGGTCTCTTCCCTCATGCCTTCAGGTTTTTCAGCATTAGCTTGTTCTAAGGATTATCTAAAAGAATGTCTCTTGCTGTGAAGGGGAGATGCTCTCTCTTTCCTAGTAACAAGCTCTTGCTGGCTTTTGAAAGATGTAAAGATGACATTAAGTGTGTCAAACAAACCTAAATCAAGTGGACTCTCTCCATGCTAGAAAGCCCTTTAGGTGAAAAATAAGATGTATTATCAGTTAACCACTGCTCTAATTTGTCATTTCTCCCTGTTATCCTGTTTTGCAATGTAAAAGATACAGCTTGAAGAAAATAGGTATTTTCAATATTGGAGAAGAAAGATTGGGATATGCTTTGGTGCATATGATTATAATGGAGTAGTACAGTGGCAGGTGGTATCATAAACTTTAGAAAAGGCATTTAATCCCTAACATTGTTGATATCCTTACATATAAAATTGGTTAATAATTACTAAAAATTATAACTGTCTCAGTCCATTTGGGCTGCTATAACAAAACAACAAAAACTGGGTAGTTTATAAGCAATTTATAAATGAAATAAATGAAAATTTATTTCTCACAGTTCTGGAGACTGAAAGTTCGAGATCAGGGTGCCAGCATGGTCAGGTGAGGGACCTCTTCTGGTTTGTTGACTTCTCCTTGTATCCTCATGTGGTGGAGGGAGCTGGGGATTTCTCTGGTGACTCCTTTGTAGGGTATTAATCCCTTTCAAGGGAGTTCTACTCTAATGACTTAAACACTATCCAAAGGCCTCACCTACTAATACCATCACCTTGGGGGGTAAGGATTGCAATATGTATTTTGGGAGGACACAAATATTTAGACCATAACAATAACCCTTCAGGTCTAGTGCAGGATCAAAGGAGGTGGTTTTAAAATAAATTTATTTATAAATTATAAAACTCTATACTTATATAGTTGACAATTGAACAACATGGGTTTGAACTGCATGGATCCACTTATAAGCAGATATTTTTCAAGAATAAATACATTACTACACAGTCCATAGTTGGTTAAATCTGAAGATGCAGAGGAACCAGGGATCAGCTTGAACAACCAAAAAGAAAGGAATTATGTTTCCATAACTTTTCAGTATCTGATCTCCTGTACTGAAGGAAAAGTACTGCACTAAAATAAGCACCGAGAGCCATTAGGCACTCTGTGTATAGAAGGGTTTGGTGGGGAGAATAAGGTTTGTTTTGTTTGTTTGTTTGTTTTTAGCACCTACAATGACCCAAACACTGAGGTCGAAGGAAGAGTTATAGAGTTGGAAGATTAAAATGTTCTTGACTATAGTCTAGTAATGAGACACAAAATGAATCAAAGATTTTGATAAACTATGAAAAGTGATGGAGCTATTCCTCAATAGCATAATGTAAAATCTCAGAGGAGAGAAAGTTAATCAGATGGTGATAGACTGGAAGTCTTAGTCAGGCTTCCAGGAAGTTTATACTTATGCTGAAGTCTGAAAGTTGATGGGGATTAAAGGTACATAGAGGATATGCATGCCAGGCAATGGAATGAAATCTCCAGAAGCACTAAGCTATGAAAAATTGCACATACATTCAAAAAAGAAAGCTAGAGGCTAAAAATGCCACTGAAGATACAGGCCTGGACCAGAGATCATTTACAATTATATTCTAAACCAAGAAGTATGAACTTTACAAGAAAGCTGGGAAAGCCAGTGGATTATAGAGGAGGAGAACGAAGTGATTTAATTCTAGTAAAATCTCTGTTCAGGAAATAGTGTAATTATCATCTTTGTTGATCAAATAATGAATGTTCAAAGAAACTAACTCACTATTCAAGGTCAAATGCTGTTCCAATAGTGTAACTCGGTAGATCCATAATGTTGACCTACCTGTAAAAGAAGGCATACATTAATGAAAGATTTAGATAATTATGCAAAGAAATGCATAATGATATCATAAAAAGAAGTGGCATTCAAGGAGGGAGAGACTCAATGGTGATGTGATGAACTTCCTGGATCTTCTCTCCAGAAAACAATCATAACAGATGAAAAATTTAAACATACACATAACACACATACACACACACCCTTCTGGAAATTGTCTTAAGATCATGCAATAAATGGAGAAATATTTATCCCAGAAATGATGCAGGAAGAGCATTTGACAAAATTCAACACCCTTTCATGATAAAAACACTAAGAAAAACTAGGAATAGAAAGAAACTTCTTCATCCGGATAAGGAACTTCTATTAAAAACCAATAGCTAACATCATACTTAATAGTGAAAGACTGACTGCTTTTCCCCTAAGGTTGGGAACAGACAAAGGTACCTGCTCTTGCCATTTATGCTTACGATTGTACTGAAAGTTCCAGCAAGGGTAATTAGGCAAGGAAAGAGAAATAAAAAATCACCCAGATTGTAAAGGAAGAAATAAAATTATGTTTGTTTGCAGATGAAATATTCTCATGTAGAGAAAAACTTTAAAATACAAACAAAAAACCCTCAGAACTAGTAAATGAATTCAATAAAATTGCATGATAAAGGGTCAGTATAAAAATGTATTTTACACACTTAATAAAAATTTCAAAATGAATAAAATAATTGGGAGCAAATTTAACAAGAAAAAGTGCAGATTTTGTACTCTGAAAATTATAAAGCAATATTGAAAGAAAACAGAGGCCTAAATAAATTAAATAATATCCCATGTCCATGGATAGGAAGACTAAATGTTGTTAAGAGGGCAATAATCCCCCAAACGGTCCATAGATTCTACACAATTTCTATTAAAGAAAGTGACAAACTGATCCTAAAATTTATGTGGGACTGCCAACTACTGAGATTTGCCAAAAACAATCGAGAAAAGAAGAACAAAGTTGAACAGCTCACGCTTTCCAATTTCAATATTTAGTACAAAGCCACAGTAATCAAGATAGTGTGCAACTTGCGTAAGTATAGATGTATAGTCAATTCTATGGAACATTTAATTAAAATATTTATTAAACTTTTTAATTAAAATACACTTATAGCTAAATATATTTATTAAAATATAATTATTAAACTATGATTTAGGTCCTGTGTTAAGAGCACTGAATTCCAAAGATTAAAATACAGGATGGAAAGCACAAAACATTTAGGGAGCATATATCAACCTTAAAATATTTTGAAAATTTTATCTATTTTATACATTTTTCCTTCTAATGAAAACATATATTCACATTTACCCTGACTTTAGCCCTTTAGATTTATAGATAAATTCATA